>NC_050100.1:216111891-216426672 GCF_902167145.1 Zea mays | reverse complement strand
CTCAGCCGTTGCGGGCTGAGTCTTCTCCAACACGCTCCAAGGACCTCCCCCTACGGCACGGGGGTTGGGCCCCACGCGTCATGCAAGCCGGTCCAGGACAGAAGGAGCCAAACCGCCGCGCGTAGGGCATGCAACTGCCCAGCGGTTACAAGCATTCCTCCACTTTCGCCCAGACCAGCGGGTGAAAGGGTGAACAGCCATGCAATCGGCATGCAACCGCGCCAAGTGGGCGCGCCCCTTCGACTCCAACGCGCCCAGCATGGAGGCCCAGGCCCACACGTCATGCAACCGGCGCGCCGGTTGCTACGTGCGAGCAACTGCACCGCCACTCACGCCACTACCACGCCTCCTCGACTGCGGAGCCAATACCGCGACTCGAGGCAGCCCTGCGTGTGACCCAGCAGTGCCAGCCAGGCGCGACGGTCAAATACGGTCAAAAATGGGCCGGCAGTAATGGCGGTGGCAGGCGGGCAGGAGCAGCGGTCACGTCGTCAGCCAAGCTCACGTCCCATCCAGGGGCAGCGAGAGAACCCTCTCTCACGGCGTGAAGACGGCGCACCCGTGATCCGTTCCTCGAACGGCCCGCGCACGCGCAATGGTCGCCTTGCGAACCACTCGCCCCGTCGCATTAACTCCGCGGCGGGACAGGCGGCGCCTCAGGCAGGAGAAGCAAGCGACGCTTCGCCTTCGCCATAATGACCGCGTCAAAAAAGGTACGCCACGTCATTCGATTTCGAATCCTTTTCCTTTTCCTCTTTCTCTCTCTTACAACAAGGACCGGGAAAGGGGGATACCCCGAAAAGGATCCTTCTCCGTGAAGGAAACAGGCCCCGAGCCTCCCTACTGATCAGAGGTTCAAAGGTTGCCCCCTCGGAGGGGTTCAACGGTCGCCTCAGAGCGATTGGGTTCTGCGCCCACTACTGGTCAGAGGTTCGATGGCCGGCCCCTCGGAAGGGTTCAACGGCCGCCTCAGTCCACTCGGGCTCCGCGCCCACTACTGATCAGGGGTTCGTAGGCTGGCCCTCGAAGGGTTCACAGTCGCCTCAGACACAGAGCGAGGGATGACCCTGGGTACGTTCGATACATAACCAAGGCTTGGGCTACGCTCCCGAGGTACCCTAGGACATTTCCGAGACCAGCGGGAACGATCTTGTAACGGAATCCCATCAGAGGGAGGCATCGAGCCCTCGGACCCCGTCAAAGGGGACCGGGTCCGGCAGATCACCCGCAGGTACTTTTGGAGCGCGCCTCTGGGCCTCTAGCCGACCCCTAGCAAATGGGGCACGGGCGTCCGCTCGGATTACCCGCCAGCAGCTCACCGGAAACACCATGTTCGGCACCCTCCGAGGGCAACATGGCGCTTCTCCCCTCCTCCTTGCGGAAAGGCGACGCAGGGGCGTATGTAAAAAAGTCGAGTCTGTCCTTGACCGTCCTCTCGCCCTGCGCAGAGGCTCGGGGGCTGCTCTCGCAAACCCGGCTCCGGCCAACCCGTTGACAGCGTCAACATACCAGCCCAAGAACTTGGGCCCGACCGTGCACCCGGGCTACAGCCAGCTCGCATGAGGGAACAACTAGACCAGCCAAAGTATTGCGAAACGCACTAAGACCTCGAAGGAGTAAAACTACTCTGAGGCCTCGGGGGCTACACCCGGCGGATGCGCTCGCGCGCACCCACCGGAACAAAATGCAACCAAGAAAAGGCTGGTCCCCTTGCAAAAAAGTGCGGCAAAAGCCTCCAAGCGAGTATTAACACTCCCTTCGAGGCTCGGGGGCTACTGTCGGGGACCATAATTAGGGGTACCCTCAAGGCTCCTAAATCTCAGCTGGTAACCCCCATCAGCACAAAGCTGCATAGGCCTGATGGGTGCGATTAAGTCAAGGATCGGTCCATTCGAGGGACGCGATCACGCCTCGCCCGAGCCCAGCCTCGGGCAAGGGCAGCCGACCCCGGAGGACTTACGTCTCGCCCGAGGCCCCCCTCCAGCAACGGACACACCTTCGGCTCGCCCGAGGCCCAGTCTTCACCAAGAAGCAGTCTTGGCCAAATCGCCACACCAACCGACCAAATCGCAGGGGCATTTAATGCAAAGGTGGCCTGACACCTTTATCCTGACGCATGCCCTCCAGCCGACAGAGCCGAAGTGACCGCAGTCACTTCGCCGCTCCACTGACCGGTCTGACAAGAGGACAGCGCCACCTGCGCCGCTCCGACTGCTGAGCCACTCGATAGAGTGAGGCTGACAGCAGCCAAGTCTGGTCTCAGGCGCCATAGGAAACTCCGCTCCACCCGACCCCAGGGCTCGGACTCGGGCTCAGCCCCGGAAGACGGCGAACTCCGCTCCGCCCGACCCTAGGGCTCGGACTCGGGCTCAGCCCCGGAAGACGGCGAACTCCGCTCTGCCCGACCCTAGGGCTCGGACTCGGGCTCAGCCCGGGAAGACGGCGAACTCTGCTCCGCCCGACCCCAGGGCTCGGACTCGGGCTCGGCCCCGGAAGACGACGAACTCCGCCTTGCCCGACCCCAGGGCTTGGACTCAGGCTCAGCCCCGAAGGACGACGAACTCCGCTTCGCCCGACCCCAGGGCTCGGACTCAACCCTGGCCTAAGCCGACGGTCTCCGCCTCGTCCGACCCGGGGGCTCGGACTCGACCTCGACCTCGGAAGACAGACTCGACCTCGACCTCGGAGGAGCCTCCACCTCGCCCAACCTAGGGCACGGACCGACCACGTCAACAGGAAGCGCCATCATTACCCTACCCCGAGATGACTCAGGCTACGGGGAACAAGACCGGCGTCCCATCTGGCTCGCTCCACCATACGAGTAATGATGGCGCCCCACATGCCCTGTGACGACGGTGGCTCTCAGTCCCCTTACGGAAGCAAGAGGACGTCAGCAAGGACTCGACAGCCCCGATAGTTGTCCCTCCGCCAGGCTCCAGCGCTCCTCCGATGGCCACGACACCACGCGAACTGGGTGCCAAGACCTCTCCGGCTGCCACGATGGCATGTACTTAGGGCGCTAGCTCTCCCCCGCTAGACACGTTAGCACATTGCTACACTCCCCATTGTACACCTGGATCCTCTCCTTATGCCTATAAAAGGGAGGACCAGGGCCCTCATACAGAGGGTTGGCCGCGCGGGGAAGGACGGGACGGCGCTCGCGCAAGGCCGCTCGCTCCCTCCCGCGTGGACGCTTGTAACCTGGGTGCGGGGCTAACACGAAGGCCGCGGGTTCCACCTCCCACGCCTGTCTCCCTCCGGCTACTCTCTCCCCCCTTTGCGTTCCGCCTCGCGCCGACCCATCTGGGCTGGGGCACGCAGCGACAATTCACTCGTCGGTCCAGGGACCCCCCGGGTTTCGAAACACCGACAAGAGTCATGGCATGTAGACAATTCACCAGAAAGCATTTCATTCCTTTTAATTTCTAAAGCAAGGGATTTTTGAGCATCTACAAACTTATCATGTTCTTCGTACAAAAGATCCTCTTGCTTTTCTAATAACCTATTCTTATCATTTAAAGCATCAATCAATTCATTGATTTTATTAATTTTATTTCTATCTAAACCTTTAAATAAACTAGAATAGTCTATTTCATCGTCATCACTAGACTCATCCTCACTTGAAGAAGCAAAAGTAGTATTGTCTCGAGTACATACCTTCTTCTCCTTCGCCATGAGGCATGTGTGACGCTCGTTGGGGAAGAGGGATGACTTGTTGAAGGCGGTGGCGGCGAGTCCTTCATTGTCGGAGTCGGATGACGAGCAATCCGAGTCCCACTCCTTGCCAAGGTGTGCCTCGCCCTTAGCCTTCTTGTATGCCTTCTTCATCTCCCTCTTGTTCCCTTGTTCCTGGTCACTATCATTATCAGGACAGTTAGCGATAAAATGACCAATCTTACCACATTTGAAGCATGAGTGCTTCCCCTTTGTCTTGGTCTTGCTTGGCTGCCCCTTGCGACCCTTTAGCGCCGTCTTGAAGCGCTTGATGATGAGGGCCATCTCTTCATCATTGAGCCCTGCCGCCTCAACTTGCGCCACCTTGCTAGGTAGCGCCTCCTTGCACCTCGTTGCCTTGAGAGCAACGGGTTGAGGCTCATTGATTGGACCATTCAACGCGTCGTCCACGTATCTCGACTCCTTGATCATCATTCGCCCGCTTACGAACTTCCCAAGAACTTCTTCGGGCGACATCTTGGTGTACCTAGGATTTTCACGAATGTTGTTCACCAGATGTGGATCAAGTACAGTAAAGGACCTTAGCATTAGGCGAACGACGTCGTGGTCCGTCCATCGCGTGCTTCCGTAGCTCCTTATTTTGTTGACAAGGGTCTTGAGCCGGTTGTACATTTGGGTTGGCTCCTCGCCCCTTATCATCGCGAATCTCCCGAGTTCGCCTTCCACCAACTCCATTTTGGTGAGCATGGTGACGTCGTTCCCCTCATGTGAGATCCTGAGGGTGTCCCAGATTTGCTTGGCATTGTCCAAGCTGCTCACCTTATTGTACTCTTCCCTGCACAAAGATGCTAAAAGGACAGTAGTAGCTTGTGCATTTTTATGAATATGTTCATTTATAAACATGGGACTATCCGAGCTATCAAATTTAATTCCACTCTCTACAATCTCCCATATGCTTGGATGGAGAGAGAACAAGTGACTACGCATTTTGTGACTCCAAAATTCGTAGTCCTCCTCATTAAAGTGTGGAGGTATGCCAAGAGGAATGGAAAGCAAATGTGTATTTGAGCTATGCGGAATACGCGAATAATCGAAAGAGAAGTTTGAGTTAACCGTCTTTCTTTTGTCGTAGTCGTTGTCGTCGTTGTCCTTTTGGGAAGAAGTAGACTCGTCGCTGTCGTCGTAGTAGACGATCTCCTTGATGCGTCTTGTCTTCTTCTTCTTCCCGTATTTTCATTTGTGGCTCGAGCCCGAGTCGGTAGGCTTGTCCTCCTTTGGCTCGTTGACGAAGGACTCCTTCTTCTTTTCATTGATCACAATTCCCTTCCCCTTAGGATCCATCTCTTCGAGCGATTAGTCCCTTTCTTGAAGAGAACGACTCTGATACCAATTGAGAGCACCTAGAGGGGGGGTGAATAGGTGATCCTGTAAAACTTAAAAAATTATAGCCACAAAAACTTGATTAGGAGTTAGCACAGTAAGTCAAGTGGCTGGAGAGGAGTCTTAACAAGACACAATAACCACAAGAGATCAACACAGAGATGACACAGTGGTTTATCCCATGGTTCGGCCAAGACCAATGCTTGCCTACTCCACGTTGTGGCGTCCCAACGGATGAGGGTTGCAATCAACCCCTCTCAAGCGGTCCAAAAACCCACTTGAATACTATGGTGTTTTGCTTGCTTTACTTTATCCCGCTTGCGAGGAATCTCCACAACTTGGAGTCTCTCGCCCTTACAAAGATGTTTCACAAAGAAGCGCGGAGTAAGGGAGGGATGAGCAACTCACACAAGACACAAAGATCACAGCAAATACGCACACACAAGACCCAGACTTGAGCTCAAGAGACTATCACGAGTTTCTCACTAGAACGGAGCTCAAATCACTAAGAATGTTGAACAAGTGCGCAAGAACGAAGTGTGAGTGATCAACTATGCTCAAAGAATGTTTGGATGTCTTCTCCATGCGCCAAGGTGTCCCTTTTATAGCCCCAAGGCAGCTAGGAGCCGTTGAGAGCATTGTAGGAAGGCAATTCTTGCCTTCTGTCGACTGGCGCATCGGACAGTCCGGTGCACCACCGGACACTGTCTGGTGCGGATTTGTTTCCTTATTTGGCGAAGCCGACCGTTGGAGATTTAGAGCCGTTGGCGCATCGGACACTGTCCGGTGCACACCGGACACTGTCCGGTGCCCCCTTGTGACCGTTGGCTCGGCCATGCATCACGCGCGGAATCCTCGGCCGACCGTTGCCCCGGCTGACCGTTGGCTCACCGGACAGTCCGGTGCCTCACCGGACAGTCCGGTGAATTATAGCCGTACGCCGTTGATGGTTTCCCGAGACCGACGACTTCGCCTGTGAACGGCTCACCGGACAGTCCGGTGCACACCGGACAGTCCGGTGATTTATACCGTACACCACCGTCGAAGTCCTGAGAGCAGCAAGTTCGCCAGAGCCAGCCTGGCGCACCGGACACTGTCTGGTGCACCACCGGACAGTCCGGTGCACCCAGACTGCGCAGACTTTGGCTGAACAAAGCCATCTCTTTTCCAATTCGATTTCTCCTGTTTCCAGCACTTAGACACAATACATTAGTCCATAAAGCAATGTACTAAGTCTAGAAACATACCTTTTGACTTGATTTGCACTTTGTCCACCACTTTGCATAGATTAACACAAAAGCGCTTGTGTTGGCACTCAATCACCAAAATACTTAGAAATGGCCCAAGGGCACATTTCCCTTTTAGTGGTGACATTAGTCTCTCCTTCAATTGATCAAAGCTTTCTTGGCATTTCTCATTCCACTTAAATTCTCTTCCTTTCTCCAAAAGCGAGGTCATAGGCTTGGCAATCTTAGAGAACCCTTCAATAAATCTCCGATAATATCCTGCGAGTCCCAAGAAACTCCGAATCTCAGTAACTGTAGTGGGCACTCTCCACTCCATTATCTCCTTCACTTTAGCAGGATCCAATGATATTCCTCCATTAGAAATAATATGTCCCAAAAATGGCACCTTATCAATCTAAAACTCGCACTTGCTAAACTTAGCATAAAGTTGATTATCTCGTAGCTTCTGTAGCACCAACCTTAGATGTTGTTCATGATCACTTTCACTCTTAGAATAGATAAGAATATCGTCGATGAACACCACGACGAATCTGTCCAAATACTCCATAAACACCTTATTCATCAAATTCATGAAATAAGCTGGTGCATTGGTTAATCCAAATGACATAACAGTAAACTCATATAATCCATATCGGGTTGAGAAAGCCGTCTTAAGAATATCTGATGGTCTAATCTTTATTTGATGGTATCCCGATCGGAGATCAATCTTCGAGAATACCCTGGCTCCTCTCATCTGATCAAACAAATCCTCAATATGGGGTAACAGATACTTGTTCTTCACAGTAACATCATTAAGTGATCTATAGTCCACACACATCCGTTACGATCCATCCTTCTTTTGTACAAATAACACCGGTGCTCCCCAAGGTGAGGAACTCGGACAAATATACCCTGCTTCCTGTAACTCAGTTAACTGCTTCTTAATCTCCTTTAGTTCTTCTACAGCCATCCTGTATGGTCGTTTAGAAATAGGGGCAGTTCCAGCCTTCCAGGTAAAAGATCAATAACAAACTCAACTTCCCTATCTGGTGGCATCCCTGGTAACTCCTCTAGAAAGACATCCAGAAAATCTCTAACCACTCGGATGTTGTCACCAACAAACTCCTCAGGTATAAAGAACATTGCACGCTTGGATGAGGTGGTTATTGCAATATTAACTTGAAATGTTTCTCCTTTAGGGCTAGTGAGCTCTATAGTGCCTCTACCACATGCTATAATGGCCTTTGCCTTCCTTAACCATGACATACCAAGAATCAGATCTATACTGCTGGCCTCTAATACTATAGCCGTAGCTCCAAATTCTCCTCCCATAATTGATAATGTCAACCTACGTGTCATTTGATTTGCCTCAATAGGCCCTTTAGGTGTGATTACTATCATTGGTTTTCTCATATTTAGCAGGGGTATCTCATTAGTGTTGGCATATCGAGCAGACATGAATGAATGTGTAGCACCAGAATCAAACAATATGGTTGCAGGAATGGCATTAATGTAAAACATACCGAGTACGATGTTAGCACCATCAGGAGTATCGTCAACACTGACTTGATTCACCCTGGCTATAGAATATCCCTTGCCAGGAGTCTGCTGCTTGTTCTTAGCTGGTGTACCAGAATTCCCCATAACAAGCATTAGGATAGTGCCCCATCTGACTGCACTTGAAGCATGTAGGGCCAGTCTTCTATCCTGTAGACCTCGTCGGGGTGCTAGTGGGAGTAGCCTGATGAGTAGGAGGTGTCCGTGGAGACCCCTGTGGAGCATACTGAACTGGGCGTGGTCCTCTTGGTCGAGTCGGTGTACCCTATGGCGAAACGTAGCGGGGACGAACACTGCTGCTACCCTGTCCCTGTGAGATAGCCTTCCTCTTCAAATCACCCAGTTGAACACGCTTGTGTTCAATAGCAAGAGCCTTATCCAGTAGCCTCTGAAATGATGGAAAGGTGTGTGCAACCAGTGCATACTGCAAGGGTCTATTAAGTCCTTCAATAAAGTGCTCCTGCTTCCTCTCATCCTCAGCAACTTCCTCCGGAGCATATCTCGACAGCTGAATAAATTTATCTCTGTACTCGCTAACCGACATGTTGCCTTGCTTCAATGACAGAAACTCCTTCTTGATCTTTATCATACCAGCTGGAATATGGTAGTTCCTGAACTATGTACTGAACTCTGCCCAAGTAATAGTATCAGCAACATCATGGGCAGCAGTATAAGAATCCCACCAGTCAGCAGCAGGACCTGTCAGACGATCCGAGGCATAAAGAACTTTCTCCCGGTCTGAGCATTGGACGATGTTGAGCATCTTCTCAATTGACTTCAACCAATCATCTGCATCAAGTGGATCTGGCGAACTGGCGAAGGTCAGTGGCTTATGACTCATAAATTCTCGGTGCTTATCACGAGGTGGAACTGGTGGTGGTGGTGGTGGCAATGGTACTTGTTGCTGTTGCTGTTGTTGTTGAAGTTGTTGTTGCAGCTGCTGTTGTGCCCTTCTCTCCTGGCGTATCTCTTCTCGCTCCTGGCGCAACTCTTGGCGTATCTCTTCTCTTTCCTGACGCATCTCCTGGCGTTCTTGCTGCATCTGGGCACGCATATCAGCCATAGTGTCTGCCATTTGCTGCATCATCCTCATCTGAGCTGCAATCAGTGGGTCAACTCCGCCTGGTGGAGGATTAGGAGGATTCATCTCTGCTGGCTGTGGCTGAGGTTGTCTATATATCCTCCGAGTGTGTCGATTAGGAGGCAAATCAATTCCACCACCCCTCCTGGTATTGACCATCTGACTTAGATACATATGGTAAGAGAGAGTAGAAGACAAGGCAGTAATTACAAATCATGTTACTTTGGGGGATTTATTAGCTAAGTAGATTAATGTTTTACCTACCATAGCTAATTTATTACCTTATGTTGGCACATACTAAGATGTCCATATATAATATTTCAATCAATCAAAGAAGCAAATCAGACATTTATCATCAGAACAATCAAACAACATTTTTAAATATAGAAAATAGTTTTGATTTTGTCTTAGGCTTCCTATCTCTTAAAATGTCATAGGGGTAGGGATTCCAAGGTGTGAAATCCGTCTTGTATCAGAATAGATAAGTTAAGAATGATCAGAGTAGAACAGTAGAAGGTGAGACAGGATCAAGATAAGTGTAGAAAGAATCAGGGTAAGGTAAGTTTAGAATGAATCAGAATAAGATAAGTAGGTAAGGGTTTTGTCCATTTCTATCTAGGTTTCGTCCTACAGTCAACATTTCCTCTGATACCACTTCTGTCACACCCGGATTTAAGGGACAAATCCGGGTGCATCTCATATGTGCGCCAAGAAGACAACATATATAATAACAGAGTGTATAGAGATAAATGTCACGATACATCAGAGTACTTATTACATAGCGGAAGTCTTAAAAAATAAAAGATGAATATAGCATGAACTAAAATCTATCCTTGGCGCCAGAAAGCTGACTGGGAGACGCCACCTAGATCAAGTCGAATGCCTCAGTGTTAGGCGGCTCCTCTTCGACCACCTGTTCTTCTCATGTGGGGGGGTGTGAGACAGCAAGAGTGAGCTCACATACGTTCATAGCTCAACAAGTCATGGGGAATAATGTGGCATGAACTCACCAAAGGTGCGAGTTCATGAAGTATAAGGCTGATCAATGAAATAGAGGCTGAAGCTGAGCATTGCTTTTATAAGTTGGTCAAAATTTTATTAGCAATTACTAGGTGTAAGTAAATACCAAACCTTAATAATGATAAAGAAAAGTAATAGTAAAATAATCCCAAATGCGATGCAAATGTCAAATTAAATTTAAGTTCCATAATTAATCATGTGAGGGTCCGAGCCGCTCATGACCGTGAGCACGGCTAGTATACTAGTTTTACACTCTGCAGAGGTTGCGTATCTTTACCCACAAGTCATGTTACCCATCTGCCAAGAGACGGCCAATCTCATACACCTCTACCGAGGAGGCGAGGCAGGGTAACACTACGAGGCCTTTACAAAGTTCCACTAGCTTCAGAAATCCCGCTACAGTTTATAGGAAGCTCTAGTGCAGGAATCCCTCGCCTGACCGCCATCGCAGCAAAATCAACCCAAGGACCTCCCTACACTGACCACTCCCCTACTGCCCTTGCCCCTTTCGGGTAAGGAAGACCTCCACTAGCTTTCCTAGTTAATTAGCCAAGGGCGTCCCATTAAACCCTTGTGGTAGCACTGTTTTCCCGGGTGGTTGCTCCATGTTCCCATTAATTTAATGATCTTAACATGAACAGTAATAATAAAAAGATAATAAAAGAGTAATCATGAATAGTGTATCTCCATACCCAAATCCACATAAAGCAATAGCAGGTACTACCCAAAAATATTTCAGTGGTGAACAAGGTATAAAGATAACCAACACTGGGGTAACCTATTGGATCCCATCAAAATTAACCTATGCAGATCATTATAATTAATAAGAACATGGCTGGGAAAAAGTAAGTGATCAAGGGCACAACTTGCCTTCAATGAGCTCCTGCTCAGCTACTTCTACTTGCTGAACCTCAGAATCCGCAGTGGCTTGTTCGTTTACTCGCATCAACACAATACATACATAGTATGTCATAAATTAACATCACATCAAACATGTAAATAAAATATACAGTAAAAATCTACACATTAAAATGAGATCATAGGAACTAGAATCATTAGATTTGGAATTATAGATTTCAAGTTATGAATTTCCTAAGATTTAATGTGCTTGAAATAGGATTAAATGATAAATTAAGTTTCTTACTGTTTTCATGTCAAAACAGAGACACTAAATGATAGAGAATTTTATTACAAAATTTTAGAAATTAGAATGGCTCAATTTGGAGCTAGAATGAATTTTCTATGTATTTTACAAGTTTCTAGATTTGTTTTTGTATTAAAAACGAATTTCTAATATTATTTCTCTAGTTTTAATCCACTCTGGACTGGGCCTCGATTTCCAGAAAAGCCGGGGGTCTAAACAGAAGTTTTCTAAGACTCAGTCTATAGTCGTCGAGGACGGCGGGTTTATTCATGAATAGCACGGGGTCTCTTTTGTTAAATGCGCGACCGAAGCAGTATCACCACATACAGGCCACCGGATCAGACACGGACGGCCCAGATTAGTTGGGCACACTTAAGTGATCAATCTGCCACGCGAGCCCTCGGATTAGAAATCTACGGTCTGACCCCCGAAAACGAAGACGAAAGATTTTGCCAAAATGTGGGGTAGAATTTGTTGATTCTCGGATACGAAGATATCAAATGGGATACATCAAACTAGCATGTCCAGTGACTCATGTGTGGTATTTGAAAGGTCTTCCTAGTTATATTGCGAATCTTTTAGATAAACCCCTTAAGAAATTGGAGGGCCTAGTATATGGTGATTTCTCTTTTGCTAGGCCCAGCGCTAAAAAACGACATCCTAACCAATAGCCCACCGATCCACGGCCAGATCTAATCGTGGCGAAAGGGTATGCCAACATCTAATCCCGGCCGCATAATAAGGATCCAACGGCGCAGAACGCTCCTCCCCACTCCGACGGGAGAGCGCGGCGACGACGCGAAACCACGGCGGACGCCATGGTCGGCAACCGTAATCGGCGGCAAAACTCCCTAAAACTCGAACCTAACGGTTGCTACGCACACATAGGACGAAGGTAAAGGCGTTCCACGGCTTACTCACCAGAGTTAGTGACGCGAAGATGCCCGACCACGGCGCGGTGCGGATCCGCGGCGGAGCTCCCACCACAGCGAGCAATTAAGGGCCACGCGATGGGTGATTCCGCTCGCAACCACCACGGACAGCTTCGCAGAAGCTTGGCGCAGACCCCAACCCTTCTAACAACACCAGACGGCGACGAATGGAGGGGAAGGCACAGCGCGGCGGCGTACTTCCAAGAGCTCGACGATGGTGCGTCGTCTGGTGGAGGTTTAGGCTTGGCGCACGCGATAGATTAGCAGAGGAGGTACGGGTCTCGAGGGCAGGTGGTCGCGCACGGAGTGGATCCCGGGACGTGGGCTTCGCGACGCGGTGAAGACCATGGCTTTCGGTGGACTTCGACGTTTTCTGTTCCACAGGGAGCGGCCGACCGGTAAGCGCAATTCGGTAAAGGGCGGTGGCCAGGCATTTATCGCGGGCTCGGAACGAGTCTGAGCGATCCTTGCGAACGAGCTCCCGATTAGCGCGGAGGGGATCACAGCGAGCGAGTCGCGCGGTCTGTTACCAGGGAGAAGGAACAGCTGACAGGGGGCCCCACGTGGCGGTAGAGTCTACGACGTGTTTCAGAGACAGACGAACAGGGCCCACGCGCCATACACCGGAGCAAACGAGGAAGACACGGTGGAATGATGGGCCGCAGGGAAAATGGTATGGGCCGAGGCAGCCAAATTGGGCCCAAGTGCACGCCGGCCATATTCCTCTCTATTATTTTTCTTTTCTTTTTGTTTTCTTTCTATTCAAATTTCAAATTCATTCCAAGTTTAAATTTCCTGACTGGTTGACAAGTTTATTCTCAGATCACATATTTAATTTGAACATACCAAGACAGGATTTATTTATTTATGAATTTATTTTGTATGTTATAATATTTCTTTCTCCTTTACCCTTTTAAATCCCAAACTCAAATTTATGTTTTAATCCAATCTCCAACTCATTTTTATATTTTTAACCATGTTATTATTTTATTAAATACACAAACAAAACTCCAATATGATGCATGTTCTTTTTTATCATTTGTTTTAATTCATCTCTCTTAATTATAGGTATGCTCTTTTCATGACGCAAATAAGGCACATAGAATAAGAAAATCACTATATATTCCTTGTATACAATTTTGGAGTATTACATAGGGGTTTACATGCGGGCGAGAAGGGGAGGAGCTCCTAAGTTTCTTATGCGTGGGTGCACCTACGGATTACGGGATTCGAGTTCTAAGTTAAGCTTTGGACGTCGTGTATTGGCTCTGACCTCCAGGTTTTTTTGGTCTTGTCGAGTATTTATGTTCACCTTTCGTCGAGGGTTCCTCCGTGTCGAGATTGACCTCCTGCATTTATAGGCCAAGGCGGGGGGTCGCCTACCGGTAGCTTGCTTGGGAAGGAGCTACTGTGCCGTGGTAAAATTGCACGTTCTACCCCAATAAGGTTGTGTTTGTTTGTATACGCCTCGGTCGTCCAGGTGTCCCTGACAGGGCTCTTTATGGCAGGCGGCATGGGCGGCGACGAGTCTCGATGCCATCATTATCGTCCCCGCGCTGCATCGACCCCTAGTTGTTGTAGCCTAGGTCTCGATGCGGCTCGTCGTGTTGCGGGGCCTATAGGTGGCCAACGCGCTTAGGCCTAGACTCGGCAGGTCATGAGTGGGCCGTAGGTCTAGGAGCTCGTAGGTCATGAGTGGCAAGTGGACCGAGTCGCCTTCTGTGGCTCGGCACTAGGTGCTGTTAATGCAACACAACGGGTTAGTCCTGGTAAGGCGTGGAATCCACTCAAGTGGCTTTCCCTCGATCTGCCTGACCCCCCTTGCGGCCCCACCTTGCTCGACCCTCGGCTCGGTGCCTCAGGTTTATCCGGAGGTGGGCCCTTCTGGGGTGGGCTTTTCCCACGGGCTCCTACTAACTAGTTAGCCCTAGGGGGTCTAAGGATCATTTGCCCGACAAGTAGCTAGGACTAAAGAGGCTTGTGGAGACACAAGAAGGTCAATATATTCTAAGGAATACACTAATTAGAGTAATTGAAAACTACCTTCACATAAGTTTTTTTGGGGCGCATGGGTATCTGGATCTTTCCTGTCGAGCAACCACAACAAATACTTCACCAGTGGCATCAACTTCTGCTCCATGCCCCGAGCTCGATGCCCGTGTGAGGCTCATGTCGTCATGCGTGCACCGCTTCTGGGGCCTTGTTGAGGAGTCATGAGCCATTGTACATGTCATATCACAAGGACGTTTCTTGTAAGGCCCTTTTCGATTAGGTGTCAATTAGAGGGGGCTGAGGGGGATTAAAATTCATCCGTATTCAAAATTAAATAGGAAGGGATTTAATCCCCTTCAATCCCTCCAATTCTTGTGCAATCGAACTAGACCTAAGGGAATATGAGGGGAGGGCTTCCTCGTCGGAGGGTCGTGCATTCAGGGCATGGAGATGCAACTCCTCGAACGCCCTGGAGACGTTTTCCATGTTGATAGAGTGAAGAGATTGCGCAGGTGTCGCTAGCCGTGCCACTGCCCGCGCTCCCCCGATCGCGACATCGTGGGTACCAAAATGCACAATCGCACTTGGGACCAGTTAGATGTGTGGTTTGCCATCCGTTAATGTGTGATGGAAAAGTGCGTGATGCACGAGAGACCCCTATCTGGCGTGTCAACTGTTGGTGTTTTATAACCACTGACTAATAATAATACTCATGCTCTACATGTCTCGGAGCAGATGGTGTGCTAGTTGAGCTTTCATGTTACTCAGTACGGGGGTCTACAATAGAGGGGTTACAAACAATTGAGAGTGGGAGTTCACAAGTCTCTGATGAGTGAGTGCTCGTACGATTACAAGTGCTCTATGTAGGACTTGTGCTGGTCGTGAGTGTGTATTATTTCTTCCATCCTTAACCATGGCCATTCCCTTTCTTTTATAGGCTAAGGCGAGAGAAGGACCCGTTGCATTGCACGGGTCATTGAATCGGGCAAAGCGAGTAGAGATCGGGTGTTGTCGCGTAGCTTGGCACATCCTTACTCCATTAGGGTACTATAGCCACGCTAGTAGTACGTCGGGTGTTACCGCGGATGACAGGTCTAGTGACTAGGATGATTGTTGGCTTGAGTCTAATTATTTTAATTAGAATTATTTTATTTTTTTATTTGAGGTGGTCTCTTCTTTAATATTAGAAGAAAAAAAAACTAATTGAGGCGGAGTGTTTGCTCACAGAACTAAGGGCTAGTTTGTAGTATCCATTATTCTTCATGGCCATTGGAGATGATTGAGTAGGAAATTAGTTTGCTATCCCCTCCAATCTACATCCAATCTACATGGAGACCAAACTAGCGCTAAGAATTTGCAATGACTATAAATGAACCAGTGGAATACGATGCATATATAAAAACCATCGTTTGCTGATGTTGTCGTAGACAAATTTCTCATTATACAAGTAGCATGAACAGACAACAGAAGCTAACGGTAGCCGCTATCAAGCTCACTATCCAAAGATATCCATCGTCCCTTGGTTTATAATCTAGGCGCGGTGCTGATCTAAGACTCTCGAATAGGATAGGCACTCCATCATCGTCTCATGGGTCCCACAGCCAGGTTAACCTCGATCAGACGACGCCCCCCCAGTCGTTAGATATGGTTGTTAATTCCGGATGAGCTGTGCAGTTTAGAAATGGGTGGTCGCCGGAGCTCCCAGCCTGGCATATGATGGTGGCATCAGCTGGTATTCAAATCCTTTGAGAGGCCAGCGAAACACTGGCGGCAGCCTCTGCTACAAGAACAAGAGTGCATCAAGCAGCTGGATGGGTGGGCGGCAGGTGTGTGTGGATTCCAGTCCTCCTTCCTTTCTCCTGCACGCGCCGCAGCGCCCGACGACCTCGTATCGGCAGACATGCCAAGCATATCTCAACAGGGTTCTAGCTTTTCACACACGCACGCACAAGTTCTGTCGGCCATCGTTCGCTCGCTTTTTTATTACACAGACACGACGTTGCGCGTGCGTGTTAATCTTGTGCTCTCTTTGACCATGTAATCGGGTGAAGAGGAGTGGTAGTTTAGCCATTGCGAGTCGAAAAGCGCAGGCAGCAGCAACTCCCGTCCCGTGTACTCCAAGGGAGCGATCCGCACAGGCACAGACCACTCACGCGCTCGATGCCGAATGATGTGGACGCTGCTGCCCGTGATCGCCGACGCAATCAAATAAAGCAGCTTTTCTTCTGTTCAACCTGATGTGAGCAGCTAGCAAAACCACGCACTTCCTCCCGGACGCTAATCTGGTAGTACACTCCTGTCTGTCTCATCGTTGTCGCCGAGCTGAGGCCGTCTCCGAAATGGAGCGAGCGATTCCACGCGTGAGATTCCGATCAGGCACTCGCCTGAGCCTGACACATCCGGCACCGGCAGGGCATGCGGCAGCTGTGCTGACTACTGTGTCGCTACTCGCCAGCCATCCGAGCGCAGCGCACCTACCTCATCTTTGACTGGGTGCCTCCCGTGACCGGGCGGGAAGTCCTGGAACGCGGCTTCTGCGCCATGGCCGTCCGTCCGTCCGTCCTCCAGAGCATAAAGAGCGCGCCACTATGGCCACCGACCTCATCCGTCGCACACCACACCAAACCACACCACAACCGCGCGTGTGTGGTGTGGCCATGCACTCCTGTCTGCCTGCCGTTCGAATCTCGTTCCAGGGACCAGAACCCCTCCCCGGCGTCGTGCTCGTGCTCGTGCCGCTCTAGGAGGCTTCACTTCACTGGGAGATGAGAACAGTGCCGGACCGCCGGGCACCAACCAATCGAATCCTGAGGAGATACATCCGCGGCGTGCGCACATGTGCGCCTGCTCGCCCGCCCACCCACCCACTGTGCGCGCTCGTGTCTCTCGCTGCGGCCTTCAGCAGGTTCAGGAGGAGGAGACCCGAGACCAGAACGCGTCGTGCACTTCTCAGGATCACATTGTTTATTTACTACAGCACCACGTGTCCACGTCCAAAGAACCGCAGCAGCTGCTTGCTCGCCATTTAGGTGTGCTCACCGGTGGCGCCCGCTTGGCCTCGCGGTTTGCGACGGCGTTAAGCAAGCTGCTGCATCGAGTTGTGGCTGCGAGACGGCGAAGCTTTACAGATCAATCATGCATCGGCTTCTCCAATATATCGGGCGCTAGGTTACATTACATTACAGCTTGCATCGTGGGTTTGCGTCCGATACATGTCAGCTTTGCGTCGGATTAGCGACACCGCAAACTGCCCACTGCACACTGTCCGACAAGCTAATTTAGGCCTTGTTCGTTTCTACCGGATTGGTGGGTCGGAACGATTCCAAACCGGATTGCTTCCCTAATTTATATAAACTTTGATTAGGTGGAACGATTCCGGATGCAATCCGACACAAACGAACAAGGCCTTAGTAATTTTTCGTCTTTCGCGCAGCTGGAAACCACCTAGGGCGCACGCGGTTTCTGTCGGTTTAACAACAGTAACTGCACACTGACGTTTAGTAGTACAAATTAGAGCTGCCTTGTGTCTAGTGATTTCAGACTCGAGCTTGCTGTTGCTAGCGATTCCCCAGGCTGAGGATCTCAAGAAAGAAAGGACATGTTTTTCCTCAAGGAATTGGATGGGTGCATATCAGATCAGATGATACTGCTGCATGCATCTGAGCGTGGCAAATGAAATAAAAGGGCGAGCGCTGCACTCTGGAGGCTTTGGAGGTTCATCCGAATTCCGAAGCTGCCTATGCAACTTATACGCCAAAGCATCTCAGAAAGAGAGAGAGAAAAAAGGTTATCACGCCTCGATGAATGACGCTATGTTTGCAAGAAGTCAACTTCTCCTTCCTTGCACGAATTTCTCTCTTCTCCAGACAGGAAACAACCGCCACTTTACACTCCATTCATCGCAGGAAAGGTACCAGCTGGATCGACCATCGTTACGTTACGTGACGATGCCTGACCGACGTGTTGTTTTCCAAGTAACTCCAGAGTCGCTTGCTCCATGCCCGAAATAACGATAGGTTGTTGGAAAGAAACAAGCCCATGTGTACAAGCAAGCCCAAGGAACCACTGTTTAGATGGGCTGCTAAATGGGCGGGCAACACAAAGCCCGCTATGCAAGGCGT
This sequence comes from Zea mays, assembly GCF_902167145.1. Lineage (NCBI taxonomy): Eukaryota > Viridiplantae > Streptophyta > Magnoliopsida > Poales > Poaceae > Zea > Zea mays. Next base: position 216,408,544 of record NC_050100.1, on the reverse strand, counting down.
TTTTTTTCTTTTCACTCCCCGCCCTGACACAACTCCAGTTCCCAATCCCAGGCCATCGATTCCCTTCCTCTGAAAGATCGATGAGTTGATGACATGGATCTCTGCGTAACCAATCTGTTACTACCTCTGAAATAGAGAAGCTTCCACATTCTCCTGGTTGACCATACACATGATTAAAACAGACCAGTGTCTAACGCGCGCCCAGCGCGCCTTGTTTTTATATATTTATAATTTTTCTGCATTAGTTTTCCAATATACTTTGGTGTATCAATGTGTTCTGAATTTCTTAGCTTTTTAATCTGTTAGCTTTGTACCAAAGGCGCTCCTTGCTCTTTTTTTTAAAGTAACTACATATTATTAGTAGCTATTTTAAACATGTCAGTCTCATGTAATTCTTTGTGTTGAAAACAGAAGGATGACATAGTATGGAGAGTAAGTGATGGCGAACCAATTGGAATTTATGGATGAAGATTTTGAAACTTACTTACCCCCTTGAAAGCATAAGACAATTTGTTTGGCGCCTGATGCACTGTAGCTTGGCTGTTAAAATGAACCTGAAGGGTATAGTAGTTCTAACTGACACTATTTGCCTGGTTTGTAAACAATGCGATGAAGGTGTGGTGGACACTGTTATCTTGTAAGTGTAAATTTGCTTGGAAATGTTGGAGAGGGCTAGGGTAGATATATATTAGTGAGGGCCTGGTTGAACTGCAATCTCCATGGGATATGGTGAAATGGATCCTCAATATATGGCTGAAGACGTGTCCAGCATGGTCTTTATCCTTCTCTAGAAATGGTGGAGCGTGATGGATGCAGTGAATGCCGAAGAGAAAGTATTGTCTTTAGTCTTCACTTCCACTGAGATATCTACCACAGTTCGGCTGGTTACTGAAGTACACAGAAAGCAAAAAATCCTGCATCAGCTAAAAATTTAATGATAGGTAGGCGTATGTGGGCATCTCTTCCGTCAGATTTGCTGAAGATTAATAATGGCCTGACGATTAATGGTGATGACACCTTTATCCAAGCTAACAACTCTGAAGGATGGGGTTTTCTGTGTCGTGATCTAACATGAGACATGGTTGGCAGGAACGGGAAAGCTTATGGGCATACATGATGATTGATGCTCTTATATATGGCCGGATTTTAGCCCGTTGGAAGGAAAATTGGAAGTATCGCGTCTCATATATTACAGTTGGAAACAAATTCTATGCTAGGGTGCTCCTTGTCGGACATCGATTTCACCTCTGTTTTCAAGGGCTCCCCGCCCCTCCGACCCTACCCGCGGTCCATTCGATGGCCAATGCGCAAGCGACCATCCTAAAAAGTATTCTAACCTGCTCCGCCATCGATGAGGTGTCGTGCACTGAGCCGTCCGCCCGACAGCCGATACGCAAGCGATCAACCTTCCTAACGAATGGAAATTCCTGAATGGGACAATCACAGAACCCTAACGAACATAAATTCATGAACGCAGGAAGCGTGGTGGAAGATGGTAGGTAATACCTCTAGCGAGCAGCAGGATGAACGCGCGCGCAGCAAGCGGGGATGGAGGCGCACGCCGTGGTGTCTTTTTTTCGTTCTTTGTATGGAGGTCTAGAATGCTCCTGAAGAAGAGTCTAACATTCGACCATATACGAAGAAGGCTCGCAGTGATGAGTTGCTTCCGTGGCCGTCGAAATAAAATCTTGCGGTTGAGATAAGGCAGGATGACGTGAATTAACTTCTCATTGGAGCACACAACATTCTCCTGGTTCTGTAGAAGGTCTGACATTAAATAAAATCTTGCGGTTGAGAAACACTACAATTTTCAATTTTTAAGGAGTCAAACCACGATTAGAAGTTTAACCAAAGCTATGTATTAAAAAAACATTAACTATAAAATAAATGCCATTAAATTAACTATGAAACATATTTTATAGTAAACTCGACTAAAGACATTTACGTCAATACTATCGACTGTAAATCTAATTTTAAAAGTAAGATAATTTGACCTGTATAAACTTCACGGTGCATCCTTCGTGCAAATATATGGGAGTGAAAGATAGATGACTGTCGTCGGTGCGTGACTGCTGTCACATCCGTGCAAATGCTGCCAATCATGAGAAATGTGACGGTCCTGATGGACAATGATGGCGGCCATGTCGTGCTACTGTTCATCTGGGCCACTTCGATCGGTGAACACTGAGCAACCATTTTATTTCTGGTATGTTTGGGCATTGCTAATGGGTTGTTTATTAGTTCGAGGGATATGGTACTCGCTAGTCTACCATCTTATCACTTCTCCCTTTTATCAATGAAATGATTTTTACGACATCTGTATCTACAGGTATTTCACTAATTTTGAGGAATTTCTCACTATCCACCTCAAACGTCCAAGCACCCCATAAACACTTCATATCTGCATCAAGCAAACCGTGCGGAGAAGATTTTACCTTACGCGTGTAGCCTAACTAAACAACTCATTGAATGAATGATCATACAATTCTCCCGACCACTGCCGAAATGGAGCATATCCTTCTTCTCTCCCCTTTTGCGATGTGGCGCATTGACATCTTGCAGCTAGTGGTCCTTGGTGGCGTTCATGTCAAGTTATCCATGCCAATGCAGCACGAATTAATGGGCCCAGATCGAGACCGGATTAGCAAATCTCTATCATGCCCAACCCGCACTTGCGGCTGCATATCAGTGAAGCTGAAGCCCACAAGAGGTGTCTCTGAGACTGAGACTGAGTGCTGTGTGCCCATGCTGCGCACGCTATATATGCCTCTATCAGTCTATCTCAAGTGCCAATGATGATCTAGCTTGGCATAATTGATGTCCAGAAGCAATGCAAGAGTAGCTAGTGTTATTTGCCAGGTCAACAAGCAACATGTTCTTTCGGAGATAGTGCGTAGTAAAAGTAGCAGGAGAGATCTGCCTCCCCCCCCCCCCCCCCCCCCCCGCGAGTATCATGTTGTGAGAGCTAGCATCGGGAGAAAGAATGGCACAAAAACTATTTTAAGTGATCGACCCGGGCAGGGCTACACCATCGTCCATGTGTGCGCGATTATTGCTTTCTCGTGGAATTGGTTTGGGGACACTGCCCCCCAACATCCTCACCAAACCCTTTGGCCCTGATCTCTTTTTTTTTAAGAAAAAGGGTCTCTCTGGTTATCTATAGATCAAAGAACAAAATGTTTTTATAGAGCATTGGCTAGAGCATTTATTTAGTATCTTTCATTTATTCAATGTTGCATAAGCTAGGCGGAGCAACTCCACTCCTAATTTGCGATTATTTAGATTGATTCTATATAGAACTGACGGACGGAGCCGTTCCATCTTAAATGGCTCTGGAACAAAACGCTACATTAATGCCGCTTTGAGTTTTGAAGACCGTATATATAAGTAGACACACGAAAACGATGTGCACGCCGAGGGACGACAGCGCGAGCGATCATGGGCGACGGACGGCCGGGCGTCGAGTGCGCGTGCGTGCATGGCGATCGATCGGCAGTGGCGCGTGCATGCAATGCAAGCACGCATGCATGTGCTGCTGCTAGTTTTGCCTAGTTGGACGCTGTCCTCATTCTCGGAGCGCGTTGTGGACGCACAGTTTCTAGATCCACGAATAATAGACCGCGCGGCGCGGACGGTGGACCGATCGACTAGCGCACTGCGCCATCTGCATGCATGCATGCCGGTGCCGCTAGCGGACGGTGGACCAGACAGACGTAGAGGTTAGAGTCCGTCCCGGTCCCTTTTTACCTGTCAGGCGGCTCTCGCCAAAGTGTCTAAATTTGTAAGTATCCATAATCCATATGCACAGTACAATCGTACAGTGAAAAACAGCTGTGCGCTCGTCGTGTCTCATAACAGGTCACCAGGAACTTCACAAAAATAGTTGGTGAGCGAGGACTCGCTCGGACGGTGCGCTGATGAACATGGGATGCGAGTATACCAGTGCAGTTTTCCAGTGGTAAATTCTGGCACGCCAAAAAAGTGAGCCACGGGTCAACTGGTCCAGAAAAAAAGAACCATTTTGCCGTACGCGCGCGATGCGATCAAAATCTTTATTTTTCAGACATCTGTAGGGTAGAAAATGTGACCAAGTCTAGTTGCCACGACCACAAGTCGTGGCGTCAAAATAGCCCGGCGCATGTATGCAGTGGAACCGAAGGTGGTGTTTGTGGTTTTGCCCCCAAATCGACAGTCGTCAGTCCGGGCCTAATTAACCAATAGCCAGCACCAAACCTAACTCCCACTGTGCTAGTAGCCTGCATCGCTCGTTGATTACTCTATTCATCGGCAAACAGATCAGTATAATGGCAGGAAAGTTCCGCGTCCCCTTTGTGGCCTGCTAGGCTCCTTTTTTTTTGTCTCCTCGCCGACACTCAACTTGCTGTTCTATCCACTTAGTTGCCTGCCCACAAATCATCCATATATGGTCGGCTCAGTCGCTGTGCCCAAAAAGGGAACGCGCTCCCTGCTCCTACTGGTGGTCTGGCACATTTGGCTGGAAAGGAACAACCGCACCTTCCAAAGGCAAGAGAGGTCAGTGGCAGATCTGCTAGCAGCAATTAAGGCAGAGGCAAGGCTGTGGGGTGTCGCAGGTGCTAAGCACCTTCTTGCGCTTTTACCTATGCTGTAATTACGTAACCTCTATGTACCCTTCCTGCGGTGTCTCTTGGGCACTGCTTCACTCTCTTCTTTATTAATAGAAACGTGCACAATCTCGTGTCGTTCGTTCAAAAAAAAAACAAATCATCCATACATGACTGTGGTGAGGTATGTGCTATATAGTCTTACTTAGGCAGATATAACCCGTTATTTGCACTTTTAAGAAACACATCGCTAAACTCCTTAGAGCATCTCCAAGAGACACTTTATTTTTAACTCTCTATTTGACTCTTTATTTGTCTCTCTATAAATATTAAACTCTCTATATAACATCTCATTCCAACAGATTCTCCAACATGTAAGTTAGCTTGGCTAGCGAGAGTTGCTAGCCAAATTTGGCTAATGAGAGAGTTAATTTAGAGAGCCAGATAGCTTAGCAAATTAAATAGCTAGTCTGTTGGAGAGTTATCATGCTATTAAGTAGCTAAAATTTAGCTTGACTAGCTATTTAGCTAGTCTCTTTGAGATGCTCTTAGTCCGTTCTTTAAAACCATGGTCTCGAGTCTCGACCACCTTCACCAAACAGGTTTGCTGTCAGGGTCGAAGCTCTGATCTTTCGAACGCGCGATTGACAGTGTCCATAGCGCCAACCTGAAGTTTTATCTTTTGGGTGAGGCCAGAAAGAAACCCTTTCCATCTTCCGCTACCGCTACGTTCTTCCAACAGCGGCACACCTCCTGTTGCGCGCTCCGATCGCCACATCTCCACCTCCTCCCCGTCACTCGATCTATCCAACAAGCATGGCAGCCCTGAATGCTGCAGCAGCTTCCTGTTTGCCGGTGCCATCCTGATCCACACATCTTCCGTGTTGACCTGTGAGGCACCGATGATGACGATCGAAGCGCCGATGACTCCGTGGTCCGAGTGAGCAGGACGGCAAGTGCATGCACCACCACTCTGGCAGGAAGCTCACTGACGAGCTGCACGTCGCGTCGAACTGTCGAAGCACTGTCGCCATCTGACATTTGTTGCCCCCCGACTGGACTCGTGTGGCCATGCGGCCATATGCCTGTTGTGCTGTGTGCAATCGCCCACCCCCATAGTCTCCACGGGTCCTGTACTACACACGGCAATCAGCTCACAGGACTTGTCTGCGGCTGAACTCGGGCACCATGGGAAGTGTCGTTCACGAGAAGATGAAACACCGTACGAAACTGACACAACTGCTTCACTTCGTCCTGTCCCCCTCCCCTGTCCTCGCGACGACGATGTCACCGGCGAAATTCTGTCGCGGTGCCGTACCCGTACGTAGATACCCCCTACGCTGCACTTGAGACTGGAGGAGTACGTTGGTGTGGTGTGGACCTGTTGCGTTGCGTTACGCCCGGTGCAGTCCCGGTCCAAGCACTTGGAAGTTGGACGCGCGACCGCCGCCACGCACCAGTGCACCACCCACCGGCGCCGCGCGGCGTCGGCGAGCAGCACCACGCGTCGCCGCCGCCGGGTCTCCTAGGCTAGCTTAGCTCGTCACGGGCGCGCTAGTCCGGCCAAACCCAAACACGGGCGCGCGGAAGACAGCCAGGCAGCGGCGAATTACCACCGTACAGCCATGTTCTGCAAGCATTCGTACGTCCCCCTTTGCGAGCTAGCTACAGGCCTACAGCAGCACCAGCACTCCTGTCTGTCGCTGCCGCTAGGCGCGTGGTGGCTAGCTGCACGAGTCCACGACGCGCCGCGCATGGAGGAGGCCAAGCCTTTCCGCGGATCTGAATCGCGCACCGCGGTTCCTCTCGTAGGACGATCGTGCTCGCTCTTTAATTTGCGTTGTTGTTCGCGTGGCTCGCATGTTCACCAACGAACCTGCTCCGCTTTCGTTCGGGAAATGGCTGGATTCAACTGCTTGTCGTGTAAGGAAGAGTGATTATCCCATCATGCATCGTGCATGCGTGTTCTTTCCTGCCGGTGCAAGGTTTCGATTGCCTTGGAGATACCGTAACATGTACTGATCTACTCTGCTGCTGAAGAACAACTGTTCGTTTCAGATTAAAGTGGTATGTTTGTACTACTGCAGCTGTAGTTTATAGAGATAATAAAAACAGTAGAACCCTATACGGATTAAACAAGCTTAATTCTATGGAGATAAGGCTCCGTTTACTCTGATGGCAGATAAACTTAAAACAGCTTGCCAATAATACTCCCAGTTACACTTACACAGATGGCAGATAAATGGGCAGAACTGTACGTCCACACACATGGACAGTGACCTGCACTGCACACTGCACTGTCAGTAGACAACGCAGCACAGTAGAACGAAGCCCAACAGTCTCCGCGCACCGCCTCGCGTCGCGCCCCCTCTGCCAGCCAGCCAGCCAGCTCGATATATACGATTGCCGAGCATAGCTCACTTGGCGCCGTGACACACGTACACACTGCAGCCATCAAAAGCCATGGAAGGCCGCGCGCGCCTCTCCCTCGTCCACGCCGCCGCCGCGCTGGTGGTCCTGCTGCAGCTGCATGGCGGCGCCGTCGTGGTTGCGTCTGAGCCGCCCTACACCTGCGGCGCCGGAGCGCCGCCCAACATCCCGTTCTGCGACGCGGGGCTGCCCATCGACCGGCGCGTCGACGACCTCGTCTCGCGGATGACGGTGGCGGAGAAGATCTCGCAGCTCGGGGACCAGTCCCCGGCCATCCCGCGGCTCGGCGTGCCGGCGTACAAGTGGTGGTCCGAGGCGCTGCACGGGATCTCCAACCAGGGCCGCGGCATCCACCTCGACGGCCCGCTCCGCGCCGCCACCAGCTTCCCGCAGGTCATCCTCACCGCCGCGTCCTTCAACCCGCACCTCTGGTACCGCATCGGCCAGGTACGTACGCGCACCGCCTCTCGGCTCTGCCTCTCTCGCTCCGTGGCAAACGCGCACGACCTGCCATTGTCTTGCTCTTGCTGTGCGACCAGCAGGAGAACGTGGCTGTTTCACGACTACTGCCCTACTGCTCTACTGGCAGTAGTACGCGTGATTAGTGTTAATTACCCCATAGGGAGGGACCGTCTCTTAAATTTCTGCTAAAATAAATTAAAAAAATGCATGGTGCTCCAGCATGTAGAGCTTGAGAAATGATGAGCAATGGCACTAGAGCAGGGCATTTTCTGCAAAAAAAAAAACTCCAAAGAAATGTCGCGTGTTCTTGCACCTAATTTCACACCAACCGGGTGCGTACCTACCGTAACGGTAGGTGCATGCAGCTTTACAGCTCTTCTTCTTTCGGTCAAAAGTGATGGAGGCGATTCGGGGCCGTTGAGTCCGGTCTTGACTCTTGAGCAGACTGAAAAAAAATTCACAACAAACGCTGTACCAGTCGCGTTGTCCTTTTGTGTAGAAAGAAAAGAAAAGAAATGTTAGTTTCTGGATTTACCGTCCGTTTGCGCCGAGCGAAATGCGCAAATCTCGAGAGCAGCGAGTGATGTCACTGACGCGACGTTCGTCGGTCGACGGGCAGGTGATCGGCGTCGAGGCGAGGGCGGTGTACAACAACGGGCAGGCGGAGGGGCTCACCTTCTGGGCGCCCAACATCAACGTGTTCCGGGACCCGCGGTGGGGCCGCGGGCAGGAGACCCCCGGCGAGGACCCGACGATGACCGGCAAGTACGCCGCCGTCTTCGTCCGCGGCGTGCAGGGCTACGGCCTCGCCGGCCCCGTCAACTCCACGGGCCTCGAGGCCTCCGCCTGCTGCAAGCACTTCACCGCCTACGACCTCGAGAACTGGAAGGGCGTCACCCGATACGTGTTCGACGCCAAGGTGATCCGATCATCCGACTGCCTGTCTCGTGGTGGCTGCCAATGCCATGCCAGGTTTTGGTTTGGGACGACTGGTGAAGCGAAATGCAAAACGACTCCCCCTCTCTCTCTTCTCTCAGGTGACGGCGCAGGATCTGGCGGACACGTACAACCCTCCGTTCAAGAGCTGCGTGGAGGACGGCCATGCCAGCGGCATCATGTGCTCCTACAACCGCGTCAATGGCGTGCCGACGTGCGCCGACTACAACCTGCTCTCCACGACGGCGAGGCAGGACTGGGGGTTTTACGGGTGAGTCTGCTGCAAGATTTGCTGGAAAAGGGCCCGTGAGAGTGACAGATAACCCCCCCTCCCGACCGGCACGCCGCCTCCCTTTGTCGTGGACATGGACCTGCTGATAAAGATGAACTCTAGATGGCTGGATGGGAAGCCTTGCTGATGCTTGCACGTTTTTACGTGTCTTGGCCAGGTATATCACCTCGGACTGCGACGCTGTGGCCATCATCCATGATGCGCAAGGCTACGCCAAGACGGCAGAAGATGCAGTTGCAGATGTGCTCAAAGCTGGTACGAGTTCACTGCTCTTTTTTTAGCATTAGGACATGGATTAATCCGTATTCGCACTATATGACTATTTTTCTTTTTGAAATAAACGTATCTGATCTGAGTTGTTTAAGTTTAAAATAAAGCCACCCACATGGAACTCTTGGGCCTATTTGGACACTTTGCTACGATAGGTGGCTGAACTTCAACTAAAAGTTGATCCGGCATTTCGTTCTGTCTTGTTGTTCTGAGCAATCCAATCTGCTACAAATAATTGATAGCATGACGAACATCGCGAAATCATAAGAGCCCAGGTGTCATGTCACAGAAGAAGGACCAGAGTTTAAATGGCTAAAATCAACAATGACATTGAAAAAAGGGGCCCGACGTTCACAACTTCACATCAATCAACAAATAACCAATAATGCAGAGCAGCACGAACTTATCCCAACCAAATTCAAAGTAGTTGGTGAAAACCAATAATGCAGCAGTATGTACTTCTCTCAACCAAATTCAAAGTAGTTGGTGAAAAATTCGTGAAAGGATAGACGTCATGCTGCCCTAAAGGTTCTCAGGAATACGTTTCTGACCCTTTTTCGTATCCCTGTCGGAAAACTTTCAGGAATGGACGTGAACTGCGGCAGCTACGTGCAGGACCACGGTGCCTCTGCGCTGCAGCAAGGGAAGATCACGGAGCAGGACATCAACAGGGCGCTGCACAACCTGTTCGCCGTCAGGATGAGGCTGGGGCTCTTCAACGGCGACCCCAGGCGCAACCTGTACGGCGACATCGGGCCCGATCAGGTGTGCACGCAGGAGCACCAGGACCTCGCCCTGGAAGCGGCGCAGGACGGCATCGTCTTGCTCAAGAACGACGGCGGCGCCGGCGCGCTCCCGCTGTCCAAGCCCAACGTCGCGTCCCTCGCCGTGATCGGGTTCAACGCGAACGACGCCATCAGGCTGCGCGGCAACTACTTCGGCCCGCCGTGCGTGACGGTGACGCCGCTCCAGGTGCTGCAGGGCTACGTGAAGGACACGAGCTTCGTCGCCGGCTGCAACTCGGCCGCCTGCAACGTCACGACGATCCCCGAGGCGGTCCAGGCGGCGAGCTCGGCGGACTCCGTCGTCTTGTTCATGGGGCTGGACCAGGACCAGGAGAGGGAGGAGGTTGACCGGCTGGACCTGACGCTCCCGGGACAGCAGCAGACCCTCATCGAGAGCGTCGCGAACGCGGCGAAGAAGCCGGTGATCCTGGTGCTGCTCTGCGGTGGGCCCGTGGATGTGAGCTTTGCGAAGACCAACCCCAAGATTGGGGCCATCCTGTGGGCTGGCTACCCCGGCGAGGCCGGCGGCATTGCCATCGCACAGGTCCTCTTCGGAGAGCACAACCCTGGTGAGGTTTCGTCCATTCACTCTGAACGAACAACTCTGGCATGGCAAACACAGATCATCTTAATTTCTTCTTCGGCTTCGGCAGGTGGAAGGCTGCCCGTGACATGGTATCCCCAAGATTTCACGAGAGTGCCTATGACGGACATGCGGATGCGCGCCGACCCGGCCACGGGCTACCCCGGCCGGACGTACCGGTTCTACCGCGGCCCGACAGTGTTCAACTTCGGCTACGGCCTCAGCTACTCCAAGTACTCCCACCGCTTCGCCACGAAGCCGCCTCCCACGAGCAACGTCGCCGGCCTTAAGGCGGTGGAGGCAACGGCGGGCGGCATGGCGAGCTACGACGTGGAGGCGATCGGGTCGGAGACGTGCGACCGGCTCAAGTTCCCGGCGGTGGTGCGGGTGCAGAACCACGGGCCCATGGACGGGAAGCACTCGGTGCTGGTGTTCATGCGCTGGCCCAACGCGACGGACGGCAGCGGCCGGCCGGCCAGCCAGCTGATCGGGTTCCAGAGCCTGCACCTGAGGGCGACGCAGACGGCGCACGTGGAGTTCGAGGTGAGCCCCTGCAAGCACTTCAGCCGGGCGACGGAGGATGGCAGGAAGGTGATCGATCAGGGCTCGCACTTCGTGATGGTCGGCGAGGATGAGTTCGAGATGAGCTTCATGGCGTGATCCCGGTTGTGTTGGAAGCCTCGAGTGTTTCCTCAGAATTTCCGATGCTCTCTAACTTATTCAAACGAGAAAAAAAAAGGTAAATTCAGCAAGATTATGGCATCATTGATGCCAGAAGTTCATTGACAAACGCTTCCCCGCTCCTTTTGTTCTTTAACAAGCTAAGGGAAGTAGAAATTATCTTGATTAACCGATACTCTGACATGATGAGACGTATATATTAGGAAAAACAATTGATCACATAAACATTTAAAAAGTAAAAAAAATCAAACCATTTATTAAGTGTATTCTAATGGTCGTAAATCCATTTATTTAAGCTATTATGTTTTATAAAAAAAACTATGAACAAAGACTGAAGATCATGGGTGACAGTTTCTGTTCTTCAATCAACACTAGTGATTAAATTCTGTTCTTCAACACTAGTGACAGCTTATGGTTTCATTCAAGGGAGATCCATCACAGAGAATTTTGTATATGCAATGGAACCGATCCAATGCTGCGGTGCTGCCACAAGAGAGAAGCTCCAACTTTAGTGATTAAATTGGATTTCGCTAAAGCTTTTGATACTGTCAACTGGAGTGGGTTTCAAACGATGCTGCGAGCAAGGGGTTTCAACCAAAAATGGAGAAAATGGATAAGCATTATGTTAAGTTCGTCCAAGACATCGGTCCTGTTTAATGGGGTCCCTGGACCATGGTTTACGTGCAAAAGAGGCCTTCTCAGGAAACTGAAACATGCACTGGACGCCTTCTCAGATGCAACGGGTTTAAAGATCAACTTCTCCAAGAACACACCAATCTCAAACAACTTTAATCTAATAACAAAATCTATTTATCTATTTAATCTCAAACGGGATTAGAGGAGCACTGCCCTGCTGACCCGGAGCAACGCCTTGGAACTCTCTCCCTCGGCGGGATCTCTCCAAGGGCAAGTTCTAAGATTCTTCGGAGAAGAAGACCCACTGCGCTATCATGGACTGTCCAGCCTTAGGCGCGGATAGAGGAGGATCCGCTCCTGTGTCCAGGTCGTGGACCATTTGGCTCTGTACCACGGACCGTCCGTGTCTCCGCAGAGAACACCGTCAAGTGATTCGTTCCAGTGTTTGGCGCCCAAATCGGCGGCAACAATTTCATTTCTACCTTACCTGTCCATTAAGATTGCTTTAGTCGGTAGTGTTTTATTTTGCTACTACTAGCAATGTCACCATGTATGTACAAGACAGAAAAGGCTCTCTCTGGTTTATTTAGGGGTGTTTAAATGCACTAAATATAATAGTTAGTTGGCTAAAAATGATATTGGAATTAGCTAGCTAACAAATAGATGGCTAACTATTAAATAATTTGCTAAAAATAGCTAATAGTTGAATTATTAACTAGACTGTTTGGATGTCTCAACTAATTTTAGCAGCTAACTATTACTTTAAGTACATTCAAACACCCCCTTATACACAGAATGTGGCTCTTTATACATGTGAGTCGGTATGTTTATGCACACAAATATGGTGATTCTCCATTATCTGTGTACGTTTATTAGGGGGTGTTTAAATGCACTAGAATTAATAGTTAGTTGGCTAAAAATTGTTAGTAGAATTAGCTAGCTAACAAATAACTACTTAACTATTAACTAATTTATCAAAAATAGCTAATAACTGAACTATTAGCTAGGGTGTTTGAATGTCTCAGCTAATTTTAGCCACTAACTATTATCTCTAGTGCATTCAAACACCCATAAGTACACATGTTTTTAGCGTGTCAACTATGAGCTTTTCATTGTCTGTGGCTGTGTGCAATACAGTACCACTAGTGTGGGCTCTGTGAAATTGCTTTGTGTGGCTCTGTGTGAAATTACCCTTAGTTTACCCCTCTAAATATGTTCTGATACTGCATGGGCTCTGTGTGGTTTTTAGTTTGCTTCTGAACATGATATGTTACCTTTACTGTCTAGACAGTCTGTATTTGCTTAACTGTGTACTGTGCTTGATCCCATGAGCTGAGCTCAGTATGGAGTTTCCTTTCTTGAGAAGAAGACCAGAAACAAGGTCACATTTGTATTCTCAGACAGGCCTGACACCATGAAGATCATGGAAGACCTTTTCAACATGGATGAGTTAGAATATGCATTTGGTGGCAAGAACCCAGCTACCTTCAAAATAAATGATTATGATGTGAGGATTAGAGAAGATGACAAGCGAAGACTGAAGATGCTGGATCTGCTTCTGAAAAGAGTGATGAATCGGATACTGAATCTGAAAAGGATCGAGGAACAGACACGGGCTGAATCGAGCACAGTTCATCAGGAAAACTTGCCAGGAGAAGATAATATCCCAGCATATCAAATTGGGCCTTCAACCTGATCTGAGTAGCACCAGGAAACGTAACCGCGAAACATTGATAGGAGCTCTACCACATTTCACTAAGAGTTGAACATGAAAGGCGACGAGAAACTCTTTGCAAATTGGCATGACATGTTTTGTAGGAGACACCAGTTTCTCTGTCCTCGCGATCTTATTTGAGGAACCTTTTCATGATAATAGGTTATACGAGATGGTAACGAACTAATACCATAATGTTTTCCTCAGTTTTCAATTTTCATGAGAGAATATGATCCGGTGTTGAGTTTCTGCTATGCCCTTTCATTTACTGGAAAAATAATATTGCACTCCTATCTGGATAGCATTTTTTCTATAGTCAATAGCAAGGACACAGGTGCTTTTCACTTTCACCAGCAGAAAGTTGCTGTTGGGTCAAATAGTACCATTGTTTTTTGACATGAAATTACTGTAGGGGTGCCCTAAATAATACCATTGTTCACTTGTGTTCTGTGCAGTAACCACCATTGACTTTCAGTTAGTATACCGCTTGGTACAAATTAAGACAGGTGTTAGGCTTGAGAAACCTGAGCCTTTTCGCTACAAACGTGTCTGATCTTTGTAAGCTGCTATGTTATAGACAAAACTAGCATCACGGGCCAAAATTTCAGAAGTCATCATAGAAGCTGTGTCTCTTGGGTATCTCGGGGGACTCGCAGTGGATCCTAGCGTCCAGCGTTGAGTAGCCCTTCCTGATCTTGCTCCCGCTATCTACATCGGCTTCGATCACGAACACGCTGCAGACCGGCCTGTGGTCGGAGAGCCTGAACTCGCCCCTGATGTACTGCAGCTGCTCGATGCCTTGGCCGTGCCACAGTATCCGGTCACACCTGCAACAACATGGAAATCTTTGGGCATGTCTGGACCTTCAAATCAGTGCTGTACTCGTTATGTTATTACCATGCGGGCGTTCGTCGTTTCTTCTTCGATTTGGCGGTCTCCCATAGATACGAGTCGGAGTTCTGCTTGTACTTGTATGTAGGGGCGAAGTAGATCTTGCCCTCCTTCCACCCTTTGAACACTCTCCCGGCTTGTCTCTCCATCGCGAGCTGTTAATTAAGGTACGGTACGATACTGTCAGCAGCAGCTAGCAGGTTTTCTGAACGAAACCACGGGTAATTTTACTGCGTTTCTCTGTAGCACTACTACTAGTAGTAGTGCTGTAGCCTATCTCGAAAAAAAATCTTTTCTCATAGAGTTGATACCTGATCTTTCTCCAATAAGATGTCCCACTCATTATCCTCCAGGAGCGTCTTAGTTTCCTCGTAGCTCAACGAGACTCGGTAATTCAAATCCCCAAGCCAGATGATCCGGCTGCGTTGCATGCATAATTCAGAGGCGTAATTCAGAGGCAGAATTCAGGGGTGTAGATGAACAACGATCTGCCTGCCCTGCCGTATCATGTTTATGTTTCAGCGGACGCTTGCATTATTGCTTACTCGTGGTCAATGATCTTCTCGGGGACGCGCTGGCCGGGCACCTTGCAGATGCGCGGGAACTGCGCGTTCTTGAGGATCTCGGCGACGTCGGAGTTCCTCCGCACCTCGTCGCCTTCCTTCTCGCCGGACGCCAGGTGGCAGCACACGAAGCAGATGCTCGTGTGGTGCAGCGTCATGCTCATGGCGATGCATCCCTGGCGATTTCAGAATCAGACGCTCAATCGATCGCAAGGCTCGTCATGCAGGGAGGGCACGAGGGAAGAAATGCGCGCGCGAGTGAAGCGCTCGCAGACCTTGTTCCCGAGGCGGCCCATGATGCCCCGGCCGACGCAGTCGACCCGGAGGTGGCCGACGTACTGCACCAGCTCCCGGCGCACCCACACCGACAGGAAGATCCCGACCATCTGCTTCCTCGCGACGAGGCAGTAGTTCATGCCGCCGCCGCCCCTCTGGTCGCCGCCTTCGATGGAGGCCAGCGCGTCGTCGTCGGCGCCGGCGCCGCGGCCCGGCGAGGCGGCGGCGGCCTCGACGCGGCAGAGGAACTCGCGCATCTCACGTGCCCGGAGCTGCATGGTGGACGGGTCGGACATGCAGGTGCACGTCTTCACCAGCGCGTTGTCGACGCGGTAGCACTTGCTGACCATCTTGAGCGGCGGCGGCGGCTTCTGCGCGCAGAGCATGCCGCCGCTGGAGGTCTTGGGGATGGCGGCGGCGTTGCTGGGGTCGCGGGCGGCACCTTGCGGCCGGCTCCGGTAGTGGGAGGAGGAGGTGGACGGCGGCGGCGAGAGCTCGTCGCCGGAGGACTGGCCGTCCTGGTGGGGCGGCGGCCTGTTCAGGGCCTGGTAGATGAGGTCCATCCACTTGCCCGCCGGCTCGTTGTCCTCCACGACCAGCACGTTGCCCGCGTTCAGAGGCACGATCTCCTGAAACCTTTGCGAACGACGCCCAAGCAAATGCATTAGTATATGCTGCTGATCATGGTTCTACGGGAAACGTAACGATGCACTGATGCATAAAAAGTTGGCGGAACTGGGAATAATAATCTGTACCCCAAGACATATATATCGGGCAAGCCTTCGATCTGCAGAAACTCTTGGAGGTTAACGCTGCTGTCAGGAGGCTTCCCTCCCACGTTCCATGTGCCTACAAACACCCTGCAAGATCGTCACACACCGTCCGATCGACTCGGAAACGATCTGCTGCTTCCTGAAGTTGCTGTTACCGGTACTCCCGGGTATCGACATTGGGTCTCCTGGGAGAATCCAGGCAGCTCAGCGTCAGGTTCTCGATCCGCGTCGTGCAGTGCCGATCTGAAACACAGAGCCCAACGAGTCATATCACATCATGCGCGCACGTTCTCAGATCGATCCAACAGCCAACGTGGCGCTACCTGAGAAGCTCTTGCGGACAGCGGCGGACGTCTCCAAGAGGTCCATCCTGTCGCCGCTTCTGCCTTCCAAATCTGCAGAGGAGAACGTCAGCAATGCAACCGCCGGCCGACGAGCTGGAACGACCTGCCCGCGAGGATCCGCCGGCACGCACGCACGCACGCACTCACTCACCGAAGACGATGTCCCGCCGCGAGAGCAGCTTCTTGTCCGCGCCCCTCCCTTTCTTGCGGAAGAGGCCCGACATGAAGGACTGGCCGGAGAGCAAACGAACCTCAGCTCAGCTCATCAGCCACACGCATGCAGCTAGAGCTAGGGAAACTACATACCTTCTTCTTCTTGCCATTCTTGGCGAGGAACTCGTCGACGGAGGCCGGCTTGGGGATGTCACAGGGCGCGTTGTGATTTGACATCCAGCTGACGGTAAAAGACGCGGCAGGACCCTCATCCGGAGGCCGTCGTGCTCGTAGGGGCGGGGGCGGGGCGGTTGTTTTCTTTTCCCCCGGCAAAGCCAGAGCGAAACGTGGAGTGGTGGGGGTAAATGCGGGGGGTTGTCAAAACGAGTGGCGCCGAGGGATTTGTGTTGTTCCGCCTTCAAATGGAAATGCCTTTGCTTGCCTCCAATTCAGGGGTGCTTGCTTTGCTCACGTTGCTGCTAGGGTACCTTGCTCTGCCACTGTCGGCCTGCGTTCAGTGATATTAGCAGCAACGTCAGTAGTGATAAGCATGATTCGTCGTGTCTGTTCTAGCATAAATTGCATCGAGTGATGGAAGAAGATGTTGGTATGATCTTATTCAGACTTGGTCGTGTTGTTACGATCTCTCTGTTTACACCATGTAAAATAAAGACAAGCACGTGAACTAACATTCATCTTACCTCTCCACCCACCCAAACCTAATAAGACCTGATTTCTCCCAATATTGAACATGTACATCATACATCTATGTTCCATTTGTTCTAGTGGCTAAGATTACGAGGTTAAGATACTAAAAATCTAACAGAGGACAGATGTTGTTAGTTGGTATTATATAGGACTGGGCATAAAACCCGAGCCCGAAGCCCGTTACCCAAATTACCCGAACCCGTACCCGTTTAGCCCGAGACCCGTTACCCGAACAGCTCCAACGGGTAACAAAACTAAATACCCGAAGTAAGTTTGGGCCTAATCGGGTATTCATCCGCGGTACCCGAACTACCCATTCTACCCGAAATTAGACAGACTCCCAGTCTCCCACACGCTTCCCAGGCGGCTGGCGGCGTTCTCGAGTCCCAGACGGCGGGCTAATCCTCCCTCCCAGGCCCCCATTCCCAGGCAGCTGCACCGCCGGTCCGCCAGTCTTCCCAGTCACGCGCACCGCGGGCCCGCGACACCGCGCAGCGCGCAGTCGCGCACACGCGCAGCGGCGAGCGGCGTCCTCACACAGCGGCGTAGCCTCCCAGGCGGCCGACCAGTCCTCCTCGCAGGCGGCTAGCGCACGCGCAGGCAGCGGCACCGCGCATGGTCCTAGTCCCAGGCGGCCAGCACACGCAGTCTCCCAACTCCCAGGTAAATGAAAAGAGCAAAGGTTAGGCTTATTTGTTCGCATGGACACATGCACTGACTTCAGATTATTCAAAAGCCTCGCTAATTTGGTATGGATCGTCATCAGGTTTGTCACTGACTAGCTTTTACTTCTCTTCTAGATACAGACAGAGCAGTACTTCTTTGCAATGCAGTGGTCTCAATAGCTATCCAAAAAATGACAACTAAACAAAATATTGCGGGTACCCGAATTTTACCCAAACCCAAACCCGAAATTGCGGGTACCCGAAATTGCGGGTACCCGAAAGTTCGGGTACGAGTACGGGTTCGACTGTTGGAAACCCGAAATATAAAAAACCCAAAAAACCCGACCCGAAATTTCGGGTAAACCCGAACGCCCAGTCCTAGTATTATATATGTCCAGCCGTGGCACAGACCCGGCAAGTGGCGGACGCATGACGAGAATTCATGGTGGGGATAGGGGGGGGGGGCAAAAAGATCACATGGGAGTCAGGGTTTAATGGTTCACCAAGCTCGCCAACCGCCGGAAACGAGTCACATCGTTGCGTCGAGTGAGATGTAGCGTGGAGCGGTGGTGTAATACTCAAATTACAAGTGAATAAAGGTGTTAGAATATTTAATGCTGATGAATTTCTTCTTTTATTTAACACATACATATATCACAAAGTTACATGGATAAACTCCCTAAATAGGAAAAGGATACATACTATAAAAATATAAATATATCTCTTCATGCTGGTAATTTTATTTGTGCATTTAATCTGTGTGTTAAACGCACCAACAAATTTGAATTCAAATACTAAAATTTGAAATTGAGAAAGAAACGCAAAACAGAAATAATAAAAGAAAAGAAAAAGGGTAAGCCTAATTGGGCCCAAAACCCCACGGTCGGGCCAACCCACCCCCACAAACGCACGACCGATCAGCCCGGGACCACACCGCGAGCATTTTTGCGCCGACAGGTGGGTCTGCTTGGTCAGTGGCTCGGCAAAGTGGCCCTAGTACGCGCGCATGACCGTCGTGCGCCGACACGCGGGCCCCATCCTGTCTGCAGCTCCCGTTGCATTTACCGGCTCTCTATGACATGTGGGACCCGCCGAGTCTGGGCACTTCTCACCGGCGCGTGGGCCCGGGAGGTCAGGGCGCCTTTCCTCCAGCCTTTATCTACCGGCCGCAACTCCCCCTGCCTCCTCGTTCCGTTTCACCAGAGCCAAAACCGAACCCAAGCGGCAGAGCAGAGGTGAGCTGAGAGCAGGGAGCACCGCTAGCGCCGACCTCGTCCACGACCCACGAATGAGGATCTGCAGCAAGTTTGGGAGCCTCGTGGTGTTGCTGGTGAAGCGCTCGTGGCCGATTGGGGAGGGGTCAGCCGCTGCGGGGACCGGAATTCATCGTCGGACGTCGTGTTCCGTCGAGCACCCTCGGAGGATCTGGGCACTCTCTGAATCTCGGTGAGCATCTTTCTTGGCAATACACTACCTTTACCGCTACTCGCCACTGCATTCGAATTGGAGTTTAGGCACAGGAATCGGGATGGGGATGAACGCTGGCCATGGTGCTGGTGCTTGGGCGCCACCGGGTCACGGCGTCGGAGTGGCGGGCATGTTCTGACCGTTGGATCTATGGGAAACAGTCACGATTAGAATTCCATGTACCGTTTCGGTGGAGTGATCCAGCGCGTTGATTTAAGATCGGGCGGATTAGAATGGATCAAGAGTCTTAAAATCTGGGTCGTTGATCCTCACTCCGAGGGCGGCAGATGCGTACCGGTTCACTTTAGGTAACGTTTAATCCTAGCGTTTGGTTCTGGTCGGATGGCCGAAATCGACCTGTACCCTTTCGTCGTGGCATGTTTGAAAAAGAGTCCCTAATGTTTTAGTAAATGAACACGTCGTCCACATGTATGTAAAGAACGTAGCAGGAAGGTCCTGAATTCTTCGATTTAAACCCTGGGTTTCCCTGTATTTATGGTCGCAATCCAAATAACCGAGAGTTTAATGAAAATAAATAAAAAAAATCATTTTTAGCGCAAAAACAATGCCCCAATCTTAGGAAACCGTAAACAATGCCCCAATCTTAGGAAAAATCATTTTGCTTTACATTTAATACCTAAATCTTCATAAAATCATAACCCTTTAACTGTGACTCAGAATTTAGTGGTTCTCGAACCTACGATCTCGTTACGATGCATAGAACATGATTATACAATATGCTCTCTCTGGCTCTCTGCACACATCTCGAGGCTCTCGCCATTTGGGAAGGAATATCATAACTACGACACCATTCATGAACTTTGTAGAATGCTAGGTTCAAGAAGAAATACTATGATGCACCAGATAATCATTCTAGAATGCGGGAAACTCTTACATTCGTTCATTCAACTGCCAAGTTGTTATGACAGGAATGGAGTGCTTCTTTGTCCCTTCATTGTATATCTGACTCCACTTGTGGGCTTGTTCACTCTCATTGTGCACAATGGTTGGAACCTAAAATGGTCAGTTGCAGATGTCGTAACCTCTTGAGTTTATTAGTTGCAAACACAAACACACTCAATATCAATACCAGAAATACAAAAGGGAAAGATTTTGAAACCTTCTTTCGGCAATGCTGAATCATGGCGAGCATAGCGGTCATCTAAGCCCGAATCAACGACGAAGTGTATATTACATCAACTAGGATATTGCATATCCTTTTCCCCGCCTCAATTGCCTCATCAACACCCTTAGGGCTGGTTTGATGGACATGGAAATGGAGGGGATATATGGGGAGGGATCCCCTTGTTATTCAAAATTGAATAGTAAGAGGATCTCTCCCCCATGATCCCCCTCCATTTCCCGGTCCACCAAACTAGCCTTTAGGGTTAGGGGGACATCGACACATCCAGTAAACAGGTTCTTCTTATTTCGCAACGATTCTCTATGTCGTATCAGAATGAGCGCACTTTCACCTACAGGTGCATGAATAAAAACCTTATAACGTCGGTGGATTAGTGTTTTCTAGAACAGTTTTGTGACCAGTGCACTGATCAATGGGACTGAACTTAAGAACATGCCTGATTTCTTTGGAGTTAGGACACTTTTAGGGCTCCCCGGTAACTGAACCGTTCAATCACTGAAGATTGAGAGTTTGAAGCACAGACTAGACCCAAATTACGAGCAATGGGGCAGCGACGCCCTACTGAAACAGAAAACACACAGCTATTTCTCCTATCAGGATGGAAGCAGCCTGTGGACAACAATTTGGTGGATGAAAGCGCATGGTGGGATGTGGAAGTGGCCATCTGTTCCAATACATACCACAAAATTAGTTGAATTCTTACACATACCACAAAATTAGTTGAATTCTTACATAGCCAGCTAAGGGCTCAAATCCCCAACCGAATTGAATGCAGCGAGGTTGCAAGAGACTTTGTAATCACGAAATCTTGTTCATTCTAAGAGCAAGTTTAATAATAGAGCCTATTGTTGGCCTTAACTCTTTATCATGTCATACATAGTCAACAATAAACACACTCATATAATAATGCTGACTCTAAGGTTGGCTCTTAGATGAATTTTTTGTCTCTTTCATCTTTTTGTCTTGAAGCCCATGGATCACCTAGCTCTTGCATTAGAGTCAACTTTCTCTACTTTTTGATATCTCTTTCTTCCACGTAAGCAAAAGTATCATGTAAGCGGGCTTAGAGTCCATTATTGTACTTGCTCTAACATTGAGCGAACGAGAGATAAAATCAATTTTTTAAAATAGGGATCATTAGGATAGCCACTACAAGCAGCAACAACATGTAGATAGCAGCAACCGAATCCAATTGATACATCAAACAATTAGCACTAAGCAGAAGTAGGGTAAAGCACGAAGATCGCAAACCTGGGGAACCAAGGACGTTGAACCCTGGTAGAGTAGCGCCTAGGCAACTCGTCAAGGAGCGGACGACCCGAACGGTAGAAACGATCCCGACGAGATCTGTGGTCACGGAGATCGCTAGTGAGCGGCGACAAAACGTAGGACCAAGGGGCGAAAAAGGACCGGTTGTTTGCGGGCTCAGTGGGTCGTTCTCCTGACTTCTGGTCAGTTTTATAAAATGTGCGTAGTTTAAAATAGGAGATTTGAACAGAGTAAAATTTAAAATAAAGGATAAAATATAAAATTTAATGGAGATATCACCTATAGTATCTCGTAACTCAAACTTTACTTTATAAACAGTGTTATCTATAGTTATGCGTTCTCTATTTTATACTATCCACTAAAGATAGCCTAAATAGCGACCAGGACCGAGAGAGGCGACGGAAGATGGTTTGGTTCGTGGTGCATATGTTGTGCAATGGTGGAATGGCGTGGGTTGCTGCCCAAACATCATATTGGGAGCTGTTGAAAAAATATTATCCCTAAAAAACTAAACTCACATTAAAATGCTAATAAACAGTTACTTAAACTTTTTGTTGATAGACGTTGTCTACCCATCGGTCTTTGCGCTTGCTGTCGTCGGTTCTGCTCTCTGCCAGGAGCTGCATGCATGGACAAGGCTAGCCAGGGCGGCATGGACGACCTCAATGCTAATAACTTGTTTTATTTTGCAATTGTCTGCACTGCTGGATGTTCACTCAATCGGTTATGCTTAAAATGGGAGGCTAACTGATCAATTGCTTAAAGAAGGAGCTGTTGGAGGGTTGAAAAGACGTTATTTTCTCTAAAAGCATTTTTGGGTTGGCTTGTGGGTTTTTGGGTTGGCTTAGAGCAACTTTAACAGACTATGTATATAGTTTTGTAAAGATAAATTTAGCTAATATTAGAATAAAATTGTATCCATTAAACTCTGTAAATGACTCTTCAAATTTAGTGTCTCTTCATCCCTCTATCTTCGCTCTCTATTTTTGGATAGTGTGCTTCACTCTCCATTTAATCTGTAAATTTACTGAGGTTGTTGGATTACCTACACTTTTTCTGTAGAATCGATTTTATAGAGTAGCTAAATCAATAAATTTGACTAGCCTTTTTAGCTAATCTCTTGGAGTTGTTCTTATGGGTTTTCTTATAGAGTGTTTGATTTGAGGAATTAAACCATTCAAATTGAGGTGGTGCATCATGAGTTCATTCCTCAAATTTGGTGGAATGACTCTATTCCTCATATTAGTACTAACTAACTATAAGAAATGGGGTGGTGATGGATCAACTCATTCTATTCCACAAACCAAACAAAAATAGTGAGAAGTGAGAAGATGATAGACTAGCTCATTTCTCAAACCAAACACCCCATTAGAGATGCTCTAATGGCTCAAATTTTCAGCTTCAACTTACAACCTATAGGAGTCACGAGAGTTTCGGTTTCCTGCTGTTTCTTTAAATATAGTTTTGTTGGTCCGGTCGTCCGGATAAAATATTACAGAAAACATATATAAACTTCTGTGGTATGGAAAAAAATGTTCAAGGTGAATTAGTGATACTAATTCAAGGAAGCAAATGATGTACATCAAAGTTTGACTAAAACTAATTCAAAGGCGGAGTATATTTTTTTAGACATTAACAAAGTTTGACTTTATTTGGATAAAAACCTAAACAAATACAGTGTATGTTCTAAACTTATGCGGAGATGTTTAGCGAGTAAAACAATGGGTAGTTTGTTGAAACCGCGCTTGGCTGCAACTGGCATCTCACGAGCAACAACAGCCTCTGTTAACCTGTTCCTTGCTGCTCTGCAGCTAGCAATAGGCGCACCACCTTCTGTTGCTCAACATCTCTGCCCTTCCATTGTCGACAAAGCGTTTCTTAGAGACCGTTTGGCAGGCTCTGGTTTTTCTATATAAAAAAGCAGAGCTCTCTCAAACACTATTTTTTAAAACGGCTACGAAAAGTACATAAAAGTCATAACTATTTTTGTACTACACATAAAAACCACAAATAGTAGCTTTAACAAATTTAGCTCTAACTCTATCAATTTAATACAGGAAAATGATTCTGGCTCTAAGATAAACCGTTTCTGTCAAACGGTTTATGAAATGGCTTCGGCTCTACTAAAAATGCTGTTTTTATTTTTTAGAAAAAAACCCATTATTTTTAGGCAAGCCAGAGCTCTATCAAACAGGCCCGAGGAAACAGCTCTCGGCGCTCCCAGGAACCACCAATGACATAGAGCCAAAGAGGTGAGGTCAAATTGCACTGGAACTTTTTTTAGTACCTATAACCCAAGCCCAACCATCCCAGTGATGTGACAGTGATACTCTCTCACAAGCAAAATAGTTTCCCGATCCCGATGTGGCGCTCCAACGGCTAATGCGGCTTGGTCCTATCTTACGCTTTCGCTTCTGCAAATCTACGTCTTCACAACCCATGGAAATGGTGCCAGTGGTTTAGCTTCGCCTTTGTTGCTTCAGCAGCCTCCCCAATTCAGGCAGACAGCAGAGGCGGGCACCGTCTGAACCGGTCGATGAGAATTTTTGCTCCAAGCTACTACGGGCACACATGTGTCAGGCACGAGCGCGAGACCTCTCTGCACATCCGAATCGTGAGTGTTTAGTCGGCATGATTGATCGAATGCTGAAGGGTTTGACGCCATTCGCCAGTCACGCTGACAGTCTGACTGACACAAACAAATTCACGATTCCGTATCGGCTGTGCAAGCAAAGCTGGTGGCGCATGTGACATACACCTCCGATAACTTGCTCGCTTTGGCTGTATCAAACTGCTATATAGTCAACAATATGATTGGTCTTTACAAAGTTCCACAATGGCGTTATTACGTAACAAGGATGGTTTATATATATCATCATTTTATTCAATCCAGGTAGCTCTCTGGAGTACAGAAGCTTCTGCAAGTGGCTCTGCCTCTGCAGGTGCTTTCACCGCCAAGAATTCCTCCTGAAACCCTCCATGTGTGACACACGAAAACGATCGGTTACTCTGGAAAGAAGGACGTGAGTCACAGAAAACCAGGCGAGTTCAGAATAACGCTGTGCACGGCACACATATCAGACAGACCTTGTCTCTGCTCTTAGGTTCTGAACATTCCCTGTCATCGAGGGCTCACTTGTAGATCCCGACGAGGAAAAGGTCATATAGAAGTGTGGAGTTTCCGGGGATGTTGCAGTCTCCTGTCAAAAAAAGAAA
Organism: Zea mays; assembly: GCF_902167145.1. Lineage (NCBI taxonomy): Eukaryota > Viridiplantae > Streptophyta > Magnoliopsida > Poales > Poaceae > Zea > Zea mays. The sequence continues at coordinate 216,383,703 of NC_050100.1, read as the reverse complement.
AACAAAAGAAAAAACTAGAGAAGCAGTCTCCTTGACAATTCTAGAGCGAGAGCAGTTTGCTTATCTATGGTGTACGAAGTCATTTAGCGCAGTTCTGAAAATCGACCTGAGAAGCAGCCTGCCGGTTCAGGCCCGTACGCCAGTGACGCAGGTATCATCAGCTTGCGCTTTCCACCTGAGGCAGGTTTGCAACGGAGTCATCAGTCATGGAACAGCAAGCCAAATTAGCAAAGCCTCTATATTTAATGCACAGCTAAAAACTGCTCAAGTTCCTGTCCGTACCAACAAGCATGGGCGGCACACCGCCGCCGCCACTGATCCCCTGTTCAAGCCCTCGGAGGATCTGCACGCGGAGAACGCGAAAGAAACAGACCATCATTTTTTACTGGCATGAAAACTGAACGTCGTTTTCAGTGAGCGACAATGGATGCTTATACATGCACACCTTGCCTGCGCCTATGCGCATCGTCAGTGGCCTCCCGCGCTTGTAGCTGCTGTCGAACAGCGTACCGTCGGGAAATCTCGCGGTGTAGTGCACCTGATGACCATCGAGAGGACGAATATAATTAGGATCCGAAGCAAGCAGCACACAGAACGCAGAACAGGATGGCGGCATATGTTGCTGAGTTACTCGTGCAGAAGGGAAATGGACCACTGTACTATTACAGAGTAGGTTAAGTCAGAGGAAGGCGCAAGGCATGCAGGAAAGAAGAGACGGTGGTCTCGGTACTGACATTGATGAGCTCGCCGCGCGGGGGCTGGACGCCGGTGCCGACCTCGACGTCGCAGTACGCGAGGCCGGACTTGACGAGGCTCAGGTCGCACATCTTGTCCCCGACCGTCGCGTAGTACTCGATGCGCGTGGCGCCGGCGTCGCCCGCCGGGGACAGCAGCGCGGCCGAGGCCAGGAACCCGGCGCCCAGCGCCAGCAGCCCCCTCCTGCCCGCCGACGCCGACGCCGCCACCGGATGAGGAGTCGAGGAAGTGGACGGCGACGAGGACGACGCGGAGCCGCAGGGCGCGACGGAGAGCGCTCTGCCGCTGGTCTTCGGGAGCGGCGGCGGCGGCGTCGGGATTGGGCTGGACGCCATCAGAGACGACAGGGACGTGATGGGTGGCGCCATGGCTGCTTGTGGAGTGTGGATTATTATCCCCAGACTGTGGCTGCAAGGCGCGCAGGCTCGGGTCTTTATAATGACGCCCCGAAATTCGTCGCGCGGAGGCAGCATGGGCTCTGGATGTTTCAGCCGGCCACTGCAGCAGCAGGCCCGTGGTTTTACCGGGCCGAGCCGCAAGTTTCGGGACAGTCTACAGCCCACGTAGTTTTCTTATTTTAATCATTTTCTAAATCAATTTCTAAAAATTAACATCAGAGTAATTTTGTTTCTAAAACCAACCCGTATGACCGTGTAAATCTCCCTGCCGCGGACAAATACGCTGATATGCGACCCCGTTTGACGTGGCAGGTCGTGATCGATGACATGGCAAGTGTTGTCTGTTTTGATTGGATACATTTCAATGCACTTCAACCCCCTCTTCCAAGAGTATCTAAACTAGGCCTAAAATGCTTGATGGTCAAAGGTTTTCTCTCAATAAAACGGGATTAGTTTACACCATAAGAATATCGAGGTGACCTTTATAAGTCGCAAAACTACTTTTGTGAAGGATAATGATGGGTTCCGGTCAAAATGCAAGCAAGTTATGTACTAATGCAAGCAAGTTATGTACTTATAGCAGTACTGCAAGAACAAGAATAAAGGTACACCTTCTATTAAATTTGATTCTTATTATTTACTTGCAAAGTATACTATGGTATAAAGACAAAATTTATTAGAATATCTCTAATAGCTTATCCATCTTCATCTCCGTATTCAAATTTCACTCCACAGATAGTGCAATCTACTGTGCATAACAGTGTTTTGGATAACCATGTGAGTAACTGCTAGACACGATCTTAGTGCATCTATTATTGTTCCAAAGAGGAAGATAATATGGATTGCCAAAAGTCTAGTAACTATTTAGAAGAACAAACAAGTTTGGGTATTAAAAAACTTTTTTTAGATAAATTATAAGGCTCAAGAAAGATATTTAGGATTTGACAGTGGATACACACACTCGTCACCATCCTATAATTTACGTCGCTAGCTGCGGCCACCAGCATCTTTTTTTTTTCCTCACGTTTTGATGATATAACGACACAACGCAATACAAAAAGTGAACCACTTTGCCTAATGCCAACCAAAAGTACAATATAGGACCTGGTTAAGATAACAGCTGATGGGAAAAATCTACACCAATTTTTTTGGGGGTGCAGCTTTCAGCTGTCAGGTGCAATCATCTTTTAATCTCGGCACCGTAGAAGTGAAAATTTCGGAGTACCTTCTCTCCCATGTTTTTTTTCAACTGCATGTATAGTAGTCGGCTGCCTAGTCGCCTGTTTGGCCGATTTTTTTTGCATTTTGGCTCTTCCTCGGAAAAAAATTCACGATTAGACCTTATAAAAATTTAATGTCATTTCGACTGTTTGTACATGTTGTAAAACCTGGCATGGAGTCCCTGTCCCGGCTGGCAAACCAACTAGTAGCCTACCCGTATTTTTTTTGGATGAGTCACGCCGGAACTAGAAACACTGAAGCAAATTTTTTGTGCCAGTGTGATTAGACAAATCCTCGTACTACTTTAATCTCAAACAAAAACACATTATAAACTCGTTGTGAATGTCGTATTAGTACTCCCATTGCGCATTTGTCTATGTACTCCCATTGCGCTGCGGCTGCGGGTAGCCAGGCCCTGTCTGACAAGGAAAGGATCTAGCGAAGAGGATTAAATTAAACAATGGGACGGTTTCCTCATCAACGGCAGTAGGCGATGAAGTACGTTGCTGGGCATTTGACTCTGAGAAACAGAAGAAGTTGTTGTCAGCCGGAACCTCAGTTATAGCTAAATCTTAGTTGTAACTTTCCGCATATCCAACTTCACACATATTCGAATCTACGTCGTCTAGATTCATCTTGTTTGTCTGCCGACCACAAGACGACCCTATGATCTTACCCATTAGGGGAAGCAAGATCTAGTTGTCCATTCGAGATACACTACCTCAACTGTCTTTTAATTACTAGATGACTCCACATCGGCTAATGACGTACCGGGTGGCTGTCGATCTGGAGTATCCTAAGATATCTCTCCTAGGGGCGAGATCTAGATTCCAAGGAGGAGAAAGACGAACCCCCGCCATCGAAGACAGTCCGGTGCGATGCAGGGAAGGTGTCGCTCCTGCGCCCAGGTCGCGGACCGTCCATCACAAAGCCGCGGACTGTCTGTGCCACCTCTAGGGCACCGTCAGACAGTAGACTCTTAGTGATCGGTGTCCAGATCGGCGCCAACACATTTTTTAGGTAAAACAAAGTGTTTTCGATAAAAGATTGGTAAAACAGCTTCATACGGAGAGAGAAATACATAGATAAGATTGAGAAATAAGAAATTGAGACATGAAAACCTTTTTTTGTTTGTCCCTTTCCCATTGTGTCAAAAAAAAACTTGTACTGTTTTTATAGTGTTTTCTACTGTTTTATGGTTTTTTTTATCTTTATGGATTACATCTGATCTTTATGGATTACACCTGCAGCAGTCCAAACAACCGTCTTTAATCCGAAGCTTATAGTTAATGAAATAGTTCATAGTGTTTCGTACACCACAACAAAGTTCTTTTTTTTTCTTTCTATTCCTCCGTTTCCATCCGTTTGTTGTAAACATGCATTTATTTGGTCCGCTCCGCCCCTTGCTCTAGCTCAGTAGTCAGTAGCCCTCCAGATCGCGTTTCCCATGTGTCGAATTCTCAGTTTCCAGGAGGACGATAAGGATCCCGGACGTGACAAGCCAATTGTCAAGCCAACCGCTGTTCATCAAAGCCCCAAAGTAAACAGTGCCGTGCTTTTTACGCCGTGGAAAGCACCAGGTCCATGGATGGGTCACTCATGTAGGCACTAGAGTAGGCGCGCACATGTGTAGTGTAAGGACTGTTGGTGCTCGGTCATGGCCGGTCAAAAGCTCGTGTGAGTTAGGCTGTGGCGGCCACCGTCGTGTCGTGTGTACTCGCGCGTGTCAGCAGGCCTGCCGCTGTTGCGGCGGCCGTGCAGGTGCAGCACAGCGGTGGTTGCTCTGCTCCTGCCAGGTGGGGCGACCGACCGACCGATTGATTGCATCGAGAGATTGATCAGATCACGGGCGTCTCGCTCTCCCCTGGCTCTAGGGTCTAGGCCATGCAGCCAGGATCACACCGTCTAGAATGTGCAGTGCCGCGCACGACAACACCACGCACTTGTCACCACACCACACTGCCAGGCCAGACTAGACTGACGAGCTTGCTCTCCTAGCTGGGACTGGGTGGGAAGGGAGCATATTGTCAAATTCTGCAGCACAGGCACAGGCGCACACAGCCGTGTCCGCTTGACAGCACAACATGTGGGAAACCAGGACAGACAGATGCCATGGCGGACGAGAGTCTGTTGTTGTTGGCTTGTTGCAACCCGGGTACCTGCCTTTTTTCTCTCTCTCTCTCTTTGTTTGTTTGTTTCGACAGACAAGAGGGGCTATGTTTCCAGAGTCACATGCATCAACAAACTATAATAATAAATCACTGACGCATGCATCACTGCCGGAATCCAGACTCCAGAGCTAAAAGCTGTATGCACAGGCGCTCTATAGCATGGCGGAATCTACCGGGCCGGGCCGACCGATCGGCCGGCGTCGCTGCTCCCGCTCCACCAGGGCGCAACAACACACACCCCGCCCGCCCCCTTGCGCCACTCCCCCGGGGGGCTCCTAGGCGGCGGCCACGGTCTCCCCGCCGCTGCCGGACTGGTCGGAGCCGCTGGCGCCGGACACGGACGGGGCCTCCTTCATGGAGGTCACGGAGCAGGTCTGCTCCATGCGCTCGTCGAGGTCGTCGTACTCGATCTGCTTCTCCCGGCACTCCTGGCTGCAGAATGCCACCTCGCCCCTGCACGGCACGGCGCAGACAAACAGAATCCAGCTATCATGTCATGTCATGTTACATTACATCATCCGAATTCAGGGAGAGAAAAACAAACTCTTTCAACCAAGAGGTGGATGAGGGACCGTGACAGCTGATTAAAAAGAACTTGTGAGATAGTATACGGTTCCAGGTGACGAGGCTTACATATCATAATCAAGCGACAGCTCGTTTGATTGGTCACCTAGTATGTTTATGTGCCTCATAATGTAAAAATGTGTGTGCACACGATGCAGCATCAAACTACTCGTGAACCGAACCAATAGAATAATTGGAAATAAATACAGGCACCGAAAGGAAGATTCGCATCAAATATTCCTTCCACCAAAAAAAAAATACTAGAGGGAATTAGATTCACACACACTCAGCGAGTACTGTGACAGCTGATTAAAAAAAAACTATTATGTGCCTCATAATGTAAAGTAAAATAGGGGCCATGAATATGAAGGGAAAAGATGCGATCCTAAGCAAAAAAAAAAAAAAAACAAAAAAAAAAAACCACGCCGACTGGAACCTGTAGATGAAGGTGTCGTGGCCGGGCCCGAGGTGGCGTTTGCAGAGGCCGCACGCCTTCAGGAAGGCCGCCGTCTCCACCGCCGCGAACGAGGTGCCACAGTAGTAGTAACCCCCCGGCACGGCCACCATCCCGGCGCAGGCAGCCGGCAGTGAGCAGGACGACGGCACGCCGGCGCCCCGCTCCTGGCGCCCCTGCTTCGCCGCCGACGGCACCGTCACCATGCTGGCCGTGCGCGGCAGCACCCTGCTCCTCGGACGCTTCCCCAGCGCCGTCCCGGCCGACTCGATCCGCTCAGCCGGCTCCATGCCCTCCTCTCCCGTCGTTCCTGCCGGCTGGCGCGCCCCTGTGGTCCTAGATGGGCTTTCTCGTCGCGAGATTTGGAGAGCGAGGAAGACTGGTGGTGGGTGGGGACTGGGGACTGGGAGAGAGGGAGGAGGGGTTTTGCGGAGGAGCGGCGCATAAAAAGGGAGCGGTGGCGGAGGAGAGGGGGTGGCGAGGCGACGCACGCGTGGCATCTGGGCCGTCCGATCTCTCGCTCAGAATCTCTTCGATGCTTCCGATCTGGCGCGCGGACTGGTCCGTCCGTCGTCTGTGGCTGCGCTAGGTGCACCCCGTTGCGCCGCCCCGGGCCCCGGTTGTCCGTATGCCTTCCTAGATACTGCATCGGGCGCCAGTTCTGTGCCATGTGCGTCAGTATATATGATATGATGCGTAGCTGGATCGAAGACGAGGCTAGAAACATGCTCGTATCAGTGAGTTTGAGGCATGTCTCTGCTGGCATTATTTACAGCATGTATTTGTCGCCTTCAAATCTGGGGATGTAACCTTCTAGGGGTATGCGTTTTGTAGCTTCTGCTCTCTTTTTTTTTTCATAATATCGGTGCGATGTGTATGTGCGTGTAAATTGTCTCTGTAGGTGATCTGTCTGACAACGATGTTTGCGTCCCCACCCCACGCGCCTTGTGCGTGATTTGTTGCTTGTGCGCCTGGTGGAGTTACGCCAATCGAAGCCGCGAGATGATAATCCTACAGCACACACGCGTATCAAAATTTAAACTTTAGGATTATTTGCGCTGTCTAAAGTATTTGGAAGTCTTGAAAACACAGATATAAAACTCTTTTCGTTGAGATTGAACTATAATAAAAGCAGAATGGAGGGAACAAGACACAGGTATGAAAGTATTGTCTAGCCTCGCTCTTGCTATTTGATTTATCGTCAATTTATTAATCGGTTCTACGTTATTTTGCTAAGCTTGCTCCAGGTCGCACCGGATCTCAGGAGGGTGGAGGGGGCGAAAAAGAGAAAAGAAAGATTCATTCGATCCTGTTGCAAGCCATGCCAAACGCTGCGGCGGCGCACGTACCGTAGATCACGAGAAACAAGCGCGTCCACGAGAACGGAGCGCGGGGCAGAAAACAAAACAAAACAAAACAAAACAAAAAAACATCAACTCACGCGCGAGCGCGACGGCCTGGCCGCGCCGATCGGTGGCGCGCACGCGTGGCAGCCGCTGCGGCGTGCGCGGCGTGGTCGGTATCCGCGCGGCCGAGGTGTCGAGCAGCGGTGGCCTCAGCGGAACACGCCAAACCCGTCGCCCTCGCGGCAGGCAGCGCACGTATTTGCGGCTGCTGCGGCGCGGTGGCCGATGCGATGCCACCACGCCCAACCGTTTCGTGGCGGCCGCAGGAAGAGCAGAGCCGGGTACGGCGGCCGCCACGGCCACGCGCCGACGCGCGCGCGCGCGCGAGCCCGAGGACCAGAGGTCCCAGGGCGACAGAGCGCCCGGGGCCATGCGTTTGCTCCGTCGGCCCCGTCGTTTTCGCGGTCTAGGCTGGGACGTCGCGCCGACATGCCGTGGCGTGGGTAGATCATTCGAACCAAAGCGTCTCGGTTGCGCGTTGGAAAAAACGTGCTGCGCGGCCTAGCTGTGCTGGAGAGGGTACTGAGGCAACGGAAGAACAAAAAAAAAAGATCTGCCGAGATTCTTCGTCCAGTGTCTTTGAAGACGTCGCGCAAAAATATCTAAGAGCAAGGGATACACGTTAGCGTACGGACCAGGCAACGCGAACACGTCACCTCGATCCGCCGTGTCCTTGCTAGCTCCTACAGTGCCCATGGGCCCTTTCCGTCCACTTTGGTACGTCCAAACAAAACTCGTAACGTAAAATGCCGCGTGTGACGAACGAAACGAAAGCCAAAGTGTCCGGGGGTGGCTGGCTAGTGGCTTTATAGCTACCACTAGCAGCCGCGGAGGGTGCATCTCTTTCTAACTAAAGAACGGCAAGGGAAGGGAACAGACCCTGATCGGTTTCTCGTGTCATCATCCATTATACGATCTGCTGGAAAATCCCATTATTCCGAGACTGTGGTGTTGGTATATACAACATGCCAAAAAATATAACGCAGGTCTGAGCATAATCAGGAGACAACACCGTCCATGTCGGCCAATCGGAGACGGGACGAATCGCGCTCTTCGGGTTTTATTTTTCGAGAACATTGGACGAAGGCAGCACGCACTACCACTACCAGCATACCCCGTGACCCGTCTGGCGCCAATCTTGCAGTAAAGCCTGATCAGGTGACTCACCACTCTCCACTCACCACAGCAGGTCAAGTCTTACGAATTGACGAGCTCAAGTGGTGGGCGAGAGCACGACTTTTGCCGAATCCATTTGAACTTTCAGGGACCCTTTGCCGATGCCAACCCCACCCACCGGACACGGCCGCCGCAACACCGTGCTGCACCGAGGGCTAACGGATGGCGAATTGGCGATTTATTTGATACGCAGGGATGACGAGTGAGCCAACAAAAAAGGTGGCTTGGCACTAGCAGAAGAAAAGGCCGGTTTTACCACCTCAGCGTGTGCACCCTTCGGATCTGAACCTGATGGTGTCACCGCGCACCGAGCTCCATTGCTCTCGGACAGCTTAATGTACACGGGAGACCAGTAGTTATTTTAGATGAGGACATACGGAGTATATGGTGTACATAGAAGATTGGTGCACATGATGCACATATTAAATCATCACCACTTATTTTAGATCTAACGTCTATAGTTGATCATTCAATTTATAAATAATACATTCCACCACTACACACCACCATGAAGGGTGTCATCAGCAAAATATACTAAATAACTAGAGACGTTAAATCTAAAATGAATGGTGATGATTTATTTTTTATACCATGTGCATCAATCTTCTATGTGCATCAGATATGTTCACATTTTAGATATATTATATTCTTATGATCAATCATGATGCATCGCCTTGCTTCCCCCACGACGTTCCAGACGAGGACAGAGAGAGTGGGAGATAGATTCAAGTGCTAGTGTGCGCCTGTGAGAGAGACAGACGGACAGACAGAGATATTGACCTTCAGAGCTGATCTCATGTTCCACTGCCTGGTCGCAGCCGCAGCACAAAGAACGGTTTAGGGATCTAAGCGCACACACTAGATCAGCAGAATCTATCAGTGGCAGAGGTTTGCTTCTTTGCTCTCCGTTCTGCTGGCGCAGTGCAGTCGAGTAGTCGACGACCTAAGCATTCTTCACTAATTTAACCACACGTACGAGTAGCAGCCACGCACGCTACGGCTACTCCCTGCCGCCTGTTACCGTCTGCTAAAACCCACCGAGCCTGAGAGCTGGACTCAGCGTGTCGAAAACACACGTGGGCGACGCGTCAGCGTCACATTCACATGACGGAGCAGGCGTTGGGGTTGTCGTCGCTGAACAGGCTGCTGATCTGTTCGGCGCCGACGACGACGGCCGCCTCCGCGCTGCTCAGTCCCGGGGCCGGGTACGGGTACGGGTAGCGGCAGTAGTAGTAGGCAGCCGGGTCGGCCCACCTGCCGTCGTGGGCTTGCAGCTGGGCCGGCCCGACGCCGTAGAGGGCCGCGGCCGCCGGGGTCGCGTAGTAGCCGGCAGTGTCCTGGTCGTGCCCCGGCCCCCGCCATGGCTCCGCCTTCTTCCACGTGGACTGGGCCCTCCGCAGCACCGCCACCGGGTCCACCTCGCCAGTCACCGTGACCTTCTGCTGCGGCCTGTTCACCTCCACATGTTCCACTCCTGCGGGCGACAGCGTCATCGCTCATCAAGGGTTATCATTAATCGTCGGTGTAAACCACTCCTCGCGAAAGCACTTCGATTCGAAGCGGAAGATTCTTTCGCTAGTGTCGCTCGGATGTTGTTACTTGTTAGGTGCAGGGCCGGCATATGCCGCTGCATTATTGCAGGGAAAAACAAAGGTATGCTTATGCTGGGAAAAGCTCGTGCCGAAAGGACATGATGGTCATTGCTGACTGACTCAGTAAGTGCATGTATCTAGCTCATTGTCAGGGCACAGAAGAGAAGAGCCATGGTCATGGCCGGGGCGCAATGCTAGCGAGCGACGAAAGCTGGGTGCGAATGGATGGGTATGTAGGGGACAGACAGGGGACCAGAGTGACGGATGATGACCAACCTCTGATGCCGGAGAGCGCTTTCTTGACCTCGCGCTCGCAGCGCTCGCAGTCCATCCTGACCCTGAGCTCCACCGTGGGCACCAGCAGGCGCCGCCGCAGCGTCGTCCTCTTCGTCTTCTTCTCCCTGGGGCGGCCATTGCTCGCTCCCAGAAAGCGTAGCAGCTGCCTCATGGCGCCTCCCATGGGGGAATGCAGCAAGGTCCTGAAGGTCTAGCTGCTAGCCGGTGGCTGAGGGGTGAACGCGATCCCTTGCGAGCTGTATTGTAGAATGGGGAACAGACGAACAGGTGAGGGGGAGGGGAGGAGCCTACTAGCTAGCCAGCTCTGGAGTGACACTGTCTGGCTCTGGCTTTTGTATGTACGAGGCCGGCACCCTGCGCCGGCAGGAACTGTGCGACTTCGGAGGCCTTTTGAACTAGGCAAATGCAATGGCGAGATGGACTGTGACTGATGGAGGGGACGGGGGAGAGGGGAGGGTGTGCGTGTTGTGTTGGAGGCTGACAAGAGAACACGACGAGGGGGGAGAAAAAGTGAGGCGAGGCGCCGTGCAGTGCTGGTGCGATGCGAGGTCTCGTCCCTTGCGACGGTTGTGCTGCGCGGCGCAGTGGAATGGTGCTGCAATAGCGTGTTGCAGTAGGTAAATCAGACCAGCAGAGGCAGAGCACGCACCGGGCGTTCGATCGGGGGCGAGTGAGAGTGTGCAAGAAATCGCCTTCGTCGCTGCAGCCTTGGAAAGTGGATTTGGCCATGCCCATCACCCGGCCCCCCATGCGTGTGGGCGCGAAGAAATATGATGCGCAAGGAGACTGCGAGGGCATGCTCGTTTCCGCGCCATTTCTGAACGTTACATTGCTGCATTTCAAGTTGGGGATTACTAGGCTAGCACGAGAAATTCAGGATGGATGAGGCGCTCGTCAGGCAAAAGCCAGGGCGACGCCTGCTACATTCGCAGGGCCTCGGCCTACAGCCTATCTCGAGAGGGTTCAGACTTTGAGACCGATTCTCGCGGGAGCGGGGCACAGGTGAGAGTGACACCCAAGGGCCAATGATGGGGGCAAAATACAGCTGATCTATTAACCTCTAGAGCAAGCAACAGATGGCACCATGGACAACCCCCATGGTTCAGGTGCCAAACTCGTTAGAGTCTCTGGAGATTTTTGAAAGTTTTAGAGCCCAGCTCAAGGTTTCGTTCTATATGGAGATGGAGTATTTGGTCAGTCAAAAATAACTTCATTTCCAGAGAAGAAGCTATCTCCTGGGAGCGCTGTAAACAGGAAGTTTTTGTTCTGGTTATTCTACGCGCAAAGAAACACTTCCCCTTAGTCTCCTTTTTTTGTCTCCTGAACCTGTGCTGTACCGTTCTGTACTTTTGTTTGTTTTGGTTTAATTCTATTTCAGTAGGGATCGGCCTTAGTTCCCTACTGTTTCCTCAAAAAAAAATAGAGCAAAAGGCACCACATATAAAGCACATACAATATACAGAGGGCTATCGATTACCAGCATATCAGATTATCAGTTGCTCATGAGATGAAGAACACAGTGGACATTGTCAGAAACAGCAACGGGTAAGAGCTAGCAAAGAGCATCTGTCGGTTCGTCGTTGCACTGGAGGGAGGAGCCGTGCCTGTCGTTGCAGGCGTCACGGGCGGGGAAGTCTGCTGCTCGTTCGACGGCAACGGGTCCTCTGAACTGCCGTGCTGCGATGGGCCCAGCGGCACGGTCGTGCTGTTGTCAACGTCGCGACCTGCGTTCACAAGAAATGGCCGTTAACATACTTTAAAGACTTCCGAGTACCGGCCCAGTTTGGTCTGTTCTGGCAGATGGCTTACATTCAGAGCGGTACCAGCCCAACTTCATGCTCTCTCTGTCGAAGACAACGTGGTATCCAACCAGGAAATTCTCTGCATTTGATAATTGTTTTATATGTATGGATACTAAATACCAAAAGAACAAAACCGCATAGATTCATCTGGGCACTTACGGCCAATAATTCCAATAGGTTCCGTTGATGGCAGTACAGCTAAGCAGAACCTGGCAAGCGCTCCCTGTAACATAAATCAGCATAAAGTTGATCAGCTGCTAGACAAATTCCATGTGCATGCTGAATGGTAATATCCAACTATATAAGGCATCGGTAGCTCATTAAATCCGAAGAACCTGTATTCTCCTAAACCCCTCTCCAGATAGGACATTTATAAAAAAAACATCACATTCTAGGGGTCTATGGGCAAACCAGTCATGCAAACTAAACAAAAGCATTTATCCTGCACATACTTTAAGATCAAACAAACTCAGCAACATGAATATTTATGTTAGCTAAGTTGTGCATGTAGGCTTTAAATGTACTAACTCAGATCAGCTATCAGTATGTTATAGAAGCAAGCTCAACTGAGCCACATTTCTATTCAGGAGCTTAGACTTGACAGCAGCAGGACACAGTTAGCCAATTAGGATTCACTTGACAAGACTATCTCGACTGATTGATTTTGAGGACACTATTTTTTTCCCTTGCCCAACAAAGAGGATATACCTGTTCGTCATTAAATGGCAAGATAGGATTAACAGCCTGGAAGCTCTTGTTTGCAGCGAATGCCAGGATTATGGTTGGCACATCAGGCATCTCAAGAGGACTGCACGTAATCACATATCAGCAAATTCCTTCAACACAATCAGACAAGTGAAATTAAGACCTAAATGGAGGCAGGAGTTACCTAGCACTGTAACAATATTTCCAGGTACTGTCTTCGTAAGGCACCCTTGAAGCATTAATTTGTTTGTCAAACTGAAATTTATACGTAATTAGTACTGAAAAATATTCATCAGCGGACCAGCTGCAAATGTGTGGACGTTCACCTCCGTTGTGAAAGCCTTGTAAACATCAGGAGGAAGAGAAGTAAATGATGTTCCACTATCGACTAAAGCCTGGAAGCTAGAACCCTCAAGACATTTATGTCCAATACAAGATTTGTCGACATTAACAGCATAAGTTTGACTGCAAAATTACGAAACAAAGATGTAAGTGACGCTTTAAAGAATTACAAGAGCCACTATAAAAGTTGATTGCTTTGAGCCACTCACAGTTTGCCATACAGAGGAACAAACGGTGTGGATTGTTGAGAGGACACTCCTTGATCTCCAAAGAAAATTCTCCCAGAACTATCTTCCTTGAAGCACATCGAGAAGGAATTCCGAACTAGTCCAGCTCTTGCAAGGAAACTGGGAACTGAAATGTCTGCCATTCCAAGGCCAAGGAGTCCATCCGGTGCAATGCCATCCAGATAGTCACCACTTTGCTTTCGACCACAGCTATTCCAGAAGGGCACACTATGTTAGTAAAACTAAGTCCCAGAAAGTCAGAAAACCATGACAATCGACTATTTAGCAACATCTCTATCTCCAGTTATTTTGTTACAACATTGCATTGAAGCTCAGTAACAACGCAAGATGAGATCAAAAGACAAAGACTGAGCAAGCGGCTATGGCTAAACATACTAATGTCTTATGCAAATGCACATATCCGATACCTATGAAGTGTACAGAGTAACTACGAGTACTTCACCAGTAAATGTACAGCAATGGAAATGTTGTTCACTAACAATGATCCTTGTGAGGACAATGTGATTCACTGATTTGTCTAGTAGCATTACTCCTTTATGCCATGAAAACAGTACTGGTGATGAAGCAAAAATACAAAGTTCCTGTTGACTGGGAGCAGCAGAAAATTACCCAATAATAACTGAAGCATTTACTGGTGCATGGCCCTCCCTGGAGTTCAAGTGTAGGGAATCCTCAATTAGCAAACCAGAGCTGGTAGTATTTTCTGAAAAGTAGTCAATATTGTATGTGCAAGGTTGCTTTGGGTTTGTGCAGCCTGAACCCGGTTGACATAGCTCGTGGCTGCAAGGAAGATGCCGACTTGTTGTTGATTCGGCAGGCTTGTATATTCCAAGATCTCTATCCTGCATAATAGATGCTCCATTTACGACGGAGCACCTGCCGATCAATCACTGGAAATAAGCACTTAAATGCTTTAAAATATGGTAGTTTCCTTTGTTTTTGCACTTGTTACGAAGAAATAAAAGAAACTTAAAATGAACAAAATTGAAGAGAACCAAAGTTCACACATGACACCACCACTTGTACTTGCCACTTGTACTCCTAAGTCAAAAACTAGCCAGTATGAATATGAAACTTGCAAGCCAGTCACACAGGTAATAGCTAAAATCGGCAATGAATTGTAGTTGTGCTTGTTCAGCTTACACTAGACCATTACACGAGATTTGTAGCATGACCCACGTGCCATTTTGGTGGTAGTACAAATTTAATTGAACTGCCAAAATTGCAGCTGTACGCGAATGATGGAGAAATTATTTTCCATCAAAACGTAGATGATATTTTCGTGTGGTATTTCAGGGTCACATAATGGTGTGCAACTGTGCATACTTTACGCCACACTTGTATGTGGCCAAGAACAGTGACTATAGTGAAATTCAGACTGAAGATGACTGCAGAGACACGATAAGAAGTTTACATATCATAGATCGGTGACGGTGATGTTAGTAGTCAATGGAAATTAAAGCAAACTACATGGCACGTATTAGTTTCTTCGACCAAGGTTTGTGCATTATGTAATAGAAATGTCAAGGAACATGTCGTCATCCGCACCAGCAATTTTACATGAACAAGCCACATATATCTTTGAAAAAAAAACAGATTCTCTTAGGTCCCAACTCAAGCTGACAGCTGTTTTACAACACGACATCTTCAGATATTAACATCAAGCTACTAAACAAAGGGGATGCATACCAGATTTCCACGGTAGCTAGACAAAGGGGCACACTGAATACAGTCACAGGGTACCCAGAACAGGTCACTTCCAGTATCCAATGCAACCAAAAAGGAGGTAGTAGGCGTCCCAACATCCACCCAAGCGTAGTATAACCTTCACACCGAAAGTTAGATGAAATAAGATTAGCTTACAACTTTAGCACGTAGCTCCGAATTTAAAAACAGTAATGCACAGTTTAATAGTACCCACTAGCTGCCTAGCTCTGACAGTAAAACACAGGCTATCGGCTATCCCGGCCAAAATGGCATGTAACCGTACGGGTCTAACGGGCAGAAGAAATTTAATCCTTCTTTATATATAACTAGTGACGCCGATTTTTTTAAAATGTTGCTGTACAAAATGTTAACACTACGACATTCACGGTGGAGTAGAACAGTTAAAAGGTGAGGGACGTAAGATCCAACGGGGGTAGGGACTAGGAATGAGGCGCACCAGCCTAAGTCGTTGCCGGGGGAGAAGGTGCTGCCGCCCTTTGAGAGCGAGAGGAGCTGGTTCTTGCCCGCGAGCCGCCGCTTCTGCCGCTGGAGATCGCTCCTCAGCAGCGCGCGGTAGTAGCCCCCGCTTCCGCGCTGCGGCCACAACCCCATGCGCGGGCCCGCTTCCAGCCGGGCCTCGTCGGACAGACGGTGCACCATCCTCGAGGAGAACGTCGCCGCGGCCTCGGCCGCCGAAGCTGCCGCCGCCAAGGCGACCAGCTGCAGGGCGAAAAGGACCGGGAGGCGCATGGGTGGATCTGAAATGAGGCTCGCGGGGGTGGATCTGAGGGTAATGCGGTGCTGCCGTGGGTGGGGGAGAGGATCTGGAGCTACGTCTCGCGAGCGGGAGACGAGGCGAGGAGCATGGAAGCGGTGGTGAGCGCTGAGCGGCCGTGTCCGTGTAGCGGGGAGGGAAGCGAGCTGGGGCGGCGGTGGTGATGCTGTGGAAGCTAGCGCAAAAGGAAGGAAAGGCGGAGACGGTATCGGTCGTTTTCTTGTAAAGACCCTGTACTGGTTCCAAATTTGATTGAGGAGAATGTTCAGCGTTGGGTGTCGTAGCAACTAGCAAGTGGACATCTCTCTAGACCATAAAACATTAAGATAATACTTCAATATAGTTTTACAGACCTGTTTCTTTCCTTGGAACATGAGAGGTTACATTATCATAATTCTTTAGTTCGATTTTTCCTTTCTATATCATCATAATCTGAAACTAGATATTTGAGCTTAATTACACAGGTTTGTTTAATGGAGTTTTTAACAGCCCACTCGAGGCACCGCGCGTGGTGGTCCCCACGTGGCCGTTGCGGCGCTGTGTGTCGCCCGTTGGTCCCTCCGCGCCCGCGTGGGCCCCTGGCCTAACACCAGCGGATGGACGGCGCAGACTGCAGAGCCACAGATGCTGATGAAGCGTGCCGGCCTGTTTGGAAATGCTAGAGGTGTAGCAGAATTTAAGAGCCTGTTTGGAAATTCAATTTTGAAATAATTTAGTTTTAAAATACTATAGTTTACAATTGTACATGATATAAATACTACGGTATTAATTTACCACAATAAAATCACGGTATTGCTCAAAATAGAGATATGTTTGTTTTCATTGGAAAAAAAACAAAGTATATAGAGAGGACAAGAAAACCGAGGTCCTGAGTGTAGTTTCGAAAACTCTAAACCATTGTATTTAAAACGGTGTTTTGTCTGTACAAACCAAACACCTTTTGTGTTCCAATATTATAGTATCATCAAATATCATAGTATTGTTTTAAAACTGCAAAAATACTACACTTCCAAACAGGGCCTAAGTGTTTAAACTTAGAGCAACTCTAGCACTTCTTAAAAAAGAGCTTGCTAAAACTATATTTAGCAAGTTGTTAAATAGCTATCGGAAGTAAATAAATAGTTTAGTCTCTAATAATTACTCATATTTAGGGGGTAACTCAATTTTGAATCTAGCTTTGACAGTCATGCCCCATCGGATCTCGCTAACGACATGCTTGAGAGCAAATAATGTCGAGGCCGGAGAGTAAAAGGTCGGTCAGCATGACCTGTTGGTGAGTGGTGTCCGTTGGTGCAACCTATGGTGCAGTAGTGTTCCGACGGTGAAGAAGAAACTTGTGTCACACGTGTGCTAGAAAGTGAAAATAAGAGTGTGCGGTAGCTGGCTACCTCACTGTGTGAGAAGGAAAAAATAATCACGCAAATGTAAAGAAATTGATGTCAATTACATTTAGTGAGTTCCTATGAAGTCGCCAAATGTGGAGAGTAAATGAGGTTGTATATCAAGAAACTAAATTTAGCAATTCTATTAATTATAGAAGTATTTTTCTGTTCGATTTTTAAATTTAAGATTTAGAGAGTTGTTTAGATAACTACCGGGGTTAATCTTAGCACTTTAGAGCAGTCACAACCTTCCATGTCATCTAGTTTCCATAGCATTAATTCAGTGTCACATAAGCTAAAACATGATGTGGCAAGCAATTAAATAGAGAAATAGTAAGAAGCTGGGTCTTGCATAAGACTTGGTTTCAACACAATATGCTAGACACAATGAGACAATAGGACTATTAAATTCAGTTAAGTAACATTGTTGTTGGTATTGGAGAGTGAAAGGGAAATAGGCTCAAACCTTTTCCTAAATGATTTTGGTGGTTGAATTGCCCAACACAAATAATTGGACTAACTAGTTTGTTCTAGATTATATGCTCTACAGGTGCCAAAGGTTCATCTACAACTATACTAAATCGACTGTCCGGAATACCGTAGATTATTCCGGACAGGAGAAGCTTTTTGGAAAAACAGACTATGTGCGGACCGTCCGGGCCCTTGCGGCGGACAGTCCGCGACACCGAGTTGACTTCGACCAGGAACTACAAATCAGGGACAGTCCGACTAAACCGCGGACCGTCCAGCTACAACGCGCGGACCGTCCGGCTATAATTCGCGGACAGTCCGCAGGTGAAGACCTGGTTCAACCCGAAGGTGATAAGTTGATCAAAAGGAATTATATAGCTGGCGCGGACCGTCCGGGACCAAGGGCGGACCGTCCGCGTGGTGTCACCGAGGCAGATAGCCGTTGATCTAACCGTTGATCTGTCAGAAGTATCCGTTGAAGATGTCAGAATCGACCGTTGGAGGGTCGCGGACCGTCCGGGCCCTAGCCGCGGACCGTCCGCCAGTGCAATTTCTGGCAGATACGCCCCAACGGCTATATGGGTGGTTGAGGGCTATAAATACCACTCCAACCGTCCACTTCATGTAGTGGGAGCCCAAGCAACATTCCAAGTCATCTAGTTGACATACTCAAGCCCTCCCAACCACATATATTCATTGATCCATCCTATACACAAGATTTAGACCACTACAACCAACACAAGTGCCACAAAAGAGAGAGCAAGCAAAAGAGAGCTACTCATTTGAGTTTAGCACTAGTGCCTTGTGAGATTCATCGAGAGATAGTGTGTGCTTCATCTTTGTGTTCATTTGCGCGTGGAGTTTTGACTCCCATTGAACTTCCTCCAAAGTTTTGGAGGCTTGTAAAAGCTAGCAAGAGACACCAAAGATTGTGGTGGTCCTTGTGGGATCGAGAGTGATCCTTGAGAAGAAGAAGAGCTCCCCGATCCTTGTGTGATCGGGGGAGAGAGGGAAAGGGTTGAAAAAGACCCGTCCTTAAGTGGACTCCTCAACGGGGACTAGGCCTTCGAGGGCCGAACCTCGGTAAAACAAATTGAAAGGGAATTAGGCTTACACCTAGTTCCTAAATAATTTTGGTGGTTGAATTGCCCAACACAAATAATTGGACTAACTAGTTTGCCCAAGTGTGTAGATTATACAGGTGTAAAAGGTTCACCCTCAGCCAATAAAAAGACCAAGTTTTGGATTCAATAAAGGAGCAAAGGGGCAACCGAAGGCACCCCTGGTCTGGCGCACCGGACTGTCCGGTGTGCCACCGGATAGTGAACAGTCCCTGTCCGGTGCACCAGGGGACTCAGACTCAAACTCGCCACCTTCGGGAATTTCCAGGGCGACTCGGCTATAATTCACCGGACTGTCCGGTGTACACCGGACAGTGTCCGGTGCGCCAAGGGAGGTCGGCCTCAGGAACTCGCCAGCTTCGGAAAACGCCAACGGCTAGTCCGCTATAATTCACCGGACTGTCCGGTGTGCACCGGACTGTCCGGTGCGACTCCGAAGCAACGGTCATCTCCGCGCCAACGGCTCTCTGCCGCGCATTTAATGCGCGCTCTGCGCGCGCAGAAGTCAGAATCGCCCATGCTGGCACACCGGACATCAAACAGTACCTGTCCGGTGTGCACCGGACACCCAGGCGGGCCCACAAGTCAGAAGCTCCAACGGTCAGAATCCAACGGCAGTGATGACGTGGCAGGGGGCACTGGACTGTCCGGTGTGCACCGGACTGTCCGGTGCGCCATCGAACAGACAGCCTTCCAACGGCCACTTTTGGTGGTTGGGGCTATAAATACCCCAACCACCCCACCATTCATTGCATCCAAGTTTTCCACTTCTCAACTACTACAAGAGCTCTAGCATTCAATTCTAGACACACCAAAGAGATCAAATCCTCTTCAATTCCACACAAAGCCCTAGTGACTAGTGAGAGTGATTTGCCGTGTTCATTTGAGCTCTTGCGCTTGGATTGCTTCTTTTCTTTCTCACTTGTTCTTGAGATCACAACTCCATTGTAATCAAGGCAAGAGGCACCAATTGTGTGGTGGCCCTTGCGGGGAAGTTTTGTTCCCGGCTTTGATTTGAGAAAAGAAGCTCACTCGGTCCGAGGGACCGTTTGAGAGAGGGAAGGGTTGAAAGAGACCCGGCCTTTGTGGCCTCCTCAACGGGGAGTAGGTTTGCAAGAACCGAACCTCGGTAAAACAAATCTCCGTGTCTCACTTGCTTACTCGCTTGGGATTTGTTTTGCGCCCTCTCTCGCGGACTCGTTTATATTTCTAACGCTAACCCGGCTTGTAGTTGTGTTTATATTTGTAAATTTCAGTTTCGCCCTATTCACCCCCCCCCCCTCTAGGCGACTATCAATTGGTATCAGAACCCGGTGCTTCATTAGAGCCTAACCGCTCGAAGTGATGTCGGGAGATCACGCCAAGAAGGAGATGGAGACCGGCGATAAGCCCACTACAAGCCACGGGAGCACTTCATCGGAAGAGTCCCGCACCAAGAGGAAGGAGAAGAAGAAGGACTCCTCCAAACGGAAGGAGAAAAAGTCTTCCTCTTCTCACCACAAAGAGAAGAAGGAAAAATCTTTATCCCACAAGCCGCATCGGAAAGGCGACAAGCACAAGAGGATGAGGAAAGTGGTCTACTACGAGACCGACACTTCATCAACATCGACCTCCGACTCCGATGCGCCCTCCGTCACTTCTAAGCGCCAAGAGCGCAAGAAGTATAGTAAGATCCCCCTACACTACGCTCGCATTTCCAAACATACACCTTTACTTTCCGTCCCATTAGGCAAACCACCAACTTTTGATGGTGAAGATTACGCTAGGTGGAGCGATTTAATGCGATTTCATCTAACCTCGCTCCACAAAAGTATATGGGATGTTGTTGAGTTTGGTGCACAGGTACCGTCGGTAGGGGATGAGGACTATGATGAGGATGAGGTGGCCCAAATCGAGCACTTCAACTCTCAAGAAACAACAATACTCCTCGCCTCTCTAAGTAGAGAGGAGTATAACAAAGTACAAGGGTTGAAGAGCGCCAAGGAGATTTGGGATGTGCTCAAAACCGCGCACGAAGGAGACGAGCTCACCAAGATCACCAAGCGGGAAACGATCGAGGGGGAGCTTGGTCGGTTCCGGCTTCGCAAAGGGGAGGAGCCACAACACATGTACAACCGGCTCAAGACCTTGGTGAATCAAGTGCGCAACCTCGGGAGCGTAAAGTGGGATGACCACGAGATGGTTAAGGTTATTCTAAGATCTCTTATTTTCCTTAACCCTACTCAAGTTCAATTAATCCGTGGTAATCCTAGATATACTAAAATGACCCCCGAGGAAGTTATCGGGAATTTTGTGAGTTTTGAGTGCATGATCGAAGTCTCGAGGAAGATCAACGAGCTTGATGATGCCACCACATCCGAAGCTCAACCCGTTGCATTCAAGGCAACGGAGGAGAGGAAGGAGGAGTCTACACCAAGTCGACAACCAATAGACGCCTCCAAGCTCGACAATGAGGAAATGGCGCTCGTCATCAAGAGCTTCCGCCAAATCCTCAAGCAAAGGAGGGGGAAGGATTACAAATCCCGCTCCAAGAAGGTTTGCTACAAGTGTGGTAAGCCCGGTCATTTTATTGCTAAATGTCCTATATCTAGTGACAGTGACCGAGGTGACGACAAGAAGGGGAGGCGAAAGGAGAAGAAGAGGTACTACAAGAAGAAGGGCGGTGATGCCCATGTTTGTCGGGAGTGGGACTCCGACGAAAGCTCAAGCGACTCCTCCGACGACGAGGACGCCGCCAACATCGCCGTCACCAAGGGACTCCTCTTCCCCAACGTCGGCCACAAGTGCCTCATGGCAAAGGACGGCAAAAAGAAGAAGGTTAAATCTAACTCCTCCACTAAATATGAGTCTTCTAGTGATGATAATGCTAGTGATGAGGAGGATAATTTGCGTTCCCTTTTTGCCAACCTTAACATAGCTCAAAAGGAAAAATTAAATGAATTAGTTAGTGCTATTCATGAAAAGGATGACCTTTTGGATTCCCAAGAGGATTGTCTAATTAAAGAAAACAAGAAACATGTTAAGGTTAAAAAGGCTTATGCTCTTGAAATTGAAAAATGTGAAAAGTTATCTAGTGAGCTAAGCACTTGCCGTGAGATGATTGACAACCTTAGGAATGAAAATGCTAGTTTAAATGCTAAGGTTAATTCACATGTTTGCAATGTTTCAACTTCAAATCCTAGAGATGATAATATTGATTTACTTGCTAGGATTGATGAGTTGAATGCTTCTCTTGCTAGCCTTAAAATTGAGAATGAAAATTTACTTGCTAAGGCTAAAGATTTTGATGATTGCAATGCTACCATTTCCGACCTTAGAACTAAGAATGACATGTTACAAGCTAAGGTTGTAGAATTAAAATCTTGCAAACTCTCTACATCTACCATTGAGCATGTATCTATTTGTACTAGATGTAAAGATGTTGATATTAATGCTATTCATGATCATATGGCTTTAATTAAACAACAAAATGATCATATAGCAAAACTAGATGCTAAAATTGCCGAGCACAACTTAGAAAATGAGAAATTTAAATTTGCTCGTAGCATGCTGTATAATGGGAGACGCCCTGGCATTAAGGATGGCATTGGCTACCAAAGGGGAGACAATGTTAAACTTAGTGCCCCTCCTAAAAGATTGTCAAATTTTGTTAAGGGCAAGGCTCCCATGCCTCAGGATAACGAGGGTTACATTTTATACCCTGCCGGTTATCCCGAGAGCAAAATTAGGAAAATTCATTCTAGGAAGTCTCACTCTGGCCCTAATCATGCTTATATGTATAAGGGTGAGACATCTAGTTCTAGGCAACCAACCCATGCTAAGTTGCCTAAGAAGAAAATTCCTAATGCATCAAATGAACATAGCATTTCATTTAAAACTTTCGATGCATCCTATGTTTTGACTAACAAATCCGGCAAGGTCGTTGCCAAGTTTGTTGGGGGCAAACACAAGGGCTCCAAGACTTGTGTTTGGGTACCCAAAGTTCTTGTTTCTAATGCCAAAGGACCCAAAACAGTTTGGGTACCTAAAGTCAAGAACTAAATTTGTTTTGTAGGTTTATGCATCCGGGGGCTCAAGTTGGATACTCGACAGCGGGTGCACAAACCACATGACAGGGGAGAAAAGGATGTTCTCCTCATATGAGAAAAACCAAGATCCCCAAAGAGCAATCACATTCGGGGATGGAAATCAAGGTTTGGTCAAAGGACTTGGTAAAATTGCTATATCTCCTGACCATTCTATTTCCAATGTTTTTCTTGTTGATTCTTTAGATTACAATTTGCTTTCCGTATCCCAATTATGTCAAATGGGCTACAACTGTCTATTTACTGATGTAGGTGTTACTGTCTTTAGAAGAAGTGATGATTCAATAGCATTTAAAGGAGTGTTAGAGGGTCAGCTATACTTGGTAGATTTTAATAGAGCTGAACTCGACACTTGCTTGGTCGCTAAGACTAACTTGGGTTGGCTCTGGCACCGCCGACTAGCCCATGTTGGAATGAAGAATCTTCACAAGCTTCTAAAGGGAGAACACATTTTGGGACTAACCAATGTTCATTTTGAGAAAGACAGGATTTGTAGCGCATGTCAAGCCGGGAAGCAAGTTGGCACCCATCATCCACACAAGAACATCATGACGACCGACAGGCCGCTTGAGCTACTCCACATGGATCTATTCGGCCCGATTGCTTACATAAGCATCGGCGGGAGTAAGTATTGTCTTGTAATAGTGGATGATTATTCTCGCTTCACTTGGGTATTCTTTTTACAGGAAAAATCTCAAACCCAAGAGACCTTAAAGGGATTCTTGAGACGGGCTCAAAATGAGTTCGGCTTAAGGATCAAGAAAATAAGAAGCGACAACGGGACGGAGTTCAAGAACTCTCAAATCGAAGGCTTCCTTGAGGAGGAGGGCATCAAGCATGAGTTCTCCTCTCCCTACACTCCACAACAAAATGGTGTAGTGGAGAGGAAGAATAGAACTCTATTGGACATGGCAAGAACCATGCTTGATGAATACAAGACTTCGGATCGGTTTTGGGCCGAAGCAGTCAACACCGCCTGCTACGCCATCAATCGGTTATATCTTCACCGAATCCTCAAGAAGACATCCTATGAACTCCTAACCGGTAAAAAGCCCAACATTTCATACTTTAGAGTTTTTGGTAGCAAATGCTTTATTCTTGTTAAAAGAGGTAGAAAATCTAAATTTGCTCCTAAAACTGTAGAAGGCTTTTTACTTGGTTATGACTCAAACACAAGGGCATATAGGGTCTTTAACAAGTCCACTGGACTAGTTGAAGTCTCATGTGACGTTGTGTTTGATGAAACTAACGGCTCTCAAGAAGAGCAAGTTGATCTTGATGAGATAGGTGAAGAACAGGCTCCATGCATAGCGCTAAGGAACATGTCCATTGGGGATGTGTGTCCTAAGGAATCCGAAGAGCCTCCACATACACAAGATCAACCATCCTCCTCCACGCTAGCATCTCCACCAACTCAAAATGAGAATGAAGCTCAAGTTGATGAAGTAGAAGATCAAGCAAATGAGCCACCTCAAGATGACGGCAATGATCAAGGGGGAGGTGAAATTGATCAAGACAAGGAGGATGAAGAGCAAAGGCCGCCACACCCAAGAGTCCACCAAGCAATCCAACGAGATCACCCCATCGACACCATCCTCGGCGACATTCATAAGGGGGTAACTACTAGATCTCGGGTTGCTCATTTTTGTGAACATTACTCTTTTGTTTCCTCTATTGAGCCACACAGGGTAGAGGAAGCTCTCCAAGATTCGGATTGGGTGGTGGCGATGCAAGAGGAGCTCAACAATTTCACAAGGAACGAGGTATGGCATTTAGTTCCACGTCCTAACCAAAATGTTGTAGGAACCAAATGGGTCTTCCGCAACAAGCAAGATGAGCATGGTGTGGTGACAAGGAACAAAGCTCGACTCGTGGCCAAAGGGTATTCACAAGTCGAAGGTTTGGATTTCGGTGAAACCTATGCACCCGTAGCTAGGCTTGAGTCAATTCGCATATTATTAGCCTATGCTACTTACCATGGCTTTAAGCTTTATCAAATGGACGTGAAAAGTGCCTTCCTCAACGGACCAATCAAGGAAGAAGTCTATGTTGAGCAACCTCCCGGCTTTGAAGACAGTGAGTACCCTAACCATGTTTATAGGCTCTCTAAGGCGCTTTATGGGCTCAAGCAAGCCCCAAGAGCATGGTATGAATGCCTAAGAGATTTCCTTATTGCTAATGGTTTCAAAGTCGGCAAGGCCGATCCTACACTCTTTACTAAAACTCTTGAGAATGACTTGTTCGTATGCCAAATTTATGTTGATGATATTATATTTGGGTCTACTAACGAGTCTACATGTGAAGAGTTTAGTAGGATCATGACACAGAAATTCGAGATGTCGATGATGGGGGAGTTGAAGTATTTTCTAGGATTCCAAGTCAAGCAACTCCAAGAGGGCACCTTCATTTGCCAAACGAAGTACACTCAAGACATTCTAAACAAGTTTGGGATGAAGGATGCCAAGCCCATCAAGACTCCCATGGGAACAAATGGGCATCTCGACCTCGACACGGGAGGTAAGTCCGTGGATCAAAAGGTATACCGGTCGATGATTGGTTCATTGCTTTATTTGTGTGCATCTCGACCGGACATTATGCTTTCCGTTTGCATGTGTGCAAGATTCCAATCCGACCCTAAGGAATCACACCTTACGGCCGTAAAACGAATCTTGAGATATTTGGCTTATACACCTAAGTTTGGGCTTTGGTACCCTCGGGGATCCACTTTTGATTTGATTGGTTATTCGGATGCCGATTGGGCAGGGTGTAAGATTAATAGAAAGAGCACATCGGGGACTTGCCAGTTCTTGGGAAGATCCTTGGTGTCTTGGGCTTCAAAGAAGCAAAATTCGGTCGCTCTTTCCACCGCCGAAGCCGAATACATTGCCGCAGGCCATTGTTGCGCGCAATTGCTTTGGATGAGGCAAACCCTGCGGGACTATGGTTACAAATTAACCAAAGTCCCTTTGCTATGTGATAATGAGAGTGCAATTAAAATGGCCGACAATCCCGTCGAGCACAGCCGCACCAAGCACATAGCCATTCGGTATCATTTTCTTAGGGATCACCAACAAAAGGGAGATATCGAGATTTCTTACATTAATACGAAAGATCAATTAGCCGATATCTTTACCAAGCCACTTGATGAACAATCTTTTACCAGACTTAGGCATGAGCTCAATATTCTTGATTCTAGAAATTTCTTTTGCTAGCTTGCACACATAGCTCATAAATGTACCTTTGATCATGTCTCTTTCATATGCTATGACTGATGTGTTTTTCAAGTCTATTTCAAACCAAGTCATAGGTGTATTGAAAGGGAATTGGAGTCTTCGGCGAAGACAAAGGCTTCCACTCCGTAACTCATCCTTCGCCGTCGCTCCAAGCCACTCTCCATTTTTGGGGGAGCAAGCAAAAGGACTTCATCTTTGGTATAATCTTAACTCATTTGTTTATGACCAAAGGGGAAGAAATTATTTCATGGGCTCTAATGATTCCGTTTTTGGCGATTCATGCCAAAGGGGGAGAAAGTAAGAGCCCAAAGCAAAAGGACCGCACCACCACCAATTTCAAATAGTGTTTTCCAAAAGTATTTATCAATTGGTATCCTACTGTGTTCAAAAGGGGAAGAAAGTAGTATTTCAAAAATGATATATCAAAACCCTCTTGAACACTAAGAGGTGGATCTTCTTTAGGGGGAGTTTTGTTTAGACAAAGGAAAAGCATTTGAAACAGGGGGAGAAAACTTCAAATCTTGAAAATGCTTTGCAAACTCTTATTCATTTACCTTTGACTATTTGCAAAAGATCTTTGAAATGGATTTACAAAAGAATTTGCAAAAACAAAACATATGGTGCAAAAGTGGTCCAAAATGTTATATAAGAAAGAAACAATCCATGCATATCTTATAAGTATTTATATTGGCTCAACTCCAAGCAACCTTTACACTCATATTATGCAAACTAGTTCAATTATGCACTTCTATATTTGCTTTGGTTTGTGTTGGCATCAATCACCAAAAAGGGGGAGATTGAAAGGGAATTAGGCTTACACCTAGTTCCTAAATAATTTTGGTGGTTGAATTGCCCAACACAAATAATTGGACTAACTAGTTTGCCCAAGTGTGTAGATTATACAGGTGTAAAAGGTTCACCCTCAGCCAATAAAAAGACCAAGTTTTGGATTCAATAAAGGAGCAAAGGGGCAACCGAAGGCACCCCTGGTCTGGCGCACCGGACTGTCCGGTGTGCCACCGGACAGTGAACAGTCCCTGTCCGGTGCACCAGGGGACTCAGACTCAAACTCGCCACCTTCGGGAATTTCCAGGGCGACTCGGCTATAATTCACCGGACTGTCCGGTGTACACCGGACAGTGTCCGGTGCGCCAAGGGAGGTCGGCCTCAGGAACTCGCCAGCTTCGGAAAACGCCAACGGCTAGTCCGCTATAATTCACCGGACTGTCCGGTGTGCACCGGACTGTCCGGTGCGACTCCGAAGCAACGGTCATCTCCGCGCCAACGGCTCTCTGCCGCGCATTTAATGCGCGCTCTGCGCGCGCAGAAGTCAGAATCGCCCATGCTGGCACACCGGACATCAAACAGTACCTGTCCGGTGTGCACCGGACACCCAGGCGGGCCCACAAGTCAGAAGCTCCAACGGTCATAATCCAACGGCAGTGATGACGTGGCAGGGGGCACCGGACTGTCCGGTGTGCACCGGACTGTCCGGTGCGCCATCGAACAGACAGCCTTCCAACGGCCACTTTTGGTGGTTGGGGCTATAAATACCCCAACCACCCCACCATTCATTGCATCCAAGTTTTCCACTTCTCAACTACTACAAGAGCTCTAGCATTCAATTCTAGACACACCAAAGAGATCAAATCCTCTTCAATTCCACACAAAGCCCTAGTGACTAGTGAGAGTGATTTGCCGTGTTCATTTGAGCTCTTGCGCTTGGATTGCTTCTTTTCTTTCTCACTTGTTCTTGAGATCACAACTCCATTGTAATCAAGGCAAGAGGCACCAATTGTGTGGTGGCCCTTGCGGGGAAGTTTTGTTCCCGGCTTTGATTTGAGAAAAGAAGCTCACTCGGTCCGAGGGACCGTTTGAGAGAGGGAAGGGTTGAAAGAGACCCGGCCTTTGTGGCCTCCTCAACGGGGAGTAGGTTTGCAAGAACCGAACCTCGGTAAAACAAATCTCCGTGTCTCACTTGCTTACTCGCTTGGGATTTGTTTTGCGCCCTCTCTCGCGGACTCGTTTATATTTCTAACGCTAACCCGGCTTGTAGTTGTGTTTATATTTGTAAATTTCAGTTTCGCCCTATTCACCCCCCCCCTCTAGGCGACTATCACAAATCACCCGTGTCCATTGTGTTTATTGCTTGTGATTTGTTTGCTTTCCCTTGCTCTAAGTTTTCTTGCACCATTATTTGCTAATTTCATTTGGTATTGCTTCAAGTTAAATTTCCATTTAGTGAAGCAACACGTTGCAAGAAAGAACTTGTTCTAGTGCTCTTCTCATCTAAGGGTTCTTGCTTTGTTATTCTATAACTTATTAGTTGTATTGATTTATCTCTCCCGCATTATTTAGCAATACTCCTTTCAAGCAAGAACTTAGTTTCTATTCTCCGATATTTGTATATCTTGTTCTAACCACTAATCAAGGGATCTAGTTGGGGGATAAAGTTTTAATTTTCAGGTTCCGCCTATTCACCCCCCCTCTAGGCGACTTTCAATTGGTATCGGAGCTAGGCACTTCATCTTGAGTCTAACAACTCGAAGTGATGGCTCATAGAAGATCCCAAAAGAACAAGAAGACTCCTCCATCGAACACAACTCAAAAGGAGGTAACTCTTGAAATATTATCTGATGATTGTTCTAATTATGACTCATGGTCCTCTAGTGTGATAAATGCTTTTAGAACCATAGATCCACGATTAGAACAAATTATAGACAAGAGTATTTTTCCCTCTAATTTCAATGGAAAAATTAATTCCGAGGAGGATCAAAGATGTTATCGCTTAAACTATCTAGCTTTTGACATCTTAACTAATTCTCTTAGTAAAGAAGATTATCGTGCCTTCATATCAAATTATGACGAATCAATCCATGATGTGCATGATATTTGGACTAGAATTAGAAGCAAATTTGATGAGTCCTATTATGATAGTCCATTGTGTGCCTCTACTTCCTTTAGTATTTGTGATACTAACCCTTGCAAGGAAGAAGAAGAAAATGATCGATGGAGACCAAACGATGAATCCACCTCTCCAAAAGGTTTGTCTTCCCATTTCGATTCCCACATGTGTTGCGTGGCTAATGCA
This sequence comes from Zea mays, assembly GCF_902167145.1. Lineage (NCBI taxonomy): Eukaryota > Viridiplantae > Streptophyta > Magnoliopsida > Poales > Poaceae > Zea > Zea mays. The sequence continues at coordinate 216,354,706 of NC_050100.1, read as the reverse complement.
AATGATAGCGGAAGCACAAATGAGGATGAGGAGGAAGAAAGAAGCTTTGTGCAACTCTACGCTCGCCTAAGCCAAGAAGATAAGGCGGTCATGCTCAAACTTCTAGAAAGAGCGAGAGAGCAAGGCGAAGCTCGTCAAAGGCTAGAAAATATTCTCTCCATGAAGATGCAATGCTTTGACGAGTTGACTAAAGAACATGAGGAGCTAAAGTGCTCTCATGTTGATTTGGTCCAAAGGTATGAAACTATTTCAATTGAGCAAGATAACGCTTTACATTGTATAGCTCAATTAGTAAATAAGAATACCTTGCTTAAGGACCATGTAGAAAAGCTAAAAATTGAAAATCTAGCTTTTCAAGAAAAATATGATATGCTCCTATGCTCTCATGAAAATCTTAGAGATGATCATATCATATTAGACATTGCTCATGAGGTTGTGATAGAAAATTTAAAATCCCAACAACCTCACTCATGCACATGTATTCAAATTGATACTATATTACCATGTGCTAATGCTTGTTGTCCGTCGACAAGCAAATCTTCCTTTGAGCTAGAATTTGCAGGAACAAACGATGATTCATATCAAAAGCTCAAGGAAGAAAATGAGAGGCTAAAGATGAGCTTGACACAACTAAAAGGGAAATGCATTGCCCAACCTTCTCAAGATAACCGTGATCTCATGGTGAAGAAGCTTGAGACGGGAACAATCGTGGCATGCACTACATCCCTTGAAGAAAATGTCAAGGATTTGAGGATTGCCAAGAGGAAGAAACAAAAGAAGAAATTCAACACCTCCTCCAAAAGCATCAACCACGCCTCCACAAAAGGTAACATTCAAGGTAATGATCAAGCCACAATTCACATTAAGAGGTGTAGTGAATGCTTTGAAAAGGGGCACTTGATTAGGTCATGTCCCTACATTAAAAATGGCTTGATTATTAACAAGGATGATAGACTTTGTTTTAAATGCTCCAAGAAAGGACACTTGCTTAGATCTTGTCCCCATTTAAAACAAAAAGGCATAAGGTTAGAAAAGAAAGATTTTACTAACCATGTAGCAAGCAACAAGCAAGGAAAGAAGAAAGCTTCAAAACTTGAAAAACGCCTATGCTACACATGCCGAAAGAAGGGACATCAATGCAAGGATTGTCCCATTGGTAACAATTCCACTCCTAGCTTGTCAATTAATTCTCATATAACTAGGCAACCCAAAATTGCAACTTGTGCTAGAAAGGAAATTTTACCTAGTGCTAACACAAAGGACTTTTGGGTTCCTAGATCTCTGTTAACTAACCATGATGGACCCATCAAGCGATGGGTACCAAAATATGCTTGACAAGATTTGTAGGAGAAGGAGATGATATGAAGTATTTGGGGTGCTTGAGAGAGTTCATCCAATTGTTATCAACTCAAGCTATCAATCTTCAATGATCTATATATATGATTGACCCAAGGTTATTTTTCAAATTGCTATGTCTTAGACTCATATCATCTCGAGGAAGTTATTATATGTTGTAGGAAGTGAAGAGATATCATGTGCAAAAATCAAGGCCTACAACATGGAGGAAAGCCAAAGGATAGTAACACTTATCTTTTAAGTGCAAGTATTTTAGAATATCATTTCTTATGCGTCTTGTGTAGTCACATAGAAAAATTGAAGCACTTCAAATACCTTTAAATTTATGTTACCATTCTTTGAAGAATTTTCTATCATATGGTAGATTGCATACTCATCATTTCCATCCTATGACAATCTACATGCTTTAAATTGTTGGAAGTACCACATGGCATGTTTTTCGCTAAGTTATTCTATTATTGCCATGTATCTAGATATAGAGAGATTTTTCAAGTTCCTAAAAGAACAAGGTGTTATGTAAGGAATTCAAATCCTTAGGACACTTATAAAAGGAAAACTCTCTCTATAACTAGATTAGTGAGACTATTGATTTTATTTAAGTAACCCAAAGTAGTCTCACTTGTAGAGAATAAGTTTCTCTTTGGAAGCGTGTAATCTAACATGAAAAGAAAAATCAATCCAATGTTTTATGATGTATTTCTACTTGCTCAAAATTGGATATGATTCTTTCACATTTATCACTTTCCAAATCATGAATTAGATTTATTCCTAATCTCAAAGGATTATTTATGCTTGTTTTATGAGTGAAAATTGAGCATAACATCATCTATGGATAATCTAGTTCATGCTATGAAGTTTCCATGTTTTAGTAATCTAGCTTTTCATTCCTTATCAAAATGATTACAAACATGGAAACTAGTGCTTGTATTACTAACAAAGCATCTCTTGAGCTTACTTTTGAATATCTACAAAAGAATGTGCACAAGCCTCATGGGTTGCTCTTCACCCAAAGGAAGAAAGGTAAAAAGCAAAGGTATGGGAACTCATCTCTTTAATATAGTTCCCATCAATACTTGTTTACTCTAAATTATGTCTTTGTGAAGAAATAGATTCTTTATTAAATTTAAATTGGCTAAGTTGTGCATTCAATCTCATTCTCATTAATGCACTTATCCATTAGAATCTATTCATACCTTTGCAATAAATGTTCTCATATTGAATTGTTTTATGTAATAATTATTAAAGTTCAATATGAAGAATTAAATTCCTATGATTGATCAAATTGTTAAATAGTGCATGTTCCTCTTTTCAAGTAAAAGTGCACTAATGTTAAGGATTTTACTTCATGTCTGTGTGACTTATGGATGATGAACTGTGTTATTTCCTATCTAAAAGAAATCATCCTTCATTATATACTCCCTTGTGTTACTAACATCCTTCTTGAGTATTTTCAATAAGTTTGAAAGAAAAGAAAAACCACTGCAAAGGAAGGACTCTCAAATGAAAGAGGAGAACATCAAGAACAACACCACCTACTTCTACGAAACAATCAATGGTGTGGTTGTGAGTATTCTAAATCCTTTCATAATGAGAATACTAGGCTCAAGTTGTTTATTGCAAATTTAATGAGCCTTGATCAAGATGTATAATGCTTCTCTCTATTTGTCCTTAAAGTAAATGCATCCATTCATTCAAATACTTGATGCATATCTCTAGGGGGAGCCTCTATCTACATCTTGATTGCAATGAGACTGTCACTTTATCTTAGTAATTTCATAGAGTCTCTTGCATGAGATTAAGTTTCTCATAAAGTATGCTACTTCAAATTAATCCATCTTGTTAAAGTGATGTCATCTTTATCAAGGATTGTAGTTTTCATTGCTAAAGTAGCATATTTATTGGATTCTCCTATTTTTGAGCTTGATTGCAAATCTAATGCCTATGTTGTTCTTTTGATCACATTTGTTGTTTGATCATTGAATAACTTCAATTATCACTTGTGCTTCTTAGTGTCTCATGTAATTTCAATTTGATTTCAATTGGTAATTTCAATCGACATCTATCTTGATATGCACTAAGTTAAAAAGAGAATTCATGATACATTTATGCAACTTGTGATCCGTTTGATATATGCTAACAATAACTTGAAAAGATCACTAGTTGTAGAACTCTCTCTTGTGCAAAATATTTCCATATATTGTCATTAAGAATAGGTCTTAAGCATCTAAGACTAAGGACAAAGCACAATGAAGAGAGCGTCTCTATGCGAAGGAACAAAACGGTAAAACTACTTCCTTTCATTCAAACATGTACCCAAATCTTCCTCTTATAAGCATTCTTTGCATATCTTAGATAGAAGGAAGAGAAAGCATGTCCTTTGCGTTATACCTGCTTCATACCTAGTTTAACTTCTCAAACATTCATTTTTTACATCTTTGTTTAAACTGGGTGAAGTAATTTTATTGTCAAGGAGCTTAAAGCTTAACCTTGTAACGAGGATAAGCTGCCTTTTGTTCCAAAAGGTGGATGGTCCTTAAGTCTCCTTGAAATCCTTAAGGGTAAATGCTTGAGATATTTATAACATGCTTTCATAAGTGCATAAAATGTCATGAACATCACACTTATACTATGACACAATGCACTTTACACTCTTTATGATATAGACATGGTCTCATTAACCTAATTATGTGCACTTGGCATTTTAGACCAAAAATTTGTTTTCCTCTCTATGCACATATTTAGGGGGAGCAATCTATATTGTATAGAATTGTTTAAGCTTAATTGACATATCCTTTTTAATCATGTCTCTTTCCTTTGGTACATTTGCATATTTCTTATCTTCATTGTGTGCCAAGGCTAAGACTAATATGTTTTCATGAGCATCTCATGTATTAAGTCTTAGATTGAAAGGGAAATAGAGTATTCGGCAAAGACATCGCTTCCACTCAACTCCATTGGTATTATCCACTCTTTGCCGGTATCCCGCCGTCTCTCCGTATTTGGTATAATCTTCACTCATGTTTTATTTGCCAAAGGAGAGAAAGTAGTTATTCAAGGGCTTATATTTCACTCAAAGTATCCGTTTTTGGCGATTCATGCCAAAGGGGGAGAAAGTATTAGCCCAAAGCAAAAGGACCGTACCACCCACCACCTAGTTTTAGAAAACTAATAATTTTCAATTGGTAAATTTCAAATTGGTATCTTATTGTGTTCAAAAGGGGGTGAAAATAGTATTTTCAAAATCAATATCTTAAAACCCTCTTGAACACTAAGAGGAGAATTTCATTAAGGGGGAGTTTTGTTTAGTCAAAGGAAATGCATTTGAAACAGGGGGAGAAAATTTCAAATCTTGAAAATGCTTCTCAAAATCTTATTCATTTATCCTTTGACTGTTTTGCAAAACACTTTGAAAAGAATTTCCAAAAGAGTTTGCAAAAACAAAACAATTGGTGCAAGCATGGTCTAAAACATTAAAGGTAATTTGGTCTAATTCCAAGTAACCTTTGCACTTACCTTATGCAAACTAGTTCAATTCTACACTTATATATTTGCTTTGGTTTGTGTTGGCATCAATCACCAAAAAGGGGGAGATTGAAAGGGAAATAGGCTCAAACCTTTTCCTAAATGATTTTGGTGGTTGAATTGCCCAACACAAATAATTGGACTAACTAGTTTGTTCTAGATTATATGCTCTACAGGTGCCAAAGGTTCATCTACAACTATACTAAATCGACTGTCCGGAATACCGTAGATTATTCCGGACAGGAGAAGCTTTTTGGAAAAACAGACTATGCGCGGACCGTCCGGGCCCTTGCGGCGGACAGTTCACGACACCGAGTTGACTTCGACCAGGAACTACAAATCAGGGACAGTCCGACTAAACCGCGGACCGTCCAGCTACAACGCGCGGACCGTCCGGCTATAATTCGCGGACAGTCCGCAGGTGAAGACCTGGTTCAACCCGAAGGTGACAAGTTGATCAAAAGGAATTATATAGCTGGCGCGGACCGTCCGGGACCAAGGGCGGACCGTCCGCGTGGTGTCACCGAGGCAGATAGCCGTTGATCTAACCGTTGATCTGTCAGAAGTATCCGTTGAAGATGTCAGAATCGACCGTTGGAGGGTCGCGGACCGTTCGGGCCCTAGCCGCGGACCGTCCGCCAGTGCAATTTCTGGCAGATACGCCCCAACGGCTATATGGGTGGTTGAGGGCTATAAATACCACTCCAACCGTCCACTTCATGTTGTGGGAGCCGAAGCAACATTCCAAGTCATCTAGTTGACATACTCAAGCCCTCCCAACCACATATATTCATTGATCCATCCTATACACAAGATTTAGACCACTACAACCAACACAAGTGCCACAAAAGAGAGAGCAAGCAAAAGAGAGCTACTCATTTGAGTTTAGCACTAGTGCCTTGTGAGATTCATCGAGAGATAGTGTGTGCTTCATCTTTGTGTTCATTTGCGCGTGGAGTTTTGACTCCCATTGAACTTCCTCCAAAGTTTTGGAGGCTTGTAAAAGCTAGCAAGAGACACCAAAGATTGTGGTGGTCCTTGTGGGATCGAGAGTGATCCTTGAGAAGAAGAAGAGCTCCCCGATCCTTGTGTGATCGGGGGAGAGAGGGAAAGGGTTGAAAAAGACCCGTCCTTAAGTGGACTCCTCAACGGGGACTAGGCCTTCGAGGGCCGAACCTCGGTAAAACAAATCACCCGTGTCCATTGTGTTTATTGCTTGTGATTTGTTTGCTTTCCCTTGCTCTAAGTTTTCTTGCACCATTATTTGCTAATTTCATTTGGTATTGCTTCAAGTTAAATTTCCATTTAGTGAAGCAACACGTTGCAAGAAAGAACTTGTTCTAGTGCTCTTCTCATCTAAGGGTTCTTGCTTTGTTATTCTATAACTTATTAGTTGTATTGATTTATCTCTCCCGCATTATTTAGCAATACTCCTTTCAAGCAAGAACTTAGTTTCTATTCTCCGATATTTGTATATCTTGTTCTAACCACTAATCAAGGGATCTAGTTGGGGGATAAAGTTTTAATTTTCAGGTTCCGCCTATTCACCCCCCCTCTAGGCGACTTTCAGAGAGGTAGTCTCTACCAGTAGTTTCTAGATGACGTGGAGGCTACAGAAACTATAAGGACAGATGCAATGTAGATAGCATAGTCTTTATAGCAACATCCATGTCATCTTTATATCATACTATAGTAAAGATTTGCAATGGTGTATCTATACTAGATATCTATAGTTCTTTTTTTAATAATTACATACTCTCTATATATCACCTCGGTTTCTGCGTATAGGCTTACTATAGGTTTATAGATAGTAACTCTCTTTCTTCGTTAAATTTCTTGCCACATAGGATAGATGTCGACATAGACTCCTTATAGAGAGCTAACATAGTACCATTACAGCTGCTCTAAGTAGTGTTTTGAGTTGGGACAGTTTTTAGTTAAATATGACATAAAATTTTGTGGCAATTTTTTATAGAACCAATCAACTAAACATCCCAAAAATACGCGCGTGCCGCTCGAATTTTTTGTTTTTAGCCCTATTTTCGAAAAATGTTTACGTTTAGACCCCCATAAATTTTATATACAACTTTGGACCCGATACTCGGAGCCATAGGCTGTGGCGCCGAGGTAACACAGCTCGGCAACATCGCCTATAGCGCCGAGTTGTGACGTGGCACTAATGGCTCCCTGCGCCTAGGGCTGACCTGGCATTGACGCGTGGCGCCGACGCGGCCTCGTAGCTCGGCGCCATAGATCTTGGCGCCGAGGTACGGAGGCCTATAAAACCGGCCGCGCTGCTGGCCAAGAAGACCACATTTCCTCTCATTTCAAAACTTCGTCAAAAGTTGCTATATTCAAAGTTTCGAGTTGCGACACTTCGTAGACCAAGGTATAGTGTCTAATTGATTTGTTTTGTATATTGGGTTGTACTTTTTCGATTATTAGTTTCCAATGTTGCTCATAATATATATAGTATCGTTAATATGATGAGTACATTTTATTTGATAGTTTGTGTAAACCTATTATAAAGCCTATTAGGTACAAGTGATGATTATAATCGTTTATTAGATGAAAGACATGTACCGGGAGACGTTGTGGCAGAAGAGAGGTCGTCCTCGGGAGTTATATCCGGACGTATCTAGTAAGGATGCTCCTGTTCCTCCTGAACTTTTTGTGTCTAACTGTGACTGTGGCAGAGTGGCTTGGGTATGTCAAACCAAACATCTAGACACAGATGCTCGCTGTTTCTACCTTTGTGGTGGTTTTGACGTACGTAGCTTATGACTTGTGACTTAATTTTGTTTGAATTTATTATTTACTAGATGTGTAATAGTGCTTCGTTCCATTGTTTTAGGAGCACCTGAGGTGTTTCTTTTTCTAGTGGATCGACGATCCTGATAAATTTGACCCTTGATATTTTCTTTTCGCTAATTGGTTGTGTGGAAGGACTAGTCATGAGCGTTTTCAGCGTTGGGTACCTCCTCCCCCGAATCCTCCACCAATAACGGATGCGGAGAAGGAGGTAACAACAAAAAGAATGATAGACTCACCGCCTCGATGCGATTGTGGAGACCGTGTTGTCATCGATGAAGACACTGCGAAGCAGTTCGTGTGTCCGAACATTGATTATGTGAGCCCATTGATGCGCTAAATATATAAACTAGTTATTTTTTACAATAAATTACTAATTTATTCTCTTGCAGCCATACGGGTGGCGTAAGTGTCGTTTCAAAAAGTGGTTGTATGGTCTTTTGTCTCATTGGCCAGAGGCAGAGGTAAAGGAAAAGAAAAAAATTAGTGGGCGAAAGAGTTTGAGTTTTGGGTCCAAAATTGCATTTAAAATTTTTAAGGGTCCGAACGTAAATATTTTTTGAAAATAGGGCTGAAAAACAAAAAAAATCGGGCGTGCCGCCTTGCCAGCTGGCAAATACGCGGTCCTGCTCGGCCGCCGCTCCCTACGCGGCTACGCCCTACGCTCGGCCGCAATACTCAAATGAAGTTTAGCAAACATCGTCCAGCGGCCGTCCAAATGCTTTCATGCCAATTGAAGTTTGAATCTCTGGTTGAACTGCAACGTATGATGGATCACGCTCACGCATGGTGCCGGTGAGCTACCTCAGTCAAAAAAATATTGATGATAGGATTCATGTATATCAAACTAGCTCAAGTTTAATCAAGTTCATAGCAAACGATATTAATATTTATGTCTCTAAATTAATTTGTTACAAAACTATATTCCATAACTGACATTACAGTATGTCTTCACAGATGACAAGAATGTAGGTCCTAAAACCATGAAACACATAAAATGCAGATGTAATTTCTAAAAGAGAGGGGTTCATGCGAGGTGGCTAAGTCATGGGCCATGAGTTAACTAACATTCAGTTCACGCCAGGTGTGCTCTATTCTTCGCTTTTGTCTGGTTGTTTGGTTGCAGAAAACTACTCATGGCCTGAATGTTATGCGTGAACTGAATGTTAGGTAACTGAAAATATATCCAACATACAAGACATAGGGTGTTATGCAATTTAGTAGCCTGAAAATATGTCTAAACCATTATTTCACGTTTACCATCGAGTGTGATTTTCTATGAAAGCCCACCAATTACTTTAGATAACGTTGCTAGTCATTAGACAACGACAGCTAGCCCATCAGGTAGGGGCATAGAGGGATATATACATATTGCCTAGACTATGGGCCCCGCTTAGTAGAAACCCAACAACTCTCATTTTGTCATGGTCATGGAGTCATATGTAGTGGTATACCTTGGTTTTGCCATAACGTTGTGAATGTCTTGTTGTAGTGGTAGATATGACTTGTTGTAGAGGCAGATATGCATGGCCAGACGTATCGATGGGTATTAGAGCCCACATCATCGGCTAAGACATAGTTGGTAATCGATATAGTAGTATATACTTTATAATACTTACTGGTACTTTGATGCACTAAAGAGTGGCTACAGGGATGATGATATGTTTCGAGCAGTGGTGTTGAGTATGCTTGTTACCTATGTTGTGATAACAATGCACATGCGAGACAATAATATCGCACATTACAGTTAATGTGAAGCGTGAGAGCCGTATCCAAAGTACTAGCACCATGACACCGTCACCGCAAACTAAACATGCATACTCATGACGGCCTTCGTTATATTATAACTAGCAAATTGTTCGTGCTACGATTTTTATTTATTTTAAAGTATAGAATATAAAACATAAATACATGTGTTGTGTTTTATTGGCTAGATAGATGTGAATATAGGTTTAGAGCCAATAACCATGATTTTAATCCCTATTTATACATATTGTTTTAGCATTTTTACCATTCAAATGTAGGGAGAGGCACAACGATGATGCAAACTATAAGCTTTAATATAGCAGAGACTTATGAGTTCGATACACACAAACGCGCACATTATCTAGAAGTAGAGGTAATAAGCTCCGATAGATATTGACGTGTTCCATCATTGTAAAAAAAGAAATTACTGATTTGATTTACCAAGTTCTAACGGGCAACCATGAGAAGCGACCATGGAAGAACTCACGTTGAAGATTTCTAGCTGCTCCCCAGTCTTTGCAGGAAGACGCTTTATAGTCCTACCATTTACACGAAACTAACAAAAATTCTTTTCTCCCCCCAATCAGAATATAGCGTTCAATGCACCGTCCTTAGGCTAAGGATCTGGTGCAGAGAGCTGCCGCCCATGGAGTCGAGCTTGAAGACATCCGCGAAGCACCGTACGGAGGGCACTCGCTGCAGAGGCTCCACCGCGTCCTCTACGTCGCGCACGCACTCTCCCGCAGATGGCGTGGCCGCGTCGTCGTACACCCGCGCAACGTTAATCCTGAAACCAGCTTCCCGTGCAGGGGCCGGTAGTAGCTCCCGAAGCGGCGGCGGCACCACGGGAGAATCGTCCTCGTGCTCAAGCTCAACGAGACGGTCGCGTCGCCGCCGGGCGCGGACGCGCTCTGGCCAGTGGCCACACGACGGGTACTATCCGGATGACAAGCCTCCCGTCGTCGGTGCGTGTCCGCCTGAGCGTGCCTCGGGCGACCAGCGACGAGATGAGCGGGGGCAGCCAGCGCCGCGGGCACCGCCGCCCGTACGACACCCAGAAGCCATCCAACAAGTCATCTTCCTCTTGCGTCTGCTTTGCTTTCATATTATCATCCTCTTCGTCTTTCTCTTCCTGCTTTACTACTGCCTCGACATCCTCGCCGTGCCCAAGGTTGGTTCTGTCGTCGTCCGGCCGTGCAACGTTAGTCCTCCTGGCACTAGCATCTCGCGCAGCGGCCGGTAGCTCCCGAAGCGGCGGCGGCGGCGGCACCGAAGAATCGTCCTCGTGCACGATGGGCACTATCCGGATGACGAGCCTCCCGTCGTCGGTGCAAGTCCGCCTGAGCGCGCCGCGGGCGACCAGCGACGGGATGAGCGGGGGCAGCCGGCGCCGCGGGCACCGCCGCCCGTACGACACCCAGAAGCCATCCAAGTCATCTTCCTCTCCCCTCGCTGCCTCCATATCCTCGCCGTGCCCGAGGTTGGTTCCGTCGCGTCTCTGTTTGACGTCCTCACGTTGATCACAGCCGCGCGCGGCGGCGGCAGCGGGCATGTCGGGATTCGAGAAGGGATCGGATGCCGGAGATCATGCCGCTGAATATCATCAGGTGGATCGTATATAATGTATAATCTGATAGGATGGGATGCTTACTAGTGGATGGATATATAGCGCGCCGAAGCTGATCCGGCGTGTAGTTCGGAGGGGGTGGCAGGGGAGATTGGCGCGCGTTTTTATAGGTGGGCTGGGCGGGGTCGCGACGTCGAGTTCGCTCTTCTATCTCCGCGAGCGAAGGCAGGAACAGGAAGTCGCCGGTGCCCGAGCGTCCGTGACAAGACGCCTTTGCCAAAAGGCCCAAAACGCCTATGCGCAGCCCGGTCGTTTCGCACCTGACCTCGATCGATCGGACCACGTTGGGCTGGAAAGGAACCCGTGGAGCTGCAAATCGTTGGATCGGGGCTCGGGCGGTTGTGGCAGCAAACAAATCGTTGGATCGGATGGGACTCGTGGTCGTGGGATCGCGCACCTGCACTGCACGGCAGGCTGGCAGTTAGATGAATCTACTACTCTATATAAGAGTCTAATGTAGCAAATAAAAAATTTAAATGTTGTGGCAGCAAACAAATCGTTGTTTCCTACTTTCCTATTATTTAAATGTTGTATTTGGATTTTTCATATCCTGGTCTATCTCCGTCAAAAAAATTAGAAGACTAGAGTCACTTTTTATGGTTTTACCATTTTTTGACTGAAAAAGGAAGAAAATTCCTTTGAAACGGCTTGAAACCACGACATGGAGGTAATTTTTATGGTTTTCAGCGTTCGTCGGTAGGATGTCTAGTTTTAGGGCTAGTTTGAGAACCTCATTTTTTTCAAAGATTTTTCATTTTCCCTTGAAAAATTGGAAATCTCATAAAAAATGTGGATGCCAAACTAGCCCTTAGAGTTTGTGGTTGTGGAGAAAAAATCAGACCACAATAATAGTTTAGAGGGGCAAAATGTTCTCCTTTTTTACAATATGGGGACTCACACAGGATCATAGCCCAAAGAGGTTCTGGAGGCCTCGGTTTTTATGGAGTGGGCTTCCCATGCATTTGAGATCCACATTTTCGGCCCGTTTGCACTCGGTTCCCACGAACCTTTTCTTCGCCGTGATTCCTGTCAGGCTGATTCAACCATCGGTCTATTCACTCTGTATCATTTAGCCACCTAGTGACATAACTAGGGATAGAGGGTGTTTAAATGTACTAGAACTAATAGTTAGAGTAACTTCAAGAATCTAAATATAATATTAGCTAAATTTGGAGTTTTATAAGACTAAAAAATAGATAGCTTTCTAAACGGTAGGATAAACCAGCAGACTCTCTGAATTTCATCTATCAATATTTAAATCAAGTCACCTTCTTTTATCCCCAACCACCAGTACCGGCTCCAGAACTTGTAGCAGGCAGAAGCTGCACACACGCGTCCATTTCCGCACACCAGGAGATAGAGCTAGCTAGTCGATTGGAGAACTCGCGAGAGCGGAGCAGAATTGCAGGATATGTAGGCCATAGCTACGCCGGCAATGAAGGTGTACAAGTGGGCTATCTTTCCGTTCTTATCGTGGGTTCTCCTGGCCATGGAGGAGCCCAGCGTCGACTACGATCTCCTTCCCAGGAGCTGCCAGGCCGACGACCGCGCCAAAGCGAACGTGCGTATTAGTACAACACGTGCGTATCAGCTCTTGACCTCTCATCTCGATCAGTAGGCCCATGCCTCCTCCACTACGGGTAGCTCGGGGTGTCTGTGTGACGCGCAAGTCAGTGGCGTATCTGCTGCGCACTGATCATTTCTCCCACAGTTCCACTAACAAACATGCAGATTAGCACAAGTGTGGCCCTGTTCAAGATACAGATAAAGCGATATGTAGCATAACATGGACGTGGAAAAAGGAATTACCTGAGCCTTTTTTTTTGGAAAAAAGGGGGAGTGTAGTGGAGTGCTATATACATCCGGTCATCACTTTATGCGTGGGATAAGAATAGAACCCCATAATTCCAAGTAAGTTTTTCTCCTTTTTTCCTGAAGACATGGGGACCAGGTTTCAAGTTGCTCATAGAATAAAAATTTGCACATACATACATAATGAGTGATAGGCTGTTGGAACTTTTTTTTTTGGTGAGAGAGGGAGAGACGCCGTTGGAACAATTTCAAATGCTTTTGGATTCCTCAAAAAGGCCAAGAGAGCCGTTCTAACAGGTCATAATATGGCTTCGATTTTTTTCTTTGGAAAAAAAAACAGCTCATAATTTGCAAATCCAGCAAGAGCAATATGAGGGCGCAAACAAACGAGGGTGTCGTGATGCATACGCACATGTACTAGTGTACTAGCATCAACCAGCAGGTGTTCTTACCTGTAATCAGGCAAGGGCCCTCTCAAACAACGATACGAGACAGACAGTAGATTATCCATTGCTTCTGGTAACCTTCTTCCTGTAGTTTTCAACTTCGTATTTTTCAATCAAATGATGACATGCTTCATTAATTAGGCTAGCTGTCGCATCGAACAGTAAAAGGCTGGTGGCCGTGGCCTGGTGGGGTTGTCGTCTCCTTCAGATCAGCCCGTGCTCCGACAAATGGACCATAGACAAAATGTAAGTATTAAATAGTTTGTCGACAATTAAATAGACAGCGAGAAGTCTATTTAGTTATTTATATATAGATTCTAAGAATTTTCGGGTAATTCATGTGACCACGTATATATCTAACATGTGTGTTAATCGACTACTCTCAATAATACCAAACATAAACAATGGCAGTATACTCATTGTAGTAGAGAATAAATTGAATTCCATAGATTCGGAAGTAGCAAACACAAATAATAATAATAATAATAATAATAATAATAATAATAATAATAATAATAATAATAATAATAATAATAATAATATACTCATTATAGTAGAGAATAAACTGAATTTCATAAATTCAAATATCAAGGTGCACATGCGAAGAGACCAGCGCTCAAGGCATTGGTGTCACTATTTACACAAGATGTGTTAACATCTTGTGCTGTTTGAAGTTGTGGACCAAAGATGATATAGGTAGAAGTTTGTAGTGTCGTCCATTGGACATCCACCGTATTTGAGATCTTCAACGAGCAATTGTGAAAACGCTCCCTAGCAACTTGATCACTCACACATCTAAACAATTGTCTTTAGCGGGCGATGGTTCTGGAGGTCTACTCTCCCTAATTATCTATGGGTGTAGAGGATTGAGACAAAAAGTTTCAGATGTAACTCAACGAAAAAAGTGATAGGTAGCTTTGTGCTGTGTATTCCATCATACTCATGCTATAAGAGTTAGATATAACATTAGGATTTATAAAGGAGATGGATTAATAACTATAACATACATCAATTACTTCATACATTATAGGTATATTACATATATCAATTAATCCAATAGTTAATTACCTTGTTAACTTGCACAAGTAGCAAAACTAGACTACATATGCCTATGATCATGAACAATACCATCGTACAGTACATTAACCCTGAATGACTCGACCGTGCTTAACAACTCCGGACGTACCCAGAGACCTGAGGGTCCTCGGTGTTACAATAGCCATGAGGGCCTACAAGGGCCCCAAAGGCCTCCCGGCCTTCCAATGTCCACATTAGGTCTGGGCAAAAAGAACCGAAACCGAGGAACCGAACCGAAATAACCGAGAACCGAAACCGAACTAACCGAATCGAAGGAACCGTTATGAAATTTGGTTCTGGTTTTTTGAGAATCGAAATAAATGAGATATTTTTGGTTCTGCACTCCAAAGAACCGAAAAAACCGAAAGTACCAGATTCAATTTGTTACATGTGTTTGTAACTTCGGATGTTGTGTTTATCGATTTATGTTGAACCTCTAATCATCCATGTATTATCTATGAAATTTTAGGCATTGTGCACTTGTGGTTGTTTGTGGGGAGATGCTGCTGAAATTTCTCACAAAAGCTGCCGTTATTCAGAATTTTAGAGTGGTTGTTACAGTTCGATTAGAACCAAGGAACCGAGAACCGAACTAGTCGGTTCTGGTTTTTTTATCTTGCTATTTCGGTTCTAGTTTTTGAAGGACCGAATTTCTACAAGAACCGAGAAACCGAACCGAAGAACCGAACGCTCAGTCCTAGTCCACATGGCCCTACGCATATCCTAAGAGATAGGTCTCCGAATGTCTCAAAAGCCCTCGGGCTGTTCCAAGGGACATGGGGCGCCCTTAGTCATCGAGTGAGCCATGGGAGCCCGGCTATTACGACGACACAAGCTCCAAACATATTTAGAGTTTTTTCGTTGTAATATCAATCTATGTGGATTGGAAAAAATGAGTGGGTTGAAACCTCAACAAGTCAAAATCTCTTATATCACTCTCACCCCCAATTTTAGTAGGACGTTAATGACCGAACAAAACCTTAAGGCCTTGTTCGTTTATTCCCAATACATACAGATTGAATGAGATTGGAAAAAATTAAGAAGAAATTTAACTTGTTTGAGATTTAAACTCATTCAATTCCACTCAATCTACATGTATTGAGAGCTAACCGAACAAACCCTAAAAGGTTCCGAGAAATACAACCCTATTACTTTACCGTTCTTCCAACAGGTGCTTGAAGTTTCTTTTAAAAAAAACTAACCGTCACTGTCACCACTCACCACCAGTCCATCAGTGTACTAGAATATTTGGTAGCAAGCGCGTCAATGATTCAGTTGAAAATTTGTAGCGAAAACTTTAAAAACAATTGTATGGATGTGTAGGGTTTAGTTCCATCGATCAGTCCACGAAGACAGTGGCGTTACCAATCCTGTTAGCTGTCCTGATAAGCATCTTCAAGAGCTTCACAGAATTCTCTTCTAAATCATTTTTTTTGGAAAAAATACAAAACGTGTCTCAATAGTTCCCCTAAAACACTTACAACTTTTTCATAGCCCTTAAAATTCACTTATTTGTAGCTACAAATGAGAAGGTTTTTGGACTCACTAGAAACAATCTGCCGCTTTTAGGAATATGTTAGAGAAAGGATTAAAATCTACCCCACTAAGTTTTTAGATGCCCTCAAAACTGATTTTAAGGAATCATTTTCTAGGGAGCTTTTGGACATGCTTTAATATCCCTTTTTAGAATCGGATCACATCTGACAAGCACCGGTTTCATTTTACCAAGAAAAAGGTTACTTTTCCTTAGAAAATAGGAATCATTAAACAAAATTAAAATTCCCAAACTAGTCCTTGTTATTTTATTTTACAAACTGCGGATAGCACGTCATAATCTTCCTTTTTGGCTGGTGTTTCATCTGGTGTCGTCAGGCTACCGTACTTTTCCAGTCCTAAAAATGCACTCATCCTCCAACTCCAGACAACTTATCCTAATCCGTGGTCATATAATACACTGCTAGTTCTGAAAATTTGGACAGCGTAGCAAGCTGCACAACATAACTGCTGAATTTTTTTTTCCGCCTTGCCGCATTCATTTGACTGTTTTCGCGTTTTTTTTTGCATGTGCCTGTGATTTTTGTGCAGACTATTGCCTGGGAAACTGGATGTTGAGCTGTTCTGCATGGTCGCGTGATCACCAAATGGCCGAAACTCTATGAGTTGGTTGCCTAGAATAATAGCCAACCATCGCAGCCAGCTCGTGATAATTACCCAGTGGAATGCAGATGTTGGAAATATAACACTGTGCTCGCCAAGCTGCTCAAGGCCGGCCAGAACCTCTTCCGTAACATCTGAGGCCGTCTGGGTCTGGCTCCGCACATCAGTAGCCGGACGTTACGGCATAGAATTGGCTTCTTGGTAAGGTTAAGGAGACGCCTGCTGCTCCGTGCTCCTGTGCCAGCAGTCCTGTGATCAAGAACGTTTTTTCTTTTTACCATTTCATTTCCAGGGTATCTAGGGTAATCTTCCTGCATCCGTTCGTATCGTAATTCCTGATTATTTATCCTTTATCCTTCGTATTATACAATCCAGATTAAATAAATTAAAAGACACACCAACAACACATATTATATTATTAGGTGGATAATATAATCTAAATATCTAAATTTTCATAATCTATAAATAGGTCAATAAATTTTTATATAGTCTATAAGCTATATTATACTTTTCCGTTTTTTATTTGTTGTGGTTTAGTTCAAAAATTACTAGCAAACGACAAATATTTGAGAATGCAGGTAGTAGATATGTTTGATTCGCTGTCTAACTTGCTATATTTTATCTAACTTTTGTGTCTAAGGTTAGTTCGTAAATTCGAACGACTAACCTTACGCAAAGTGTGACATAGTTAGTCACGAACCAAACAGACCCTGGCCTTAGACATAGCTTTAATTCCACATAACTACAAATACGAGAATAAAATAGTCTTAAAACCCACTCGGCACATCCATGTACAAAACTTTCCCCCAGAGCAATCCATCAGTGGATTGTGGTTTGTATTTGTTGACTATTTATTTTGAAATGAAAAACAAGCTGGACCTGTAACAGTACAACCAAAGAAGAGACAAAGGGGGGAGAGAGAGATGTTCCACAACAGCAGTACAGAACAGTGAAGAAGACGTCGACGAGACCACCGAGGGCAGTCAAAGTGCCCGAGATAGAAGCCGCCATCGCCCGTCGCCGACGTCGAACCCCGGTCGGCATAGAATTCCCCGCTCCGCCTCGGCCTCGCCAATCGCTTTCACGCTCCATCAACACCATGGCTCGATGCCAAAACCACAATTAAAAATTTGTGCTTGGGCGTATCCGTCAATACACGCACCGAGAGGAGGAAGCCCACTACCCCGTCTCTCTCTCTCTCTCCTCCCTGGCTCTCGTCTTCCTCTCCTCCCCCACCGAGTTGCCGCCCCCTCGCTTTCACCCCACGCGGAAGCAAGAATTCGTCGTCAAATTCCCACCTTGCGCGTGTTTCTGTGGATTTCCTTTTTTTTGGCCGCTTCCTTGCTCCTATGGGCCTTTGATCCGGGGCTTGGATCTTGGGAAGGGGAGGTGTGGTGGGCCGCCGCCGGCGATCTGGCGGGGAGGATATGGCCGGCGGGAAGGAGCCGATCGAGGTCAGGTTCCGGCTCTTCGACGGCACGGACATCGGGCCCACCAAGTACGATCCCTCCACCACGGTCTCCTCGCTCAAGGAGTTCATCCTCGCTCGGTGGCCGCAAGGTGAGGCAGTGAGACTTATTGATTTGGTAGCGTACACGCCTGTGCCTTCCCGATCTGCTGATACAAGCGATGGACGCTTTTGTAATTTAGGTGGAGGGGTATTCTCATGTCATGAGTTTTCTGGATCATGTATTGCTTCTTTTTTGGCTTTGTGCTCATGTTTCGCTAGTTTTCTTGCTACCCCTGCTATTTTGCTTGTGGCGTATGACTTCTCGTGGCACCTTTGATTTCTTGTTGTTTTCTGGATGCATGGTCAGTTGAGTAGAGGGAAACTATACTTTTGTTTTCTTCTTCAGCAAAGTCCTAGAACCGGCTATGCCTTATTCAATTATTAGCTTCAGCATTATGCTTTGAGTGGCTCTGCCATATTCGCTAATTAGCTTCGGCAGTATCCTGTGACTGGCTAGCTTCAGAAGTATCCTGTGATTAGCTAGCTTCAGAAGCATCCTGTGTTTGGCTAGCTTCAGAAGTATCCTGTGACTGGCTATGCCATATCCTCTCTCTTTTTTGGGGTATGCAGAATCCCAGTACTGGTTGTGCCATATTATCAGTTAGTTGATACTTTCGGTTCTTTGCTTTATGTGGTGCGAAATTCTCATCTGTGAATACCAATTGCCAATTTTGTGAGCGAAGAGCTTTTTTGGAAACAGTTCACAGATTGTAAGTGGAACGGATGGAAACAGGGTCTCGCTTATTTTGTTTGCTGTAAAAGAAGCAAAGTGCACAAGGCCATATTAATAACTGTAGACCTTTCGAGTGATTATAGCACTATGTAAAAGAAGCAAAGTGCACAAGGCCATATTACTCTCTTCAAATCTGTAAAGGGAGTTTTACAGCACTATGGAAAGCTTTTCAATGTCCGACTGTTAGATAACCTGAGTTTCTCTGCAGAAGTGCAACAGCTCAACTTTTCACCATTGACAAACATTCTGATTAATAGTTTGGCCTATCATGTGATTTGCACACCTTATAAGATGAGGGCAAACAATTCACTCTGAATCCTTAGCTGTCTGGTATTCAAGTGAAACCTTGGACATTTGTGCTGTTTGTGAATTGAACCTTGGGCCTTATTAAATATTAGTATATCAGAGAGAAATTGTTTGGATGTCAGGTCACTTTTGAGCATGTTGGTCAGCAACAGCAAGCCATAGTAGACACTAGTCCCATGGTACGTGTAAGTTACTGAGAGAACATTGTGTAAGCACTTGCACTAAGCAGCAGAATGATCTGTACTTTTTCACTTAAACAGTCAGAGATCTTTTGTAAGCCAGCAGAAGTCATTTTAGAAACATCTTCAGAAATAATTAGTGACTGTTGTACAATTGAATAATTGATGTTTTGGATAAAGAATACTAACGATTTAGTGAGTAGAATACTCTCGTTCGGTAGGGAAAGACTGCCCGCACGGTATTATATATTAAGAAGAAGCTCAATCGAGTCCCGACCGAGAAAAGTCACGAAAGATGCCCTCCTGTGCAGCATGAGTGTCTGTCCCCTATAGGCCAGATCTTTGCTCGTGTTTTGAGCCTTCCCAGCCCATACACGAGGATCCGCCCCCATAGGTCAGTCCATCTCGTGTGCACACAACCAGGGAACCGGCAAGTGATCTTTTTTAACCTTAGTTTGAAATTCGCTCCCACTGGGATTTGAACTTAGTACTTAAGGAACGCTACTCAGACCACCTAACCAACTCAGCTAGAGGCCCTTTTGCTGAGTAGAATACTCTGAATGATAGTAATGACAGTTCTCTGATTCTCCCGCTTTGTGATGGAACTTTCCTTGGCATGACTTCATGAAATACTTGCATGAGGTGCACCCACATGGGAACCGGACTAGATCAAGTAAAAACTGAGCCTTTCTGGCTGAATCAACATGTGGAATGTGAAAACTATATTGATGCTTTTGCGTGCATTCACAACACAAGGAACGTGTGTACTTGCACATGCCTGCTTGTGTTGATCCAAACATAAGTATGTGAATCGTCACGAACCTGACATATTTATTCCTTCTGTTATCTATTTGAAGGGTGCCTGCATCAATTCTGCTAGCTTTATCAGTTTCTCAATTTGCATTTCAAAATTCAAACTGAGCATTGTGCAATAGCATATTGTATTTTCTGTCTGTGAGACCCTTGGTTGATTGTGCTGGAAACTTACTGAGTTACTGTGTTGTCATATCATGTCCTACACATTGGAACTTTTCAGTGCAAATTCTCTGTTTCTCAATCCATGCATGTTGTTCTTGTTTTCTGAATGGAATTTGTTATTTTATTTGTGCTAACAGATAAGGATATAACTCCAAAAACTGTTAATGACTTGAAGCTTATCAATGCTGGAAGGATATTGGAGAATAATCGGACACTTGCAGAGTCCCGTGTTCCAGTAGGAGAGGTCCCAGGAGGTGTAATTACAATGCATGTGGTAGTGCGACCTCCACAAGCTGACAAAAACAGTGGTATTGCCGACAATTTCAGCTCTTTGATCATAGCATTTTCTTGGTTCCCATGACAAATAACTTGAGTTCTATTTCCATATATTTAATTGAAGTGTTTGTCATGATCAACTCTTGTGCTGGAAACATACTGCTCCTATTCTTGTGGTAGTGAATGCATCTAGGGATGTATCTCTGTTATCCAAATACTACAACCTGAAAGATATTTCCAGTTACTCCATGTGAATTTAAACTTTTTAGTTCAAGTTATGAGCTGAGTTGCTTATATATGGGAGTAGTTTTCTCACGTGTACATAAGTCACAAAGTTCCCGGATCGATAGGGCCGAGGAATGCGGCTACCTATGAGAGATTTTTACATTGTGAGAACAAAAATGACCCCACGTATCTTGGTCGGGGATGACGTTTCTTGATCGAGTGTCGCTACCACTTAACATGTTTCTTGTGACTATGCGTGTACCTATCATGTGTGTGTGCGCGCACTATCTCCACCACTAATGATGCCTAGAGATCCAAACTTTCGAACACACAACCACAACACAACCTTCTAATAATTTTCAATACAGCAAGTCTTGAGGTGCTTAGGTATCTTAGGTGTCTTAAGATAGAACTTGTACCAACATGAGCATTAAGGGTGTGTTTGGTTTGAGGAATGAGCTGGTACATTTTCTCACTCCTCAATTTTTTATTTGGTTTGTGGAATAGAATGAGTTGATCCATCACCACAACATTCTTTATAAGCTAATAATTAGTATACATACGAGGAATAAGTTGATTCCACCAAAATTTATGGAATGAACTCATGATGTATCAACTCATGAAGCATAAGGTGACTCCACAAACCAAACACACTGTAAGTTGACGCGGTGGAATGTTTGGGTGATATGCGGCCACAAGCATACTAAGTAATTTCTTTTTGTTGTTTAATATGATCTTAACTGTGATGCTGAAAGCTATTGTGATTTTCTTGACATTTGTAAACATACCTCTAACATGTTGTTCACCTATAATTTTCCAGAGAAGCAGCTTGCGAATTCCGTCAAGCAGAACAGATGCGGGTGCACCATTCTCTGATAAGACGCCTGCTTGATGTTGTACAATCTGTGTAGTCTTAGGATTTTGTATCTGCTTTGCTGTGTTCACACAAGCGTGAATTCATTTTGATATCCAGTCCTTGAAGCCATTCGAGTCCAGAAACATACACACTAAAAATCCATCGAATATGAAGGTTTCTGGATGGTAGATTTGGATCGTCTTGTTCCAGAGTTGAGGATTGGATGCTTCCTGCTGTATAAATGGTGTTGTCGAAACTAGAAAAAAAAACTCTTTTATTTCTTTTTTCTTTTCTGCCATGTTGACGTTATATATATATCGATTCTTTTTAGATCGGTTGCTTTGTCTCGTCTAACAGAAATATTGTACTCAGATATAAGTTGCAAAAGGAGTAATGTATGGTGTTATGGTAAAGGGGAAACAAAGAGGTGAAAAGAGCGCATGGCTAGTTTTACATTTGATTCTTTGGTTAACCTGACCTGACTGTGCATGCAGTAGCTGAAGGAGCAGTGATGTGTTTTAGTAGTAGGCATACACAATTTGCTCTGATTACAATTCTTACAAGTTTGTACAAAAAAGATCCAGTAAATTATCGGAAAGCGCCTCCGGTCGATCCATTCGTCGCTCCTCCATGACCGTCGTCACCACCACCATTCCTCATTTTGATTTCTTCCTATGTTGTCTCCTTCCATCTGCAAAAGCTAATTCAGGTCATCACATTGTCCATGGAGGGCTGAATCCATTTTATGGCTCGTTTGGTAGAGTTCCACTCCATAATTTTATATGGACCAAGAGAAGCCTATATGGATACGAAGATGATTGCACATTGAAAAAAGGATATGAGCCCGCTTCAAATGCGAACATAGATTCTACCTACGCAATAAACTTGGGTTCTTATTTTGAAATGATGGTGCTCAGACCGACAAAAAAATAATGGTGCTCTTATATGGATGCCTCAGTATAGAGTCTATATTAATTTTTTGACTGTTGTTATATAAAAAATATCGGTCTACTTTCTAGATAAGTAATCTAGAAGCAACAGAGAAGATAGAAATAACATGTTTTAGATGAGCTTTTAGGTTACAAACAAGTGAACAACTCTTAGGCTTTGTATATTTTAGCTTTTAGTCATTTGTTCTCAGTAATTTAGAATAAACTTATATGTGATCGCCAAATCTTATTGCTCTTTACATATCCATATGTTGGGGAGAATATCCTTAGCCAAAGGTCCATAACAATGAAGTTCACTAGTTAAGATGTTTCTAGGGAAAAGCTTATCAAAAACAAAGAAGGTGTAGCCCCAAACACAGAGCAAAGAACAGTACTGAAGGTCGCGTGACAAGCCGAATGTGAAACGAAGCTTTCAATATCTCTAGGATCACCTTTGAAGAAGGCATAAAGTCCTCAAGAAGGTGAAAAGACATGTGGACATGTCTCTGCTGTACAAAGATTGATTGTACATCTTCAACTATGAAGGATTGTTGTGTAATATGAAGTGCCTTCTTGTAATCCCCAAAGTGTATACATAATTGATCTTATAAATAGATGAATAGTGCTTCCGCTATGGGGATCGACCATTTTTGTAATCTCGCACTTGTAACATCTTCTCCCGGGAGAGCTTCCGATAAAGACTATTTCATGGATGTGATTTGTTGTTCGCAACAATCTTAGAAACTCCATTGTTAAAAGATAAAGACGAAGCTCATCATTCATCACTATCAAGTGCTTTGAATTTGGAAATGAGGGACACTCTATACATAATAAATGATTTAAGTGTGAAAATGAGGGATACTTTATCCATAATTGCAATGCTACTCCACCAACCCCATTGCCTAGGCAGAAGACTATTTGTTTTCAATGCATATTACTTGGTTAGAAAAGATATAGGCAACAACGTCAAGGTCATGTTGTTAGACCCACCAAACAAGAATAGGCCTAATTTTTTTGTTACTAATCTTTGGTTGAGAAGGTAGTCGGCCCCCATAAAATTTGAGTGCCTAGACATCACACTTGATCTTCATTGTATGTAAGTGAGAGCACCTAAGGGGGAGGGGAATGGATGATCCTACAAAACTTGTTGCAAACAACACAAACTTGGTCCAATTTATGGGTCAAAGTGACTAAAAACCAAGTTCGTGTGAGAAGATGAGAGAAAGAAAGACTCTTCACTTGATTGCTCACTTGAGATGTGTATTAAACTAGGAGCAATATGTACGTGAATTTTATGCTCAAAGGAAGATAGAAATCACAATAAAGTAAATGGACAAAAGACACAACGATTTTTCGCGTGGTTCGACCAAAACCTACTCCATGTTGTGGTGACCTCCTTCGACCAAGGGTTGTACTCAACCCCTCTCAAATGATCTAAATATCAAACTTAAGTGCCATGGTATTCTTCCATATATCAAAACCGTTTGTGAGGAATCTCCACAAATTGGAATCTCTCACACCTACACAAGATGATCACAATCCAATTCAGAGTATGGGTGGGAGTAGAGTACACACACAAGAGCTCAATTGTAGCAACACACGCACACATGCAAAGAAGAGAGCGCAACAACAAAGCGACATAGTAACGACATAGAAAATGCGCTCATATCTCTCTCAAACACTTCGAAGGCGTGGTCGCGGAGTCTCGGAGTTGTAGTGTGCTCTAGGAATGTTTGGTATTCTAGTAGAGACTTCTAGGGGTCTCTTTTATAGCCCCAAGGGGCCAAGGATCTGTTGCTCCTTCCTTTGGAAAGCGCGGATTGCCTTCTGTCCGTGGGTGCACCGGACATGTCTGGTGACCCTTCCCGACTGTGGCCTATTGAACTGGTCGGCGTTGATCACACTGCAGGCCGTTGACGCGGGCGAAGAGCCGTTGGCCCTTGTCCGCTTGGCGCACCGGACATGTTCGATGGACACTAGATAGTCCAGTGAATTATAGCCAACGAGTCCAAGAAAATCCCAAGAGCGACCAGTTGGGGCCGGCTGTCCAGGCCATCACTAGACATGTCCGGTGCACACCGAACTGTCCGGTGAAGCCCAGTCTAGCCCAACTTTGGCTCTTTTGAGCCAAACTCCTTCACTTCTTTTTGACTCCTTTTATGATGATTCCTATCATTTATACAAACATAGTTAGCAACAAAACAATTGACTAAGAGCTAGAATCATACCTTCATTGCTTCATTTCATAGTGGTTTGCAATATGCCCAAACTCAAGCCAAAAAACGTTTTTCTCTACAAAATGTGTTAGAGCCTAAACACAAGTACTAGAAACATTTATAATGGACCTATGCAACATATTTAAAAGTGCAAACCTCATACTTATACCATTTTACACAATATTATATATTTAGGTCCATGCTTAAGCTCTCTTGGACTTGATATCTTCAATTTTGTATAATTTTTTGTTTGTATTGTTTTATGACTAGAAAAAAGTGAAAAACCTTTCGAATCCGTATTCGTATCCAAACTTTATATCAATTATCAATTATTTTCTATTTAAAAAGATGTAGAACAATTTTAAGAGGTTTACTTATATAAATTTATATAGTAAATTTCATATGTTATTTGTTCATAGTAAATCTGAATAAAGATCCGGATCCAGTTAAGTTGGGAACCACGTTGAATCGCACCCACACGTTTCTTTGCCCTAACAGCGAAGGCACACTGCCCGACAGCCGCCGCCGTTTCTTCCTCTTCATCTTCCTCGCAGCGCCGGCCTTCCATCTTCCGCTCCCTCCCCGACTCGCCCTTGGCACGCAGGCGACAGCGGCGGCGCTCAGGTTCGGGCTCTCAGCGACGGCGGGGCAACCCCAGACTCGCTGCCGTCGTCAGCGGCTCTTCCTCCCGCCTCTCGCCAATCGACTCGCACCCTCGCCTCCGGTCCTCGTCCCCCCCGCATACCGGCCGGCGACCCTGCATGCGCGCCTCCCGCTCCCCTTCCGCCTCCGGTGGACCGTCGACAGCGCCCGGCCCCGGCGGCTGCACTGCGCGCCGCGTGCGGCCGGCGGGCAGTGGGAGCCAGCAGCCGCTGCTCCAGCAAGGCGGCCGTGCCGCTTTGGTAGCGCTTGCCCGAAACGAAGCGTTACCTGTCCGCTTACGTTTCAGCGCGAGCTTAGTGCCTCCTTTTGGAACCCTGGTAATGTACCGAACTGTGAATATGGATTATACTGAATTGCATATGGTAGTACTGGCTATGACTAACCTAGCTTAAATCTTGGTTCTGTCACTGCCATTGACCAAGCTAATCTGCTGTAGTTTCATCTCTTTATCGTCTGAGTTATTGGCAAACCATCAGCGTGGCTAATTCATATATTCTTTGGCATAGGTCTTGCATGATACTAATATTTTCGAGGATAACAGCAAGAAGCATTCATAAAGCCATACACATTTCTCATTCATATTCTTCAAGCTTTCGAAATAAAGAATTCTCTAGTTATAAGCCAACGTTTCAGCATCTTAGCACTAACAACCCGATGAGGCCAAATGATTCGTTGGAGGCTCAAGACATGGTTCCTGCTGAGGGAAACCACAGTTGCTTCTCAAGTGTTCAGTCCACTCCAGAAATTGAGAAGAAGTATGTGCATCGTGTCTATGATGCCATAGCTCCCCATTTCAGTGCAACAAGATTTGCTAAATGGCCCAAGGTTGCAGGATTCTTGAATTCCTTGAGGCCAGGGTCGGTTGTACTGGATGCTGGCTGTGGTAATGGCAAGTATTTGGGTTTCAACCCTGATTGTTTATTCATAGGATGTGATATAAGCCCACCGCTTATTGAGATATGTGCTGGGAGAGGGCATGAGGTGTTGGTTGCTGATGCTGTCAACCTCCCATACAGGAATGATTTTGGCGATGCAGCAATTTCAATTGCTGTGTTGCATCATTTGAGTACTGATGATAGGCGGAGGAGGGCCATAGAAGAGCTAATCCGTGTTGTTCGAAGAGGTGGTCTGGTGCTTATAACAGTCTGGGCTAGGGAGCAGGAAGACAAGTCTTTGCTCAACAAGTGGACTCCCCTCTGCGAGAAATATACTGAAGAGTGGGTTGAACAGAGCAGTCCTCCAGTACGCAGTAAATCTGGAACTCTTCTGGAAAGCATTGCAGAAACTGATGAAGATGCTGGTTTCACGAAGCAAACAGATGACCGATTGAAAAGCTGTCATGGTGAGGTGGAGGACAAGACCATTGACTGTAGTAATTCAAAGACTGATGAAAATGAGAAAAACCAGCAGGAGTACTTTGTTCCATGGCATCTACCATTTCACCGAGCTGAAATTGGTGGTGCATCTGCTGCTCTGGAAAATGGATTTGCAAAGAAAGATGAGAAGAAGGGTACAGTGGTCTACAATCGTTATTATCATGTTTTTGTTGAAGGAGAACTTCAGAGGTGGAGTATTCTTTCTCAGTTACTCTACATTTACACGAAAAGCTTACTTCCCTCCCCCTTTTGTTTCTACCTGTACCTGCATAAAGTCAAATTCTTCATTTGCTCAAAGCCATAGTGATGCCTCATAGAAGCTTCCTGTTTCATGTGTTTATTCCTATTTTTTCTACCATTTTACTTGTGATACTAGTGTCTTGGTCACTGTTAATGTGTTTGTTTAGTCATGAAAGGTCGGGAAAATGGAATAACTAGAGATGATAACACGAGCTGTTGAAGGCAGTTCGATGCAGTTGACATTTTGACTGCTTTTATTTCTACTCTTTTACCCAATTATTCTGTTTAGGGGTTCATCAGAAATGTTGCCTTCATACATATAGATACCGCTACTTGTCACTTGGTTGCCTTATAGAGAAAGAATCTGGTAACAATAATTATAGAGAAAGATGAATACAATCTGCTGCTTGCACTTCGTAAGCATGTATTACTTTCTTTTCGCTGAGTGTCAGCTCTTTTGATTCGGATTATGTCATATCATCAACTTTCTTAATTTCAGATTGGTTTCTGGCATAAAGAATGCTGCTATTGTTGACCAGTTCTATGACAAATCCAACTGGTGCATTGTTCTCGAGAAGCTTTGAGCTGCAGAAAAAGGAATGGCACAAGAAGCCATCAGAATATGATATTTGTGGGGATTCAGTGGTAGGCGAGCCAAATGTGTTTATCCCGAAGTGTATGATGCATTGTTTAAGGGATCCTGAAATTTATGGTGCATTGTTAAGACTTATGTCAGATTGCCCAATATTTTGAGGGCCATCTGGACTTGAAGAAATATTTGCTGTCAATCTGGTCAACACCGTGAATTAGCATGATTGCTAGTACTGTTTTTGATATAAGTATGAGCTTTCATTGTTCTACGGCATCACTGTTCATTAGCTGGTGGAGGGATGCTTATAGTTCATTTGCACCTCTAGCCTACTATTCAACCACGTATTAGCCGTTCGATGGATCAAAACAGACTCTGGCTAATAATTAGCTAGCTGATAGTTAGCAACTATCAGTTAGCTAACTAATGGATTCAAACATGTTCTTATGCTTCTTGCATTTTACAAAAGCGATCATTTTCTGAAACAACGTGCTGCATGCCACTCCGGTTCACAGTTTTATGTATCGGGAGATGCTCAGTAAATAGGACCACAGATCTGTAATAACAATTGAAGAAACAAAAATACCTACTTACGATAACAGATTACATGTACAAGCAGATTTTGCCGCAGCACGAAAGGTCTCAGCATTCTTCAGTAGGGAAGGAACATACTGTTGGGAGCAGGGCAACTCCCGTAGCTCCAAGTACACTATATTAACGGTTTCTGGTGCAGATCAAATGTGTTCTTCGTTTCTTCCTGATGTCAGGTAATTTGACGAGCCTGTTCAAACCAACAGCCTTATATAGCAGCTACTTGCCAAACGCTTGCTTACCTCTGGTTTCTTAGAAGTAGCAGTTTCTGAATCGCCAGCCGAATCTGTACTCTGCTTGCTTGCAGAGTTTATGCCTGGTGATGTCCTGGGTTTCCTCTCAGAGGAGCCAAATGCTTCTAAAGCGTCCAGGAAGAACTTTTTATTCGGGACAATCCCCGTTTTGTTCATTCCCTTGAGCAACTTCTGCACCAGTGCCTTATCGTTCGCCTTGGTGTGGGCCTTGTAGAGCAGCTTGTAGGTGGAACCACTGGGCACAACTATAGATGTCCAGAAAGCACGTGGCCCGTTAGCACGGCACGAAGCACGAGTTTTTAGCACGGCACGAGCACGGCACGACACGAGTTATTCCGGGCCCGGGCTCAGCCTGGCCCGACGATCGTGCCGGGCTCGACAACCCTCTCGGCCCGTTGGGCTAGCCCGAGCACGGCCCGATATTTGGTGGGCTTCAAATTTAGCCCGCTACAAATTCCAATTTCCAAACAGCGGCCCAGCCACGCGCCCACGAAACAGGCCAGCGGCCCAGCCCAGCTGCAAGCCGCAAGCACTGTGGCACTGCGCCCGCCTGGATATATGGGCGTCCGCGTCGCGGCCGTCTCATTCTCGCCCCGCCCGCCCGTAACCCTAACCCTAGTTTCCTATCGCGTCGCGCACCCACTCAGCCGCTCGACCGCTCCTCTCCTCTCCGCTGCGACTGCGACCGCCGTCTCGCCTCTCGTCCATCTCCTCCATCTTCGGTCTCCGCTCTCGGCCTCTCCGTCTCCGCTCGGCGCCTCCGTGGACGTGTCCTCCTCGTCCCTCTCAGTCTCGGACTCTCGCACTCGCACGGTAACGCTGGATCTCGCCATCTCGGTGCTTGTGCTCCGGCTCGTCGTGTCCTCCACTCCTCCGTCCACCCCCTCTCCACTCCTCCTGTCCTCCACTCCTCCTGACCTCAACGGCGCCAGTGACGTGAAACGGGGCTCCAGATCTGCTCGTCTTCGGTAACCATGAGGAACCAGTGCGCGTCGGCTCGATCTCCACTTTGAGTCGGCGACGGAACCGGGGCTCCGGACCGGATCTACCGACTACCGCTAACGGCGGCCTCAGCTCTGCGTCCGGCACAGAGGTTAGTGACCTGATTTGGACATCTGGTGTTCAATGGAAACTTCTACCTTATTATGGATGTCGTTCCTGTGACCTGATTTGCTTATTCCCTTCATCCTTTTTTCTGTGCAAGTCTTCCCCGTGAGTTGTATTGATCCGTGAGGAACCCGTCCTTTTGGAACCGGTGCTCCGGATCTACTACTAACGGCGACGAGTTCTTCGTGTCTGGCGCAGAGGTAATCTAATATGCTGTGATTTGTGTAGTAGTAACGGCGGTGAGTTGTGATGGAGCAATGTGTTGGTGGTGAGAATAGTCCACCTCAGTTCATCAACAATGATTTGGATGTTGTGCCCTGTTATGAGAATGATCCATCTCAGTCCATTAACAATGGTAGCAGTGCAGCCCCTATTAACCTAGAGGAGGGTGCTGCTACCAATAATGGTGCTGCAGACACTTCAGAAAATGTTGATGGTAAGAAGCATAAAAGAATTTGCACATCTAAAGTTTGGCTTGATTTCGAGCCGCTCTACAATACTGTAAACGGTAAGAGGATAAGGTATGGTGGTAAGTGTCACGGGTGCAAATCTACATTGACTGTTGTGTCTACTAGTGGTACTGGTCATTTGCTTAGGCACCAACGTGATTGCAAAGTTAAGCTTGCTAAACAAGGCAAGCAGTCAGTCCTTAAGTTTAACCCTGATGGTTATGTTCGTAACTGGGATTACTGTCCTGATCGTGCTAGAACTCAGATGTGTAGGTTGATTGCTAGGCTTGATCTTCCACTTAATTTTGCTGAGTCACCTGCTTTTGAGGAGTATATTAGACTATCTTATAATCATGTCTTTAAGAAAGTATCTCATCAAACAACTGCTAGGGACTTTGTCAAGTTCTTTAATGATCGTCGTAAGATAGTTGTTGAGTGCTTGCAATCTGTTTCTTCTATTGCAATTACATCTGATATTTGGAGTGGTAATGCTAAGGAAAACTATCTTAGTGTGGTTGCTCATTATATTTCTAATGACTGGGCATTAGAAAAGAGGGTCATTGGCCTTAGACTTATTGAAACAACTCACACTGGTGAGAACATTGCTGTGAGGGTTATGACTGTGCTTGAAGATTATGGTGTTGTTAATAAAGTTTTTTCTGTAACCTTGGATAATGCCTCCTCCAATTCTAAAGCTATGGAGAAGCTTAGTCCATCCTTAGCTGGATATGTTGGTACTTTATTCTTGCATCAACGTTGTGCTTGCCATATTATCAATTTGATTGTGAAATGCAGCTTGAAAAGACTGCAACCTTACCTTGATTCATTTAGAACTGCAATTGTCTACTTGAATGCTTCTAATCAGCGTATTGCTGCATTTAAGGGTTATTGTGTTGCTATGAATGTACAACCTCGTAAATTTGGCATTGACATGCCCGTGAGATGGAATTCTACATATCTTATGCTTAAGCATTTAATTCCTTACAAGGGAACCTTTGGTGTGTTCATGGACACTAACTATCCTAGAAAACCAGGTGAACCTAATCTGTTGACAAATTCGCATTGGTATGTGGCTGAAAAGTTGCTTCAGTTTCTTGAACTGTTTTATGATGCTACTGTGACCCTTTATGGGGTTTACTATCCTACATCTCCACTTATTATGCATAATATTCTTGACATTATCTAGCATTTAAATCAGTATGAAAATGATGCATTGCTTAGACATGCTGTTGCTCCTATGAAATCTAAGTTCCTTAAGTACTGGAGGGATATACCTATGCTCTATGCATTTGCTTTTATACTTGATCCTAGAGCCAAACTAAGGTGTTTTAGCAATATCTTAAGGATTTTATCTGGTCTATCTGGTACTGACTACTCACTTTACTTTACTTGTGTGAAAAGTGAATTGTTTACCATGTTTAATAAATATGATGTTAAGTTTGGTGCAGTTAGGCAACAAGTGCCTCCTCCTCCTCCTGTCACAGGTAAAAGGAAACAAAACTAGGGATTGATTTATGGATCTGATTCTATTTCTGAGTTTTCATATCCTGGTTCTAGTACTCCTAACCTTGCAGCTGGAACATCAGCATCTGCTTTGCTTCAACAAGCACACTCTAGTGCTGGCCTTAGTTCACATGACACAGAATTGTCCTCCTACCTGGACAGTGACACTTTGCAGAAGTTTGATGAGGACTTCAATATCCTAAACTGGTGGCATGAACATAAGTTGTCCTATCCTATTCTCTCTATCTTAGCTAGAGATGTTATTTCTGTTCCTGTCTCAACAATTTCCTCAGAAACTGCATTTAGCCTTTGTGGCAGGATAATTGAGGAACGACGACGTCGCCTAGCACCAGAAATGGTAGAGATGCTACTTTGCATGAAAGATTGGGAACTAGGAGAAGCTAGAGGCCAACACTCTACATAGGACGAAGACCTTGAAGAAGCATTTGAGGGACTTTATCTTGATGACCCTTAGGGCCTAGGGCCCTACACTTTGCAATCTCCTACTATTCTTCCTATTCCTACAATCCTACTCTATTCTAGTGATCTGGACATCTGGTGATGTAAACTGTACTCTTAGACATGAACTTATTATTAAATCAGAGCTGGGCTGTACTCTTTTTTCCTTTCTAGGGTTTTCTCACGAGGAGTGAGTTTTTACCTAGAAAGGTTTTTAATGAGGCAGCCATTGCACAAACAGCTCTAATCCTTTATATTACTTATCTTTATCTGTTTTGTGCATGTTTGCAAGTGTGAATTTCTGTTTAAATGTGCAAGTGTGAATTTCTGTCAAATGTGCAAGTGTGAATTTCTGTTTAAATGTGCAAGTGTAAGTGTGAATTTCTGTTTAAATGTGAACTGTGTGAATTGGCGTGCTCGGGCTGGGCCGGGCTCCTTCGTGGGCCGAGCTTTCCGGGCTGGCCCGGCACGGATAGGCCTTAGTAGTGCCGTGCTCGGACAGAAGGGACAGCCCGTCGGGCGGCCCGACCCGGCCCGGTTAACAGGCCGGGCTCAAACGGGCTCGGGCTGGACCGGGCCGGGCCGGGCCGGGCCATCCGTTTGGACATCTAAAGTCACAACACAACACAACACATTTCTGCAGTGCAGTGTCCAGCAGCCGATCTGCTTCTGTGTGCAATCCGTTCGTGCAGTAGGCATCAAGCATCGAGCTCAACGAAGAAAGGTGCACTTTGTTTTGTGAGGCCACGAGCTCATCAAACACTTGCCGGGCCTTCGAGGCACAATCACAATGAGCATACATTACGATGAGGCATTCCATTGTCACGTAGTTTGGTTTGAATCCCAGTTCTTCCATCTTCTGAACCACAGAGACATCTGCTTTCTCTCTGAGCCTCGCTTTACCACAGAGACATCTGCTTTCTCCTTTGATCGCGGTAGGCTCTTAAACACCTGCTCCATCTTATCAAATGTTTGCTTTCACCCGTATGAATCTACGAGTATGTTGAGTGTGATCACATCTGGACGGCATTGCTTGATTTTCATCCGCAGCAGCACAGATTCCATCTCTCTGATCATGCCATTCTTCCCGTATGCATCAAACACTCCATGGCAAGTATATACATCAGGGAAGGGAGACTACACTTCCATCCAGATCCTTGAACAAGATGTCCACCTGCTTTGTGTCACCAGCCTGCGCAAAGGCCCTTAGCAGAATGTTGTATGTCACAAATAGTCGGTTGACATCGCTCTATACACTTTTCATCTTCTCAAAAGCCAAAATAAATTCGCCTGGGCACGAGGACGGCGGGTGCCGCTCCGGCCATGGAGTTGATGTGCTTGAGCAGGCAACCATCGGGTTGGACGAAAGGAAGGGTAGGGTCTTGTGCTAAATTGGAGTATTTGACTGCGCTGTGGTTGACATTGGAGAATTGCGATGGCGGCGATGGGAAGTGGAGCCTGGCTGCCTGTGTGTATGGAGAGGAAGGGGGTAGGTGGTAGAGCCGTGGAGCTTAGACGAATTGCAAAAAAAAAAAAAAAAGAAGAGGACTTCACAAAAGAATAAACAACTTACGTAAAATTTTCGCTCGCAACCTTCTGATCTGGAGTCAGACGCGCTACCATTGCGCCACGGATCCTTGGTGAACGAAAGCCATAACTAATATATTAATCTACGAGGTCTTTAATGCAGCCAAAGAATGTCAATCTCAATGTGATTGGTTCGGCAGCGATCGGATACACATCATTGGTTTGTTTACTGCACGCCTTCGTCATCAGCTTAGGGTTGCGGCAACAAAACGATGACACCATGACCACGGCAGGGCGGGGCGAAACAAGACCTGCAAGAGCAACGCTATTGACCGGGGAGGCGGCATGCCTCAGCAGTTAGGCTGTCTCCAGCAACGTCCTCTATATTCATCCTCTATATCCGTCCTTTACAGTCTCCTCTAAAAGATTTCATCCTTTATATCTCCTTCCTCTCCAACAACGTCCTCTAAATTACGTCCTCTATACTCAAATATCTATATTAAAGACATTTTTTATTTTTTATTTTTGTACATACGTATTTGTCATACTCTCAAATGTATTGTACATATTTTAGTTTTGCTAAACCGGTTATTTAAAGTATTCAAATGGATAAAGGACCGTTTAGAGAAACTCTATATATAGAGAATCCAGCAACGTTCTCTAAATTTAGAGAACCGTTTAGAGGACGTTGCTGGAGGGCGTAGAGGACCATTTGATTCTCTATATTTAGGGTACAGAACCGTTTAGGGTGCCTTATTGGAGCTAGCCTTAGTGCACACTCAGCCGACATGATCTTTACTTCCCGGTGGACATCATCCTCATCCCATGACTCTATCTCAGCTTGTATATACGATTGAGAGAAGAGGTGCACACTCAGCTATATAGATGAGTGTTTTAAAACATATTACAGTGTCTGTCTGTGTCTGTCAACCACAGGAAAAAAAAGGAGAAAGAACTACAGAGGTTCCCGCCAACCGAAACGCACAAAAATAGGGTCCGTTCATATATGTATCGGAGATTTGGAGCCACCACCGTTGATCCGCAGGTCTGAGTGACTGAAGGGGACAGGGCCAACATTCCCGCTTGGTTCCTTGAGACAGTAGCAGCTGCAAAGATGGAAAACCATTCCAGATCAGATTAATTCCCGAACAAATTGGCAATTCTGCAGCTCTAGGGAAGTTTGTAAATTTTGATTGCAAGCCTGGATGGAATATCCAAGTAAGAATCTTGGGCGTTTTGGTCGATATATGGGAATGGATTACTTGTGTGAGCATTCTGTACATTCTTCTTTCTGCTGAAGAATAATCACATCATTTCGAACCGTTTAATGCCCTCTTTGGAATGCGGGATGTTTTTGCTTGTGAAACTCGAAATTCCTGCGTTGCGTTCCAAGGGAGCACTGCAGTTATAGGAACTGGACACTAGTTTCTCTACTTCCTACACCGTTCATGTGAAATTTATGGTCACATCCTCCTCATTTCTATCACTTTCCTTATTTGAAACCAAATTTCTTGAATCCGGTATGCAGTGTATTCACCATTCATTCAAATATGAATCCTAAAATCCAGGTATGCAGCATTCACCATTCACTCAAAACATTCAACAACCAGAGAATGATACAGATGAATAGCAGAGCAGGGAGAGAGGCAGCAGAAAAAGGACCTATAGCTTCGAGGGCGAGGATGGACGCCTCAAGCCGGCCTCAGACTTCGAGCGGGACGGCGGGCAACTCGAACTCGGACGCGATCTCCTCGATCTGCTTCCGGACGCTCATGTCGATCAAGTTGGAGCCGTCGCGGCCGTACTGCACGGTGAAGCCGGCGATGAGCGCCGGGTCGAGCTGCGTCTTGAGGCGGACGTTCTTGGCGCCGGTCATCTTCTGGACGTGCTGCGCGATCTGCGCGAGGTCCTGCGACTCGAGCTGCACGACGGAGGTGACGGTGGCGACCTCGGTGCCGGTGAGCGAGTTGTAGACGTTCTCGAACTCGACGACGATCTGCGGCACGATGGACGCGCGGAAGTTGTCGACGACGACGTTGAGGAAGTTGACGACGTGCGGCTGCAGCTCGGACGACTTGGCGATCTCGCCGATGAGCTCGGCCTTCTCCTCGCGCGGGACGGTGGGGTTGTCGAAGAACTCGGCGACGGCCTCGTCGGCGAAGATCTTCTCCAGCTTCTCGAGGTCGGAGACCGTCTGCTCGAGGGTGCCGTTCTCGACGGCCACCTCCGACAGCGCGGACGCGTAGCTCTCCGCCGCGGCCTCGGCCGCGGCGCGGGGCCTGGCGAGGTCCCCGCGGCGGCGGCGGGGCGGGGCCAGGCGGAGGGAGGGGAGCCCCCGCGCCACGCTGGAGAAAGAGGCGGACCGGGGAGCCGATGGAGTCGCGCCGGAAGAGGCGGCGGCGGCGGCGGCGGGGCGGAGGGTGAAGGAGGCGAGGCGGAGCGCGGCCATCGCGTCGCGGAGCGTGCGGTCGGAGAGTGGACTCGTGGGGGAGTGCGGCCTCGCTCTTGTTCGGGAATCGGGACGGGACTAGGGAGGTGAGGTCTGGGGGGACGAGGAAGAGGAGGGCTTTGGGGGTGGGGAGCGGACGGACGGGATCGGGAGACCGCCAGATCGCACGGCGGTGGGGCTGGAGGGCGTCGCGTGGCCGGAGACATGTGGCTGGTGGTGGGATGAGGTGGATAAGAAATGGATGATGATTGTGCGTGTGCGTGCCGATGGCAGCACGATAGATGGCGGCTGCGCTGGGGCCTGAGGATTGGCTGTGGACTGTGGTTGAGGAAGTGAATACGGAAAAAAAAATGTGAAGCAACTGTCTCTGTTCCACGTTGACATCAGTCAAATTTTTTGTAGCCTGAACCCACTTTCAATTGGGGAAAATGCAACTGCAAGTTTCTGCTGGCGAATGGAGAGGAAGAAACGCAGAATTGAGTTGTCAAACAGGCTTGGCTTGATCCAAGCTTCGTACGGAGTATCTGCCATTGCTGGGACATCGGTATCAATATCAATAGTATAGCGTACCTTAATTGCGAATTCTCGTGTTTTCTGTTTCTCTCTGTATTGTGATGATTAGGACCATATGTTCACTGAAAACTGAATTCCGATGTTTTGACATAGCTGCTGCAAGTTCTTCGCTTAAAAAATCATAATACAGTTACTGCCACTGCGACTGCGACTGAGACTGACACATCTACTTTTATGTTGTGGATGGGTTTAAATTTTTATGCCAACTCATCATATGCACTAACTTGTCATAATGGTAAATACGAATCAAATTCAGATAAAACTATCACTCCATCAGTGCGTGTGTGTGCACGCGAGTGCCTCCGTCCACCCCCAGCTCCATCCATCAGTACTAGTTTGGAAACTCAAATCCCCTTCAGGATTGAAGGAGATTGGAGTGAAAACTAGTTCATTTTCACCTTAATCTCCTTCAATCCCGAAGAAGATTTGAGGTTTCCAAAGTAATCCACAGTCTATTTATGTGGACTGGATGTAAGGGACTATTTGTGTGAATGGCGCTGAAGCTCGTGTTCCGAACATGTCAGAGTCTCATAGTTGCACATTGGCATTCTATTTCTAGCACAAAATGTCAATCACTTTGGGTAAAATTCGATTAACATGACACAAAACGACATTTTTCTTGGATAGCCTTAGAGGGCGTTTAGTTTTTATGGACTAATTTTTAGGCCTCTTGTTTTTGAGACTAAAGATTAGTCACTTCATTCTAGTCTTATTTAGTCTCTAAATTGTTAAATGACGGGGACTAAAACAATAACTAAATTGCTTTAGTCTCTAGTCCCTCAAGGAATGACTAAAAGAGACTAAAGCATATTAATTTCACTTTTTGCCCCTCATTTATTTCAGTTACGCTAATTGCGACATAATACTAGAGAGATTTTGGTCTTCTTATGATTCATTTAATGTGCTCTGAATACTTTTAGTCCCTACAACCAAACAAGATAGAGACTAAACTTGAGTCCCATAACTACACTTTAGTTCCTAGAATAAAGGAACCAAACAGTCACTTAGTTTCTCTATTTTATTTCATTTTAGTCACAAAATTGCTAAATACAAAAACTAACACTCTAGTTTAGTTTTTGTATTTGATAGTTTAAGGATTAAAATAGAATAAAATAGAAAGATTACAAATTAGTCCCTGAAAACCAAACACCCCTTAGGAAACCATCATGAACTGTTTTGGATTGAGAAAGCGATGGAATGCACGCAGCATATGGTTAGAGGAAAGGCAGAAGCACTTGATGCAGTGACTTCTGATTACATCCATAACTGAAAGCCCCGATAACTGGTATTCGATGTTCACCTAGCTAAGAATATATTCAAAGACCCATAGTTCGTTGGTGATCATCACAAAAAAAGAACCATGACAGAAACTAACATAAATTTCTAAATCGACCATATCATTATGCATACCAGTAGCATGAGTTGAAGCATGATAAAATTCATCATCTGTATCCAAAACAAAGGTATGTAAAACTGACAGCATCGTGCTTTGGTCATCATAAGTTCCAACTCAGTATACTGAAGAGTTTGTGATCCAAATTCTGCATATGGAGGTTGTGTTGGCGAGCGGAGGGGAGGTCCATCACCGGGAGGCTTGGGCTGGAGCGGAGGTCAAAGAGTGACTTGTTGGATATGTTGATTCTGATCATAGAGCAGATTTGGACAAGAGAAGATCATTGATAGGTTATGTATTCACAGTTAGTGGATGTGCAGTCAGTTGGAGGGTTTGTCTATAACCCATAGTTGCTTTGTTTAGTACAGAGGCAGAGTATGTTGTAGCTTGTGATGCTAGCAAGAAGACCGTTTAGTTGAAAGGTATATATGCTAAGTTTTGTAAAGATACATCTTGTATTACATTGTTTTGTGACAGTCAGAGTGCTATTTGCCTTACAAAGGATCAAATGTTTCATGAGAGTACAAAGCACATTGACATTAAGTATCATATATCCAAAAATAGTTGTAAAAGGTAAATTGAGGGTTTGCAAGATCAGTACACACTTTAATCCAACTGACATGATGACTAAACATGTTCCTAGGGCTAAGTTTGAGCTTTGCTCGAACTTAGTTGGTATAATTGTTTAGCCCTAGTGACTATGTTGGCACTAGCAATTTGTTCCTTCTATTATTCATAAAGTTGATTACAAGTTTTGGCTACAAGATGGAAATTGTTGAATTTGTGATCCAAATCCTACATATGGAGACCAGTCAACGGAAGGCTTGGGCCGGACTCTAATTAGGGTTTGCTGCGAGTCATTATTATTCATCCTCTTGTTAACCGTCGTCTACGTACAGCGCTCCGTAAACACTCCATGTATAGTGAATATTTTGTCTGGTGATTGTAGCACGCAAAATCACATTTTTGTGATTTACATTTGAGATAAAACGACTTCTAATTATGAATTCATTCCATTATAAATTACATCTAGTTTAAACAAATAATAACAATAAGAGTTCGATATTCAAAACTTAAATTCAAATCTTCGAACTAAAGGTTGGAACCATAAATAAAGAATGACTTTCTATCTATTTATTATTCCCTTTTACATATAAAATCACTCTTTAAAAATAGTCAAAATAAAATAACTTATGGGAAAGAATATATGTTAATAGCCATTTTTGAGTAACTTTTACTTTGATGATATATTCAAATATAATGGTTTCATAAAACAAGTAATGTGTGTGCATTTCATATTAGAAACATTACCTAGATAAATAAATAAATAAAGCAACTAAATAAAAAAATTATTAAATATCACTTGCATCTCATGTTGTGTTTTATTGTGATGCATTTATAAATGAGTTTGAAATTTGAAGCTAAAATAGAAAGAAAGAAAAAAAAGAACGAAAAGAATAAAACAATCAACTTTTTGGTCCAATTTCTCTCATCCGACCAACTATCCATTCGTATGTGTTTTCCATTTGTTTATTCCCTTTAGCCGCATATGTCATCATGACATTACAAATTACATAATATAAATTACCTCACTTATTCCACTGATGTGTGGAGCCCATGACCATATCTGCTTCCTTGACGTGCTCTCTTAACAATCTGCTCAAACAAATTTCCGTACGCAACCACCCGATCTCTATCAACAGAACCGCGCTGGACTCGCCCGCGATGCGCGGAGTCCGTTCATGGCGCATGACACCCTCCTGGACGGAAGTCCTTCGCCGCCTAGGTATAAAACCGTGTGCTGGGCTCCTGTCTTCCACCCGGCTGCAACTTGAACAACCGGCGTCAATCACCGTCGATTGCTTCTACACCACGGTGGTCTGGTGGGTCGCTGCGTGGGCTTGCCAGTAGTCCGACGCCCACTCATGCGGGATTGGGAGCTCTCATCAAGTACCTCCGGAAGCCATCAGCCTGACCGCCGGTGCGTTGCTTTTCTGTATTTATGTACTCGTGGCCCAGCGCCTAAATGCTCTAGTGGTTCGTCACCGTATCGCCGTGCGGGGTCATCGGCGCGCGCGAAGCTATTGGATGGCTTTTGTCGTCGGGCTGGTTGGCCAGGCGGGAGACACGAACATAGCTGCCCTAACCTGCTTACCGAGGGCCGGAACATTCAGGTTGGCTCACTGCGAACTCTGCTCTGCCACTGTGGTCGCGCCGGCGAGCTCGTCGTCCGGGGCTGCGCGGGCACTGCCGTATCCAGAGCCAGAGGAAGAAGACCATCCCGCGACCGTCCGATCCTGCGCTAGCTGTTCAAATCGTGATGGGCGGTCGAGATTGAACAGCTCGGGCACTGGCTCGACCCGCTGCGCCTGGGCCGTCTGATCTGGATCTGATGCTTGAAAACCGATCTAGGTAAATTAAAATCTGAAGCGTCAACTATTGATCCAGCGGCCAGCAGTGCATACCGGTTCATGTAGGGCGCGTTTGGATCGTTTCCCAGGCCTGCCTGGCTCGCACCAAACCAGCCAAGTTACAGCTGGCCTGGTTGAGTTCGTCCAGCAGCCCAGTGTTTGGTTACTTGGTCAAGTCGATTCTGGCTGCATAGAGTCTATGTTTGGTTGCTTGTATGAGATGCGGATTCAAATTGCAGATGCAAGCACATGGACGTTTGGTTGGCTGCATGCATGTTGTTAAAGTCACCTCTTGCATACATCGGTAAGGTTACCCCCACAGACCAAGAGGGGATCAAACAGCTAATGTAACCATTATTACATCAATTTGGAAACTAAAATTGTAATGATTAAAGCTTGCACTAATATTACAACACCTCCTGCATATATTATTACATCTTTAATTGTAATAGCACTAGCTTTGTTCCTAAGAAGTACTGGAACTTCCTGTTGTTTGTCCTCATTGTCGTGACCATTGAAAGCTGTCATCGCTTCTTCTCTTGAATTGTATCTTTTGTAGCAAGCTCCTTTGAAACCATTTACTTGAGCATGGCAAGCTTCCCAGGAAGAGTAGACACCAGTTTGACGGCCAACATGTACTAAACCTTTGGTTGTGGCCTACTACATGTAGAAACATTGCAACTTGCTCTTCTATAGAACTGTGTATGGTGTCCCTTAGCAAGCTTCTATCCCTAAACAGGTTACACAAGTTGAAAAATGGAGCTCTT
The DNA here is from genome assembly GCF_902167145.1 of Zea mays. Lineage (NCBI taxonomy): Eukaryota > Viridiplantae > Streptophyta > Magnoliopsida > Poales > Poaceae > Zea > Zea mays. The sequence goes on along the minus strand of NC_050100.1, from coordinate 216,313,593 downwards.
CGCATGCGCAGCATGCTAATACATTCTACATCATTACAATTGTAAATTTTGTTCAGATTTGCTTGCCTTTCCTCATCCATAGCACTTAACGGGCCATATGTGATTTGAGGACGTGCAGCTTGTGCTACCCTAAACCTACTCATGAAGTATGCATAAATAACAGCAACAAAAGCAGCCGCTTGATTGACAAGCATTGTTCTCTGATCCACGGGTGCCATCTAATACATAGCAAGATTGGAAATTGCATGGCTCAGAACATGTGCTCACATAAAAAATGAAACATCAATGACTAAGACATGTGCTCAGAAAACAAATTGAAACATCAATGACTAGGACATGTGCTCAGATAACAAAATGAAACATCAGGAAGGGACATGAATCATATGCAAAGTTTCAACCCTAATCCACAGGGAATCACAAGATCTAGGGCGCCTTCGAGGTTACCTGCGCTTTTTTGTCAAGAACCCTAACCGAGATGACCACGAACCCTAACCAGATTCCAATAGATCGAGGGAAAGGGGAAACACAAAAAATGTTAGTAGCCACCACAGATCTTGCAAATCCAGAAAACGAAGGAGGAAATAGCACAAAACATCACCTGCTCTCACCGGGAGAAAGAAAGGAGGAGAGGAAGAAGAAGGGACGACAGAGGGCTGCGATGCCACAGCGGGCTAGAAATACCAGAGATTGGCGCGAAAGGGAGGCGGTAACTCTAGTAGCTTCCCGCGCGAAGGCGGCTGCATGGCGGGAGACAGCTTTCGGAGCGCGCGCTCGCCCGCTCGCGTGCGCGGCCAGCCAGGCCGAGAAGAAACGGGAACTCCTGGCGTGCCGCTGGAGCCAGGCTGGGGAGGGGGTTTTGCACGAGCGGATGCAGCGTCTGGATGCAGTGCAGGCAACCAAACAGCCGGATATTGGATCCCATGGGCCAGGTTGGGCCAAAACCAGGCAACCAAACGCGCCCGTAGTGTCTGATCTGATCTTGGCGGTCAGATATAGATCTAACGGCCAGAAAACCATCCGTGCCCCTTTGACCGCGCTAAAGTGCAAATAAGCCCCTCGGTTTCCAAAGAAACAACCCGCCATCCCTCAATAGTATAAGTATTTCACAATTAAGTCCCTGGAATCAGCAAATGAACCCCTGGGATCTATTTTGAGGTATAAAATTTAAGTAAAAATGATTAGAAAACTTGTAAACCCCATAATCTACTCATTTTAATTCCAATTTGATCCATTCGAATTGTGTTGGACTCATGCTAATATTACCTACACCATAGTAACCTTATTTTATCATGTCACATGTTCTCAAAAATAAATAATTAATTTGTCCAACCTATGGCTATTGAATCGACATGTTTAATGTGAGTTAATATAGGATTTTTAATTATGATCATCTACTGGAATATGATTCTGTTGTAACTAAGATTGAAAGTTAAGTTAGTTACATATTTTCTCACAAGATTTATTTTAATCACCATAATATATAGTTTTATTGATTAATCACTTAGAACCTGGTAAAACCATATCTTCTTAACCATAACTCCTATTTTAGTAGTTCTCGATCCCACGATCTCGTAGCGACGCGTAGATCATTATTATACAGTTTATCCTTATGTTTGGTGTGATGTTAATTTTGCCTATACACTACTTGTTTGTATTGCTACGACTAGCGTGAGGTCACGAGTCACCTGAAGATCATCCTGTTACCTGGAATCTCAAGTCCCAGGCAAGTTGTGCCCTTGATCACTTCTTTTTACCCAGCCATGTTCTGATTAATCATAATGATCTGCATAGGTTAATTTTGATGGGACCCAATAGGTTACCCTAGTTTGTCTATCTTTATACCTTGTTTACCACTGAACTTTTTGGGTAGTACTTGCTAGTGCTTTATGTGGTTTTGGGTATGAAGGTACATTATTCATGATCACACTTTTATTATATGTTTATTATTACTGTTCATGATAAGATCATTATGTTAATTGGAACATGGAGCGACCACCCGGGAAAACAGTGCTACCACAAGGGTTTAATGGGACGCCCTTGGCCGATTAATTAGGAAAGCTAGTGGAAGACTACCTTACCCGAAAGGGGCAAGGGCAGTAGGGGAGTGGTCAGTGTAGGGAGGCCCTCGGGAGGATTTTGCTGCGATGGCGGTCCTGCAAGGGATTCCTGCATTGGAGCTTCCTATAAACTGTAGCGGGTTTTCTGAAGCTAGTGGAACTTTGTAAAGGCCTCGTAGTGTTACCCTGCCTCGCCTCCTCGGTAGAGGTGTATGGGAAGTCGCGATCCCTTGGCAGATGGGTAACATGACTTGTGGGTAAAGATGCGCAACCTCTGTAGAGTGTAAAACTGGTATACTAGCCGTGCTCACGGTCATGAGCAGCTCGGACCCTCACATGATTAATTTATGGAACTTAAATTCAATTTGTCATATGCATTGCATCGCAGGTGGTGTTGTTACTTCTGTTCTACTATTTAATTGGGTTGGTATTTACTTATACTTAGTAACTGCTAATAAAATTTTGACCAACTTTAAAAGCAATGCTCAGCTTCAACCATCCTCTTTGGTAAGCCTTACACTTCACATGAGCTCCCACCTTTGGCGAGTTCATGCACATTATTCCCCACAACTTGTTGAGCGATGAACGTATGTGAGCTCACTCTTGCTGTCTCACACCCCCCCCACAGGTCAAGAACAGGTACCACAGGATGAGGCGCTTGGAGGATGCTGTGATGTGTTCGTGAGAGATCTAGGCCGTCGTCTCCCAGTCAACTTTGGGTTGCTGGACCGTTGTCTCCTTATAATGTAATTATTTATTTATTTTGTATAGAACTCCTGTTATATAGTAAAGATGTGACATTCGATCCTGTGCCATGATTCATCATATGTGTGAGACTTGGTCCCAGCACACCTGGTGATTATGTTCGCGCCCGGGTCTTGGTGCCCAGAAATCCGGGTGTGACAGTGATGCCCGTAGTTTTTCCCTTAGCTTTGAAAGGTTTTTCACTTTTTTCTGCTGTTTATGCTAACAGTTTCTGCATTTCTTGAGGTATGAATCAAGTACAGAGTTGCAGTCTTGCAGAGTGCAAATCAGGGTATCCGAATAAAGTTAAGACACAAGAGTGGCATGCACGATACAACTGCAGTTGTTGCCCATATAGACTGTTTGCTGGAATCACTTCATGGTACGCCTAAGATGATTATCTTCCCATTGCAAGCAGATGCGTATGCATCGGCAAGGCTAGGAAGAACATCCTTATGAGGATGTACATACTTGGAGCAGAACACGCTATCACTAAGTGGGGGCATCGAGAAGAAGCTATGATCTTTTGGAACCAATCCTTTCTCTCGGAGCACCTTCATCACATAATGTCGGGGCACCAGCCGGCGTTCCAGACTATACAACAGCATTGAAGGCCTGCCCTGAATGTACTTGGTATCGACTCCGACCGCATTGGTCAGGAACTCACAGACGCGCTGAATCTTCTCATTGGAGAACGTTAGCACCAACGGGTTCTTTTGCACCATTCTGGCAACCTCGACTTCTGAGCACCCGAGAATCTTGGCCATCATGTTGAGCTTAGAGGCCATGGTCTCCTGGCCGAGGCATGCCACGACGAACACAACCTGTCTGTCGGCGTTTCGAGACCGGGGGGTCCCTAAGCCGACGAGTGAGTGTGCTGCGTGCCCCAGCCCAGATGGGTCGAGCGCGTGGGCGAGCGCGAAGGGGGGAGAGGCGAGGTGGCCGGAGTCGGGCGTGAGAGAGGTGGAAATCCCGCGGCCTTCGTGTTCGTCCCGCGCCCAGGTCGGGTGCGCTTGTAGTAGGGGGGTTACAAGCGTCCACGCGGGTGAGGGAAGCGAGCGGCCCCAAGAGAGCGCCTGTCCCGTCCTCGGTCCCGCGCGGCCAACCTTCTCTGAGAAGGCCCTGGTCCTTCCTTTTATAGGCGTAAGGAGAGGATCCAGGTGTACAATGGGGGTGTAGCAGAGTGCTACGTGTCTAGCGGAGAGAGAGCTAGCGCCCTAAGTACATGCCAATGTGGCAGCCGGAGAGATCTTGGCACCCTGCTGGCGTGATGTCGTGGCTGTCGGAGGAGCAACGGAGCCTGGTGGAGGGACAGCTGTCGGGGCGGTCGAGTCCTTGCTGACGTCCCCCTGCTTCCGTAAGAGAGCTGAGAGCCGCCGTCGTCACAGAGCTTGTGGGGCGCCATCATTGCCCATCTGGCGGAGCTAGCCAGATGGGACACCGGTCTTGTTCTCTGTGACCCGAGTCGGCTCGGGGTAGGATGATGATGACGCTCCCTGTTGACGTGGCGGGCCCGCGTCCGAGGTCGGGCGACGTGGGGGCTCCTCCGAAGCTGAGGTCGAGTCTGTCTTCTGTTGCCGAGGCCGAGCCCGAGCCCCTGGGTCGGGCGAGGCGGAGATCGTTTGGCAGAGGCCAGGGCGGAGTCCGAGCCCTGGGGTCGGGCGAAGCGGAGTTCGTCGTCTTCTGGGGCTGAGCCCGAGTCCGAGCCCTGGGGTCGGGCGGAGCGGAGTTCGCCGTCTTCCGGGTCTTAGCCCGAGTCCGAGCCCTGGGGTCGGGCGGAGCGGAGTTCTCCGTCTTCTGGGGCTGAGCCCGAGTCCGAGCCCTGGGGTCGGGCGGAGTGGAGTTCGTCGTCTTCTGGGGCTGAGCCCGAGTCCGAGCCCTGGGGTCGGGCGGAGCGGAGTTCGCCGTCTTCCGGGTCTTAGCCCGAGTCCGAGCCCTGGGGTCGGGCGGAGCGGAGTTCGCCGTCTTCCGGGTCTTAGCCCGAGTCCGAGCCCTGGGGTCGGGCAGAGCGGAGTTCGCCGTCTTCCGGGTCTTAGCCCGAGTCCGAGCCCTAGGGTCGGGCGGAGCGGAGTTTCCTATGGCGCCTTTGGCAAGACCTGACTGCCTGTCAGACTCACTCTGTCGTGTGGCACTGCAGTCGGAGTGGCGCAGGCGGCGCTGTCCTTCTGTCAGACCGGTCAGTGGAGCGGCGGAGTGACGGCGGTCACTTCGGCTCTGCCGGGGGGGCGCGCGTCAGGATAGAGGTGTCAGGCCACCTTTGCGTTAAATGCTCCTGCAACTTGGTCAGTCGGTGCGACGTTTTAGTCAGGGTTGCTTCTTAGCGAAGCCAAGGCCTCGGGCGAGCCGGAGATGTGTCCGCCGTTAAAAGGGGGGCCTCGGGCGAGACGGAAGTCCCTCGAGGTCGGCTGCCCGAGTCCGAGGCTAGGCTCGGGTGAAGCGTGATCGAGTCACTCGTATGGACTGATCCCTGACTTAATCGCACCCATCAGGCCTCTGCAGCTTTATGCTGATGGGGGTTACCAGCTGAGAATTAGGCGTCTTGAGGGTACCCCTAATTATGGTCCCCGACAGTAGCCCCCGAGCCTCAAAGGGAGTGTTAGCACTCGCTTGGAGGCTTTCGTCGCACTTTTTTGCAAGGGGACCAGCCTTTCTCGGTTGCATTTTGTTCCGGTGGGTGCGCGCGAGCGCACCCGCCGGGTGTAGCCCCCGAGGCCTCGGAGGAGTGGTTTCACTCCTTCGAGGTCTTAATGCCTTGCGTGACGCTTCGGCTGGTCTGGTTGTTCCCTCATGCGAACTGGCCGTAGCCCGGGTGCACGGTCGGGGCCCAAGCTCTCGGGCTGGTATGTTGACGCTGTCAACGGTTTGGCCGGAGCCGGGTTTGCGAGAGCAGCCCCCGAGCCTCCGCACAGGGCGAGAGGACGATCAGGGACAGACTCGGCTTTTTTACATACGCCCCTACGTCGCCTTTCCGCAAGGAGGAGGGGGGGAGAGCGCCATGTTACCCTCGATGGGCACCGAACATGGTGTCTCCGGTGAGCTGCAAGCGGGTGATTGTAGCATCCCAAAAATTCAAATCTTGAAATTTTCTCAAACTCCCTCTAAATTCAAAATGAATTTTAAATTTCATTTCAAAATGTTTTTTTGCGAGTTGATATCAGCAAATAAAATATAGTGGTCTATATTCTCTCCAAAATCCTCCTCAAAATATCCTACAAATATTTTCCCTAGTGATCCCCTTCAAGTTCTTTCGAGAAATATTGCCTAGATATTCCACCGATATATCTCCAAGTATTTTCTTCCTAAGAAATACCTTCAGAATCATTTTTCAAGCCCCCACAAATATTTTCTCCATAACTTTTCTCATGCTCATACGTATACGTATGCCTCCAGTGTCATACGGTGAGCTCTACAAGCTAATTACACTCATATAAGACAAATCCATGCTAATCTCCCACTAATCCTCTCATCCTCCCACTAATCCTCTCATCCCTCCCCCTAATCCCCCACCATGGCTATAAATAGAGGGGCAAGGGCCTCCTCTCATCCCACCCCAAGCCATTTCATGGCAACTCCCTCCCCCCCACACCCACACGCCCACTCCCACTCCACCTTCCACACAAGCACACACTAGCACAAGGATCGTTCGATCGTTCTTCGATCGTTCGTCCCCCTGTTCTTAGTTTATTCGTTCGTTCGTCCGATCGTTTGATCGTTCGTCCGATCGTTCATGGTTCGTTCGTCCGTTCGTCCGATCGTTCGATCGTTCGTCCGTTCGTTCGTCCAAATAATCTTTTTCCTGCCGTTATGCTGCCGAAATTCCGATCGTTCGTTCGTCCGATCATTTGATCGTTCGTCCGATCGTTCATGGTTCGTTCGTCCGTTCGTCCGATCGTTCGATCGTTCGTCCGTTCGTTCGTCCAAATAATCCTTTTCCTGCCGTTATGCTGCCAAAATTCCGATCGTTCGTTCGTTCGATCATTCGATCGTTCATCGTTCGTTCATAGTTCCTATTCATCGTTCATCGTTCGTTCATCGTTACTATTTACCGTTACTATTTACCGTTACTTTTTACCGTTACTATTTACCGTTACTTTTTACCGTTACTTTTTACCATTTACCATTACTTTTTACCGTTACTTTTTACCGTTTACCGTTACTTTTTACTGTTACTTTTTACCGTTACTTTTTACCGTTTACCATTACTTTTTACCGTTACTTTTTACTGTTTACCGTTACTTTTTACTGTTACTTTTTATCGTTACTTTTTACCGTTTACCATTACTTTTTACCGTTACTTTTTACCGTTTACCGTTACTTTTTACCGTTACTATTTACCGTTACTATTTACCGTTACTTTTTACCGTTACTATTTACTGTTACTTTTTACCGTTACTTTTTACCGTTACTTTTTACCGTTACTATTCACCGTTACTATTCATCGATCATCCGATTACCCCAAATTTCAACTACTCATCCATCATGCTGTCCAGTCCACCTAAGATCAGCCAGACCCATATTCCAGTTATACAAACTCCGGTGACTGTGATTTTCATTCTAGTAGGGAACTTCCCAGCTGGTCACCCATCCTAGGTTTCTCCAAGTTGAGCACGCTTAACTTGAGATTCCTTCGAACCAGGCTTCCGAACTCAGATTCCAATAATTCTCGTTTCTAAATTCTTATCAAACTATTCCCTATCCAACCATGTCATCCCTTAAGCATGGTTCATATTCCAGAAAACTCCCAAAATACTCTCGTCCCATATTCTGCCTATAACTCTCCTGTTCATACTAAGTCAGACGATTCATTCGTCACTATTCTCACCAACAGTGAACTTCGCTGTGCTACACCACATACACCCAGCTATAAATACACCCAGGTACCCTCTCCCTCTCCACACACACGCAACACCCTCAGCCAAGGCAAACACCCCACTCACTCAGTTACTCCGCTCTGCCAGCTACACGCATAGTGTCGCTTCGTCTCCAGTCCACCCTCCTGGTAAGCACCTTCGCTCCACCACCAGCAGTATCCCAACACCACATGACACATATTCTACTCAAGACTCTACCCATCCATATATCACTATATTGACCACTATACTAAATATTTGTTGGTATACTTGCTTGTTTGTATGTTTGCTTGTTCATGTTGCATAGTTATCGGAGCGTTCGTGTCGTCTCGTGGAGGCCAGATCTGCAAGTCTACGCCAGGCAGTGGAGATAGAAGCCAGTTCCGCGAGCTCCTCTTTCCCCTTCGCCGGATAAGCACGGCAAGCTCACTGGATCCCTTTGATGCATAAATTACCTATGCTTTTACAACCACAACCCTCAGCCTGTTATTTTATGCATGATATGATTTTGAGACAAGTTATTATGGCCACCCAGCCGCTTGCCGCAATCAATCCCTGATATATTTGTTACCAATGATTTGAGGAAAGGTGTGAGTTTTCAAAAGAAAATGCTTTTCAAAATGTGTATGATGAAGGGTTTTCACCCTTATCACCTTGTGAGTGGGATAATCAGGGACTCCCTGGTTTAGGGGAGGGCCTAAGGTGATGGCTCAGCTGGTTTAGGCGTGAGCAGAAGGATTGTCCCCTCGTATAAGGACCGGTTTGTCATCTTTCACTACCTGTACTCATGATAAGTACAACCACTCGAGACTGTGTGGGCAGTCACTCAATCTGAACTCGTACGGTCCAACCCCAGGGTTATGAAGGCTGGGGAGCACCGGGAGGATAAGGAGGGGGAAAGTTTTGTCTGGTTTGGACATGGTGGTGGCCTGACTCCTTCCGGTATAACCGTTAAGGTTAGGAAGTGCAAGGAAAGAAAGAGATTCGGCATTCGGGTCTCACGACGGTGAGATCGCAGAAACCGGACTAGTGGGTAAAGTGTACACCTCTGCGCAGAGTTCAAACCTATTCGAATAGTCCGTGTCCACTGGTATGGACGAGTCTGGTATGGTATGGCAATTAATGTTTTTGTTTTCAAAAAGGGGTGCGTTTGAGAAAAATGGTTTTTAAAAGGTCCGGCGGTTTAGCCGTGAGCTATGGTGGACGGGAAGTCCAGTAGCTATTTTTGAAAAGGAAAACCAGTGGGAAACTGCTGAGATACCTGGATGGTTTAGTCCAGGGGATTTTGTTATAATACTGAAAAACTTCCTGCTCCTTTTGGAGAGGATGCGCTTTGAGAAAGTACAAAATGTTTTTTCAAAACAACCCCGCATAAAATATTGCTGATTCTGCAAAATATTCTGAGCTCCACATATTCCATGCATTATATCTGATTTCCCCATTCCGCGGGTGAAGGTGGGCTGCTGAGTACGTTTGTACTCACCCTTGCTTATTTATTTTTTTTCAGAAAAAGGAGATCGGGTAAGAGTTACGGCTGTTCCCAACCTTGCCTGTGGCTGTTGGACCGCTGATTTGCTTCACTGCGTATATCGGGCTGCTTCAGCCCCACTCTGATGATATGTCCCGAGTTGTGGACCAACTTTTAAAGTTGTTCGCCACCTTTATAGGTTTGTCGTTTAAGCAGATCTGTAATCATCTGATGTATAAATGTGTTTACTAGCCTCCTGGGACTAGTAATTGTATCACATTTGAGTCCCAGAGGATTGGGGACGCTTCAGGTGGTATCAGAGCTGTTAGGTTGGCCGCAGGACGTAACCCTTAGCCTGATCAAAAGTTTTTGAGTCCAAACTATTTTCTTAAAAAAAATCTTGCTCTCATCCCTTCATTTCAAAAATGCTTTCCCCCTTTCCTTCTCTCAGAAGTCAGATGGAGGTTCACTGCCAAACCAGCTTTTGCCAAAATGAAGATGGTTTCCCCAAGTTGCTGAGAGCATGCACAGTCCTCCTCGGAATCAGGAGCCAGCCAAAGTATGATGGTCGTGAATTCGTCGAGCATGGCACAGAGAAATGTGTCGTGACTGTATACATTGGATCCAGTCCGCACCATGTGGAATGGAGTGTCACTGATGCTGGGCACAGATTCAAAGACACCTGCCAAGTCGTCGCTCGCAAGGCATTGAGGACCCTGTGTCAACTGTATGAAGAAGAAGTGGCCGACACCCCGCTCAGATTCTTTCCGCCCTTTTAGAGAGACTATCCCGCTTGGATGGCCAGAATGCGTGCCTTGGAAGTGCAGCAGCTGCTTGAGGATGACCCCACAATCGTGTACCTCACTGCATACCTGCTCACCCTGGATGCCCAGTATGATTTCTTGGCTCGGCACCACCGTCAGATGATTGCCCGAGCAGAAGATGCAGAGAAGCGCAACCGTCAGCTCCATGTGGATCTCACCACAGCTCAAGCCCGTGTAGCTGCCTTGGAAAGTCGTGAAGCCATTGCTGTTGAAGCCCTGAAGCAAGCCAAGGATGAGCACATCCAGAAGTTGATGGATGCCTACTTGGTAACCCATAACCAACGTAGAGCCCTGCGGATCCAAGAGCCCACTTCATCCAACCCAGTTCAACCCATCAGAGCTGAAGACCCCCAGATTCTTGAAGGTCACCCGGTCTCTATCAGAGGAGAGAAGAAGGCTTGGGAACTACCGGAAGGAGCCATAGTCTTGGAAGGAATTCCAGTCTTCCCTCAGGCTATGAATAAGCAAGAGCACCCCGAGTCCTCCCAAGATCCCCCGTCAGAGTTGTTTGAGCCCCTCACCATGAAGAAGATTCCAGCACCGTCCCGTGAGATCAAAGAAGAAGCTGCAAGCACCCCGCCAGCACCATCGCCCTCTGAGGAGCTACAAGAGCCAGTCCCACTTGAAGAAGAGCTCAACCCAGTCTTGCCACCTCAGTCACCGCCAGAAGAAGTCATCAACATCAGCTCCCTCTTAACCCATCCAGGAGATGCCTCAGATTGAAGTTGCGCTAGCCTCGCTAGAAGAGAAGCTGCCAGGTCTGAGTTAGTTATGCCCAGTCCTCTGCATGCATTGGGTAGTGAAGTTTTTCTTCACTTTGGCTAGAGCCCTGCATGTATGAGAGGTAATCGTGTAGACTCGTGTTTTGCAAAACTCTAATTGTGTGGCCCCCTAGGGCATTTCAAAATGAATTTTGCTTGATGTTTTCTCCCCTTTGGAGTGCATATGTGATGCTTTAACGTTAGTGCTCATAAGTTGCATTAGCATAGTTCTCAATTCAGGAGCCGAGCAATGGTAGTTATGCTTAGCCCCAGAATCTGAGTAGTTCGTGCTTTGAAGAAACTCTATTCTTCCCTTATTCAAAACATTTGATTTGTTTGTGCTTATTATTGCTGAGCTTGTGTGTTTTCTTTCTTTTTAAGAAAGGTTTTCTCTAAAAACATAAATCACAAATTAGATCTAATCCTCACCTTATGCTTCCATTCTCATCTTAACCCATCTCAAGAGAAAAGTGCCTTACCAAAGAAGATACCGGGAAGCTTACCCTTGAAGCCTGGAATAAGCTACAGAAGAAACTCGTCCAGCCGCTTAGTCAAAAGGACTGGCCGTGAGAATCGAAGCACTGCCCCTGAGTCAAAGTAAACAGAAAAAGAGGACAAAAGGAGTTATTACCATACAGAGAGGCAAAGATTCTTGGAACCAGAAACCACAAACATCAGGTTCATTGACCCCACCACTCACCCGTGCCCCCTGCACGCGTGCCCGCCTCCATGCGCACCACCACCACACACGCCCCCTTTTGCAGCGCACCCACCACCATTACCGCCAACAACACCATCCCCCCTCCATCGCACTTGTTGCCTTGTGTCACCTGCTCCATCACCACCACTCCACAACCGAGCACCCCACTCGCCTATAAACCCCCCCACCAGCTCCCTCAACTCCCATCCCAAGCAAAGCACACACCAGATAAAATACCCTCTGCCAAATCGCAAGCAACCCCATTTCCCACTCCCTCGCCCCTAAGATCACAATGCTTGGTGATTCTTGGGTTGAAGACTGTTGTACATGGTTCAACATCTTCGGTTTCCTCCTCTGTATGATGGTAATACTCTTTGATAGAATCCTCCAGTGGGAAGAGCAAAGAGAAAGAAAGCAAAAGTGAGAAGAGAAAAGAAGATAGTGAAGAGAAGATAAGAAGGTTCTCCCAGAATCAACCCTGTGACAGTCATCTCTCTGCAGCCTGGTCAAGCAGCAACAACAGAAGAAGGCCCCGTAACACCCTTGTTATGAGGTACTTCAAGGAGTTCAAATCCCCAAGATTCAATAGTTCTACCCTCATTCTTTTTAAGTGGGGTAGTGTTCCAGTAAGGTTCTTGCTATGGAGAAAAAGAAGAAGGCCTGTAGCAAGCTTGTGGAGTACCAGATCATCCAAGCATATATGTTTCTGGATGAGAAGTGGTCACCCAAGTTTTGTTGATGAAGCACTAGAAGACCAATCAAGGAAGGAATCCATGTGGAAGTTCGCAAGAGAAAGGTTTGTGTGTTGGCATCGATGCTCCCTCAATAAGCTAGCTGCCAAGCGAAAGCTAGAAGCTTGAAGATGATCTTGAGTAGCCAGAATCAGCGTTTGCAATCAGCAACCAGATGCTCCTCAAAGGCCGGATTTTGTTGAAGTTCCATCTCCTCGAAGAGTCTGCAAAGTGAAGATATGTAGCTGAAGTAAAGCTATACCCATAACCCTTCTAAGCCGAATCTCGAGGACGAGATTCCTTTTAAGTGGGGTAGATTTGTAGCATCCCAAAAATTCAAATCTTGAAATTTTCTCAAACTCCCTCTAAATTCAAAATGAATTTTAAATTTCATTTCAAAATGTTTTTTTGCGAGTTGATATCAGCAAATAAAATATAGTGGTCTATATTCTCTCCAAAATCCTCCTCAAAATATCCTACAAATATTTTCCCTAGTGATCCCCTTCAAGTTCTTTCCAGAAATATTGCCTAGATATTCCACCGATATATCTCCAAGTATTTTCTTCCTAAGAAATACCTTCAGAATCATTTTTCAAGCCCCCACAAATATTTTCTCCATAACTTTTCTCATGCTCATACGTATACGTATGCCTCCAGTGTCATACGGTGAGCTCTACAAGCTAATTACACTCATATAAGACAAATCCATGCTAATCTCCCACTAATCCTCTCATCCTCCCACTAATCCTCTCATCCCTCCCCCTAATCCCCCACCATGGCTATAAATAGAGGGGCAAGGGCCTCCTCTCATCCCACCCCAAGCCATTTCATGGCAACTCCCTCCCCCCCCACACCCACACGCCCACTCCCACTCCACCTTCCACACAAGCACACACTAGCACAAGGATCGTTCGATCGTTCTTCGATCGTTCGTCCCCCTGTTCTTAGTTTGTTCGTTCGTTCGTCCGATCGTTTGATCGTTCGTCCGATCGTTCATGGTTCGTTCGTCCGTTCGTCCGATCGTTCGATCGTTCGTCCGTTCGTTCGTCCAAATAATCTTTTTCCTGCCGTTATGCTGCCGAAATTCCGATCGTTCGTTCGTCCGATCATTTGATCGTTCGTCCGATCGTTAATGGTTCGTTCGTCCGTTCGTCCGATCGTTCGATCGTTCGTCCGTTCGTTCGTCCAAATAATCCTTTTCCTGCCGTTATGCTGCTAAAATTCCGATCGTTCGTTCGTTCGATCATTCGATCGTTCATCGTTCGTTCATAGTTCCTATTCATCGTTCATCGTTCGTTCATCGTTACTATTTACCGTTACTTTTTACCGTTACTTTTTACCGTTACTATTTACCGTTACTTTTTACCATTTACCATTACTTTTTACCGTTACTTTTTACTGTTACTTTTTACCGTTACTTTTTACCGTTTACCATTACTTTTTACCGTTACTTTTTACTGTTTACAGTTACTTTTTACTATTACTTTTTATCGTTACTTTTTACCGTTTACCATTACTTTTTACCATTACTTTTTACCGTTTACCGTTACTTTTTACCGTTACTATTTATCGTTACTTTTTACCGTTACTATTTACCTTTACTTTTTACCGTTACTTTTTACCGTTACTTTTTACCGTTACTATTTGTCGGGGACCATAATTAGGGGTACCCTCAAGACGCCTAATTCTCAGCTGGTAACCCCCATTAGCATAAAGCTGCAAAGGCCTGATGGGCACGATTAAGTCAGGGATCAGTCCACACGAGTGACTCGATCGCGCTTCACCCGAGCCTAGCCTCGGCCGAAGGCAGCCGACCTCGAGAGACTTCCGTCTCGCCCGAGGCCCCCCTTTTTATGGCGGACACATCACCGGCTTGCCCAAGGCCTTGGCTTCGCTCAGAAGCAACCTTGACTAAATCACCACACCGACTGACCAAATTGCAGGGGCATTTAACGCAAAGGTGGGCTGACACCTCTATCCTGACACGCGCCCCCGGCAGAGCCGAGGTGACCGCCGTCACTCCACCGCTCCACTGGCCAGTCTGACAGAAGGACAGCGCCGCCTGCGCCACTCCGACTGCAGTGCCACTCGACAGAGTGAGTCTGACAGGCAACTAGGCCTTGCCGAAGGCGCCACGGCGAACTCCGCTCCGCCCGACCCCAGGGCTCGGACTCAGGCTAAGACCCGGAAGACGGCGAACTCCGCTCCGCCCGACCCCAGGGCTCGGACTCGGGCTAAGACCCGGAAGACGGCGAACTCCGCTCCGCCCGACCCCAGGGCTCGGACTCGGGCTAAGACCCGGAAGACGGCGAACTCCGCTCCGCCCGACCCCAGGGCTCGGACTCGGGCTAAGACCCGGAAGACGGCGAACTCCGCTCCGCCCGACCCCAGGGCTCGGACTCGGGCTAAGACCCGGAAGACGGCGAACTCCGCTCCGCCCGACCCCAGGGCTCGGACTCGGGCTAAGACCCGGAAGACGGCGAACTCCGCTCCGCCCGACCCCAGGGCTCGGACTCAGGCTAAGACCCGGAAGACGGCGAACTCCGCTCCGCCCGACCCAGGGCTCGGACTCAGGCTAAGACCCGGAAGACGACGAAACTCCGCCTCGCCCGACCCCAGGGCTCGGACTCCGCCCTGGCCTCGGCCGGACGACTTCCGCCTCGCCCGACCCCCTGGCTCGGGCTCGGCCACGGCAACTGAAGGCAAGACTCAACCTCGGCTTCGGAGGAAACCCCACGTCGCCCTGCCTAGAGCACAGACCGCCACGTCAACAGGAAACGTCATCATCACCCTACCCCGAATCGACTCGGGTCACGGAGAACAAGACCGGCGTCTCGTCCGGCCAGCTCCGCCAGAGGGGCAATGATGGCGCTCCACGAGCTCTATGACGACGGCGGCCCCCAGCTCTCTTACGGCAGCAGGACAACGTCAGCAGGGACTCGACCGCTCCAACAGCTGTCCCTCCATCAGGCTCCGCCGCACCACCGATAGCCACGACATCACGCCAGCAGGATGCCCAGATCTCTCCGGCTGCCACATCGGCATGTACCTAGGGCACTAGCTCTCCCTCCGCTAGACACGTAGCACTCTGCTACATCCCCATTGTACACCTGGGTCCTCTCCTTACGACTATAAAAGGAAGGACCAGGGCCTTCTCAGAGAAGGTTGGCCGCGCGGGACCGAGGACGGGACAGGCGCTCTCTTGGGGCCGCTCGCTTCCCTCACCCGCGTGGACGCTTGTAACCCCCCTACTGCAAGCGCACCTGACCTGGGCGCGGGACGAACACGAAGGCCGCGGGACTTCCACCTCTCTCACGCTCGGCTCCGGCCGCCTCGCCTCTCCCCCCTCCGCGCTCGCCCACGCGCTCGACCCATCTGGGCTGGGGCACGCAGCACACTCACTCGTCGGCTTAGGGACCCCCCTGTCTCGAAACGCCGACAGTTGGCGCGCCAGGTAGGGGCCTGCTGCGTGCTGACGAATAGCTACCCGTCAAGCTCCAGATGGGCAGTCTCCAGCAACCTCTCCGGCCCGGGACGGTGCTTCGTTTCGGGGCTCTCGAGTTCATGTCCTTCGACGGCAGCTACGACATGATACTTCTTCCACCGCCGTGCGACCACGACAATGGCGGCCGACAACTCGCCCGCCGGCGGCGGAATCGACGACATCTACCCCGCGTGGTGGAAAAGCAACATTCGGGCTCGCTCCGTTCTCTCCCCCGCCAACGGAGGAGGAGGCGGGGCCGTCAAGGCCAGACGGGAGGCCGCGCTTCGCCGGCCGTCAAGCGAATCGACGCCCCCGACGCCCCGACGGAAGGCACGCCGGACATCGACCTCGCGTTCAAGACGGAGGCAAGCGCCGTCCCCCCGCGGCACGATGACCCCGAGCAAGAAGACGACGCCGGCGCGCTCGCGGAAAGCCTGCAGGACGTCGCCCTCGAACCAGAGATGACGGCGCAACCAGACCCCGATGTGACTACGTCGCTCCTCGTCGACCAAAAGGTAACGACTAACTCCCATCTTGCGTCATTTCGACTCGGCCTCAACCCGCCAAACGACCTCGTTTTGGCGGGCGCCCTCATTGAGGCGAGTGCAACCCCACTGAGGTTCTGTATGCGATCGCCTTGGGACCGACTGACGGACGTCTCGACCTACGGGCCCTCTGGGTCCGAGGAAGATGACGACCCCAGCATCGGTTGGGATTTCTCCGGACTTGGCAACCCCAGTGCCGTGCCGGACTTCATGGCCGCATGTGACTACTGTCTGTCCGACTGTTCCGATGCAAGCCGCAGCCTTGGCGACGAGAGCTGCGGCCCAAGCCGCGAATGTTTCCACATCGAGCTAGGGAATCCCACCGAAGGCAACCATCTTGGCATGCCGGAGGATGGTGATCTCCCTAGGCCGGTGCCTCGCGCCGACATCCCACGGGAGCTAGCTGTGGTCCCCGCTCCGGCGGGGGGTTACGACCCACAACTCGAGCAAGTCCGCGAGGCGCAGGCCAGGCTCAACGAGGGAACGGGAGCGCTTGAGCCGATCCGTCGGGACGTCGGACAGGCATGGGTGGGCCAACCCCTGGCCGGAGAAATACGTCATCTGCCCCAAGGTCTCCAGCACCGCGTCGCCAACGACGTCAGGATCAGGCCGCCGCCCGCATCCAGCGGGGTCGGTCAGAACCTGGCAACCGCAGCAATGCTCATCCGCGCGATGCCGGAGCCGTCAACCACCGAGGGTCGGCGGATCCAGGGAGAACTCAAGAATCTCCTGGAAGGCGCCGCGGGCCGGCGGGCCGAGAGCACTGCGTCCCGAAGGCAAGGATATCCCTCGGAACCTCATGCCGCGACTTCCCGATTCATGCGGGAAGCCTCGGTCTACACCGGGCGCACGCGCAACACCGCGCCTGCGGCCCCGGGCCACCTCGGCAACGAGCACCATCGACGCGACCGTCGGGCTCACCTCGACGAAAGGGTGCGCCGAGGCTATCACCCCAGGCGTGGGGGACGTTACGACAGCGGGGAGGATCGGAGTCCTTCGCCCGAACCACCCGGTCCGCAGGCTTTCAGTCGGGCCATCCGACGGGCGCCATTCCCGACCCGGTTCCGACCCCCGACTACTATCGTAAAGTACTCGGGGGAAACGAGACCGGAGCTGTGGCTCGCGGACTACCTGAAAGTGCATTCATCCCTTTTGTGAGTTTTGGTGATTTGGATAACAACACATTTAAAGGTCTAACGAGTTTGCTAAGTGTTGAACAGGAAATTCAGTATGATGAACATACTTGAATAGTGTATAATGATCGGTGAACAAAGGTTCAACACGAGGTTATATAACCAATGAGACAATGCAAATGGATATAATATGATCTCTATATTGGTTTGAATATATGGACAAGACCTGAGAAATCACTACATACATATGACCAGAATAAGAGGACAAAGTGATTTAGAGGATTGGTCAAGCCAAAGAGAATAAGATATGAGGAATCGTGAATTGGCTTGACCATATTACTGTCAGTCCATATATGCTTCTATGAGAATCAAACTAGAGCTTGATTGATCTTGACAATTATATCTAGAAGACATTCAAGCAAGGTTCACAATATTGAAGAAATGATTCTCTCAATGGATGCTCAATTTGATGTGACTCAAGAATGGCTTGATAGGGTGAAGATAGCAAGGAAAGGGCTTCGAGGAACTAAGCGAAGGTGAAGGTCAAGCGACGGCTTGTAGACCGAGGTACCATGGCTAAGGTGAAGAAGAGAGTACTTGCACTAAGTCGATGAACTAATCAGCTATGAAGAGTTATAACATGTTGATGCATCAGTAAGGTGACTTGAAGCCATGATTTGAACTCACATAAGGTGATATGGTACAAGTCACTGGGTTTGATTTGAGTTTGCTTCAAAAGGTGAGACAAAGATGTTTGTGATCCTTATGAAGCAATGCCATGGAGAAATCACACATGAGACACCAATGACTCAAGGAGTTTACTTCATTATATTTTATTTAACTTGAGTATAGGAATCGTCGTACTATAAAGGGGGATCCAAAAAGAAGGTTGGTGTTTGCCAAAGCTCAAACCTCTCTATTCAAAAGCTATTTTTGAAAAGCAAAAATCTCTTTAACGTTCTATGGTTGACCGTGGTTAGGGTTGAGAAACCTAGAGTGTTCTTGCTGAAAAGCAGCTGAACTTCTTCAACTGCAGCTGAGCTTTCCAGCTGAACTTGACTTCAGCTGAGTTGAGCTTCTTCAGCTGCAGCTGAGCTTTTCAGCTGAGCTGAACTTCAGCTGAGTTGAGCTTTCTCAACTTCAGCTGAACTCAACTTCAGCTGTGAACCTCTTTGACCATACACCAGCTGAACTTGCCTCCGGGCAGTTGAGCTGGGGTTTTCTCTCCTAAACTCACTGGTCAAGACCAGTTGAACTGGTCCTGAGGGGCAGTTCAGCTGGTCTCTGACCCCTCTGACCTCTGATCTGCAGTCTGCCAGTCAGACTGGCAAACAGGTCGCCAGGAGCTGTCAGGGGCGGTTCAACCGCCCCCCCTGGGCGGTTCAACCGGTTTTGGTCAACTTTGACCAGTCTGCGGTCAGTCTGCGCGTCAGTCTGCCAGTCAGACTGGCAGACAGGCTGCCAGGCCTGCCAGGGGAGGTTCAACCGCCCTGGGGGGAGGCTCAACCGCCCTCAAACAGAAAAATCGGCCCAACGGCTAGTTTTGAGCTCCAACTATATATACTACCTCCTACCTCTCTCCCCAAAGTAGTGAGCACGATTTGAACTCCATTTCTAACCCAAGAAACACCTCCCTCTCTCTCACACACATCTCTTGCCTCTCCCATTTCAAATCTTTGGAGAGAAATCTTTGAGTGAGCTTGAGGGCTGCGGTTTTGTGCTTCATCTCTAAATCTCTCTTGCTCTTCTTCTTCATTCGAGCTTTGGTACTACATCGAGTTCTTTGTGGATTCATTACTCTTGGAGCTTCTAGCTCCTAGACGACTAGGTGTCTCTTGTGAGTCTCCAAATCTTGTGGAAGACCACAAGAAAGTTTGTATTACCCGCTCGTTTGAGCAAAGATTATTGTGTGGGCTTGACCTTTGTGGTCGGCAAAGGGAGGATTAGGGTTGAAAGAGACCCGGCTCTTTGTGGGCACCTCAACGAGGAAGTAGGGCACCTTTTGTGGTGTGACCGAACCTCGGGATAAATCCTGTGTCTCTTGCGTTCTTGCTCATTGTGTTTGTTAGTGTTCTTCGTTCTCTCACCATTCCGTGGAAGATTGTTTATATCTTTTTGGTGTGTGGATTTTGAGAAGTGCCCTTCTCAGATCTACTACTTTGAACCCTGTGGATCATTTAGAACATCTCATTTCCAAAGTTAACTGGGTGAATTTCGAGATCAATTCAGTTTTACCTAGTTTGCTTCTAGTTTTTGTTGAAAAAGTTTTAACTTGCCTATTCACCCCCCTCTAGGCAACTTTCAATTGGTATCAGAGCCTAATCCTCGTTCTAACGCTTAACCGCGTGAGGAAAGATCATGTCGGGGGGACTAAGAAACGAAAGTGCTTCTAAGCTTGAAAAAGTTGAGGTTGCCTCGACTTTATCTTTTGGTGCAGATGTTGATCCTAGGGCAATAGATCTTGCCATGAAAATCGCCGAAAGGATGTTCCTCAAAATGAAGGAAGATGAGGCGAAGAACAAGATTGAAGAAGAAGAAAATGATCGATGGAGACCAAACGACGAATCCACCTCTTCACAAGGTTCGTCTTTCAAATCCACTTCTCATATGTGCTTTATTGCTAATGGGAGTGACAGTGAAAGCGAAAGTGAGGATGAGGAGGAGCAAGAAAGTGATAGTGAAGATGAGGATGATCTTCAACAATTCTTCACTCAACTAAGCAAGAAACATCGGATGAGCTTGCTTAAACTCATGAAAAGAGCGGAAGAACAAAAAGAAATGCTTCATAAGCAAGAAGACTTCCTCATCAGAAAAATTGAAGACTTAGAGAAGTTGACCAAAGAGCATGAGAAGCTAAAGTGCTCTCATGATGATTTGGTCCAAAGGTATGAAGACATTTCAATTGAGCAATTTAAAGCTGTTAATCATTCATCATATATTGCTCAATTAGAAAATAAAAATACTATGTTCAAGAACACGATAGAAAGGCTAAATATTGAAAATCTAGCTTTGCAAGAAAAACATGATATGCTTGTGTGCTCTCATAATAAATTTATGGATTCACATATCATGTTAGAAATGGCTCATGAGGTTGTGTTAACTAATTTGAAATCATTCCAACCTCACATATGCACATGTACTCAAGTAGAAACTATATTATCATGTGCTAACAAATGTTGCTCTCAAGAAAGCCAATCTTCCATTGAGCTAGAAATTTCAGGAACTAGTGATATTTCTATCACACAAGAAAATAAAGAGCTCAAGGAAGAAGTTGGAAGGCAAAGAAGGAGCTTAACTCTTTTGAAGGGAAAGTGTCATGCTCAACCTTCTCAAGATAACCGTGATAATATGGTGAAAAAGCTTGAGAAGGGGACAACCGTAGCATGCACAAAACCCCTTCAAAAGAATACCAAGCTTTCCAAGAAAGTCATGAGCAAACA
Organism: Zea mays; assembly: GCF_902167145.1. Taxonomy (NCBI): domain Eukaryota; kingdom Viridiplantae; phylum Streptophyta; class Magnoliopsida; order Poales; family Poaceae; genus Zea; species Zea mays. The sequence continues at coordinate 216,292,856 of NC_050100.1, read as the reverse complement.
TCAAGATAAGAAATCCAAAGCTCATGACAAGTGCCTCAACCACGTCTCCACATGCTCCACACAAGGTAACAAACAAGCCACTCTTCCAAATAAGAGAAGATGCACTAGAAAGTGTTATCAATGTCATGAGAAGGGACATGAGATTAAGTCATGTCCCTACATAAAAGATAGTGGCTTAACTTTAGAAAGAAAGAGGCTCACTAACCATGTAGCAAACAAGAAGCAAGGCAAGAAGGAGTCTTGCAAAATTAAAAATCAGATTTGCTACACTTGCCGAAGAAAGGGACACCTATGCAAGGATTGTCCCATGAGTAAGTATCCTAAGCCTACCATGTCAATTCATTCATATTCGCTTAGGAGACCCAAAAATGACATTTGTGCTAGAAAGGTAATTAGTTCACCTAAAACTAGCACAAAGGCCATTTGGGTGCCTAAGTACTTGCTAGCTAACCTTGGTGGACCCATCCAAAAATGGGTACCAAAATGTACTTAATAAGTTTTGCAGGTACCCACAGATGATATGAAGCTTTGGGGTGCTTGAGCGGTTCAACTCAATTCTTATCTCAAGCTATCAATCTTACATTGTCTATCCTTTAAGATTGACCCAAAGATGAATTGAGTTGTTATATCACTAACTTCATATTCATCTCTAGCAAGAACTTATGTTGTAGGGAATAAGGATTAACCTTTGTGGGAATCAAGCAAAAGGCCTACAACCAAGTGATATCCAAAGGATGGTAACAATTAATTCTTAAGTGTACATTGCTTTTAATTGGTATATTTCTTTGTGTCTTTTGTAGCTACATAGGAAAAATGAAGCACTTGAGAATGAACTTAAAAGATTTTACCTTAGCATGGAAAAGATCCAATTATATGGTAGATTGCAAGCTTATATGTTTATATTGTGACAATCTACATGCTTTAAATTGGTTGTATGTGTCTTGTGGCATATTTCAAATTGATTATCGTATTATTGCCATGACCTAGACATAAAGAGGATTATCTCATGTTCTTAAATGAATAGAGTGCTAAGTAAGAAATTCAAATCCTTAAAGCACTTACCAAAAGGGGAATTCTCTATATGACTAGAGTTGTGAGACTAATGTTTTTATCTAAGTGAATTATGTAGTTTCACAACATGAGAATGTGTTTCTAAAATAGAGTGTGTCATTCAATCTATGTGTACATTTTAAAATTTGAAATGAGGTTTATTGTGGAAAATTATTTTAAAATTTTCATTCCAAGCTCAACTGGTCTGACCAGCTGAACTTTCTAGCTCAGCTGGGGAGGCCAGCTGAACTTTGCAGCTGAACTTCAGCTCAGCTGCTTTTGACCAGTTTTTACCTGGAGCACCCTGACCAAAACCGGTTGAACCGGTGTGGGTGACCGGTTGAACCGGTGTCTGACCGGTCTGCGCAGGTCTGTCCGCGCGCAGGTCAGCTGCACTTTTTCAGTCGCGCAGTCGCTTTTTCTGATGGGCAGCAGCGTCAGGTGCGCAGAATTTTTTCTTTTTTTTTGTCGCGCAGTCACATCCGCTCAGCTGCAGGGCGTCCAAAATTATTTTTTTTTTCTTTTTCTGACGGGTGCTCAGCTACAGTCACATGCGCATGCAAAATATTTTTTTTTGTCTAGGTGCCAGCTGCTGGTCCGGTCACTTCACGCGCAGCATTTTTTTATTTTTTTTGACCCGTCAATTCCCTGGCGCGCGCAGTATTCTTTTTTTTTCTTTTTTCTTTTCTCTTTGCTTGCTGCCGCTCCGCTGGACAGCCTGTGCGCGCCAAACTTTTTTTTTTTGGCTGTGCATGCAGAAGCTTTGCTACTTTTCCCCTGTGCTGTCACTTTCCTGCGGCGCGTGCAGTTCTTTGTTTTTCTTTGCTTGCTGCCGGTCAGCAGGACAGCAGGACAGCCTGTGCGCGCCAGATTTTTTTATTTTTTATTTTTTTTCTGTCTCTTCACGCGCGCGCAGAGTATTTTTTTTCCAGTCGCTTCTTGTCTGCGTGCCACTTTTTCTGTCTGGTCAGCAGGGGTGTGCATGCAGATTTTTTTTTGGGTGTGCATGCAGAGTCCGGTCACTTCTCCTCTGTTGGGCGCTGCCCAGTTTTTTTTTGGACACCTCTGCTCTGTTCGGTCACTTCTCACAGCCGAGCAAACGTGTCAGGGCGCCATGCATATTTTTTTTTCTTGCCTCCCTCAACTGCAGTGTGCGCAGCCTTTTTGTTCTTGTGACCAGTCGTTGTCACCCGCGCAGCAAGGAAAATATTTTTTTTGTCTCTTCCGTGCAGAAGTGTGAGGGATGCAGGGCGCGCAGCGCAGTTCTTTTTCTTTTGCCGTCCGGTCTCATCTGCACAGACACTCGGTCGCAACCTTTTCAGCTTTATTTTTGCAAGATTTTTACTGTTTCATTTGGTATGTGACCAATAATAGTTCCTTTCAAGTGACATTCTTTTTATAAAAAATGTCAATATGAAAGTTAAATTCTTTTTGGCTTAAATATGTAAATTGGTGCATATTATTAATTCACTCATCCATGTGCATTAATTTAAAAGGAATGTAATTTATGCCTTTACGCCTCATAAATGATGATTTGTTTGCCATTCATATATAGATATCATCATTCATTAAATACTTCCTTGTACTACTAATACCTCTTTTCAAAGTGCTTTTCGACTAGTTCTAAAAGGAAAAGGGATAACAAGCTAAAGAAGGAAGTCTCCACAAATGAAGAAAAGAAGAATACTTAGATGACACCTTCTCATAAAGTAAGACCTTTCAATTGATACAACAAATGGTACGTTCTATATGGTGGTAAGTATTCTTAGGCATAAGTTAATTCATTGCAAATTTGTCATGCCTTGACCATGATATGTAATGTACTCCCCATGAGACTCTTAACTGAATTGAAAGTGCATGTGCCAAGTCATTCAAATACTTAATGCACATATCTAGTGGGAGAACATTATATATCTTGTGTCATAGAGAATAAGTTTCCCTTGAGTAAGCTATGCTAAGACAATCCAAAATGATAAACTTGTATCTCATTCATATGGATTGTAATCTTTGTTTTCTAAATAGCTACTCTTGATGCAGTTTAAAATTCCCTTATCGTTAATTTTAAAAGTGCATAAGAATCTTTTTGTTGATATTCATCACATACATATGCACTAACATGGATATGATTTTTAAACTGTAAAATGTACAATTAGTGATCCATACTCTCTAAATTTTGGAAACCCATATTTTGATATCTTAGAAATCTACTTCAATCGGTATCCATATGCTTCACATTGAATTGGATCACTAAGTTGTAAATTACATGCATAACTTGTCTTTATGATATGAATGCTTGTGCAATTAACCTTAATAAGCTAGGTGCACCCAAGGTCAAGCTAGGTTCATCATCAAGAAGGCAACACAATGATGTATCAAGAAAAGGAGAAAAGGCTCCTATTCTTAACTCTAGTTTTTATCTATGTGATTAAATATTGAATTGAAACCATGTAAGATGGTTGTCATGTATATGTGGGTGCCTACACAAAGAGAAAGGCCACAATAAGGATTGTGTGGGTACTCAAGGCTTTTACTACTAATCTCAAAGGACCCAATTCAAATTGGGTACCAAGATATGAAGCTTAAACTTGTTTTGCAGGATCACTCCTTCAATGGATCAAGTTGGGTGCTCGATAATGAAAATAGTAGCAAGGGTGGTAACAACTGAATCTCAAGTGCATATTATTTTCAAATCTTATCTTTTTTTGTGACTTGTGTAGCCACTAAGGAAAAAGAAGCACTTGAGGATATGCATCAGTTGTTGATTATGAAATAAAGGTCTAATTGGAAGATGAATGAATATTATCATATGGTGAACAATCCAAAACTATGTGATGTACTCTTTCTAATTAATTTGGATTTGATTCTTCTATATTAGACAATCACCATAATATGGATTAAGTCAGCCCTTTTAAACTTCATTGAATAACCATGCATATTATCCATGTCATTCAAAATATATTGTGCATGAGGGCTCAAGGGAAATTTAGTCCATATTATGAGGTTTCTCTATTTTAGCAACTCGCTTGCCTTCCACATATAAAGGGTTGCTAAATAAGAAACTAGTGCTTGTGCTTCTAATGTCATCTCTTGTGTTGAGTTTATCCATAGAAAATCTATGTTAAGAGATGGTGCTTGTTTTACATTGGATAAATCACAAGCTTAAAGGATGCTATTCAACTAAAGTAAGATGAAGTTGATAAGAGGCCAAGGTATGAAAACTTCCTCTCCTTCAGTTGTTTTAGTTTTCTATCCTTAGTGGGATGTACCATAGTATAGGTTAAATTCCTTGCAATATAAAATGTTAAATGATGCATAAAACTTTGACATCAACTATATGTATGCACTAATTTAAAGGAATTTAATCTATCCTTTTGGGTTCTAAGAATGATGATTCATTTGCGATCCACATATAAGGATCATCATTTGTGAAACCCTCTCTTGTGTTTCTAATGCTCTCTTTTCTAAGTGTTTCAATAAGGTCCTTCCAAGTGTTTTCAAGATGGATTCAAAATCCACGGATATAAGAGTCTTGGTTGTTTCAATCATTGAGTTTCAATGGGTCTCATATCAAGTATGATTGAACCAAGCCAAGATCAATGAAGTTCAAGATCACCTGGTTGGATGAAATCATAAAGAGAAAAGAAATCACAGTGATTCAAGAAGGGAGTTACACTTTTTGTCAACCTAATAATGAAGATGTAGTGACATATTTATATGATATCCTTCATTATGAGGTTTGAGGTTCATATTAGCATGCTTTACCCTTCAGAATTTCAATTGATATACTTTAAGTTCTTAAACTTTCAATTGGTTTAATTTTCATCATCTATGTAAAGCATGTTATGTTAAACCAAGATATAGTACAAACATCTCCTTTAACCTCGCATTGTTAATGTGCATAAGTGTACTTTGTGTACTCTTGCATGCACAAATTGAGGGAGAGTTTAGCCTATATCTTGTGAGGCTAATGATTTCTTTCAAGTTCATGTTGTGTAGTCTCACACCTTGGAGAACATCAAATGAGGATGAATGGTTCCATAGAAATGAAAATGAGTTTCTCTTGATCGTTTGAAGAGGATAAGTTTCTCTTTGAAATGTCAAGCCTATCAAAAGCTAAGATGGAAATTCATGACTATAATGGAGACCATGTGGCATAGAACAAAGGTGTGTCATTCCATGAACTATTGTATTACCTTTGTACATCTAGGCTCTTACATGCTAGTGTGTGCATGTATATGCAATATCTTAAGTCACACCCTAAGGTTGCACTTGTGGTGACGATTAAAGAATCTCTAGATATTTGATTAATACCTCTTGTGGTGATATCATAAGTTAGTCTTAAGTCATCTTAGTGAGGTATGAGTCAAACATGCTAACTTATCAAGAATCTTGGCTTAAAATATTGCATATCATGTCTATTAGTATACCTTTTGATTATGAGTAATTCCTTAAATTGGTGCATTTTCATATTTTCATACTTTATTTGTACCAAGGTTCAAATTATAGAACTTAATTCCCTGACCTCACGAGTCCAAGTGCATAAGCTAAACAAGTATTCATCACTTGTATGCACACATTTAGGGGGAGAATGGTCTATAATTTGAATCTTTGAGACTAACTTCATTTCCAAGTCTATTATATGTGTAGTCTCAAATTAGAAAGGAATTTTCGGGCAAAGACAATCGCTTCCACTGCAAATTTGATGGGTATTAAAGATTCTTTGCTCCAATAAATTCACAATTATGCCGACAAGAGATTGCAAAATGAACTCTAAATACAACACAAGTCTGGAAACCCCTTGAAAAGGTAAAACGCAAAGGTACATCACTTGTGACACTTATCCATTACCTTTGTGCCATCTAAGGATCCTTTTCATGATAGTGTGTTCACATCTCGCTTAATCATAATTTCTATCCCTTATATTCTTTGTATCCTTTTTGGAGATTTATGACAAAGGGGGAGAAATTGTGCATTAAAGCTTACCTTTAGTCTTATGTAACTAAGTGTTAGAAGACTTTTAAAAAGGGGAGAAATAATTAACAAAAAGGGGAAGTCATAAGAAAAACATAAGATGAAGAAAGTTGATAAGTGCATTCCATGTCATGAGCATCACATTTATTTTATGACACACTGCACCCTATGGATAGTATGATATAAGTTGTCTATACTTTGACCTAAATATGTGTTTTTGGCATTTGAGTACAAAAGTGTTATTTTCTGAAATGCACATATTTAGGGGGAGGAAACTATATCATAGGATTTAAAATCTTATTTATCAAATCTTATGTAAGCTTTAAATGTGTTGTCATCAATCACCAAAAAGGGGGAGATTGAAAGTGCATTCATCCCTTTTGTGAGTTTTGGTGATTTGGATAACAACACATTTAAAGGTCTAACGAGTTTGCTAAGTGTTGAACAGGAAATTCAGTATGATGAACATACTTGAATAGTGTATAATGATCGGTGAACAAAGGTTCAACACGAGGTTATATAACCAATGAGACAATGCAAATGGATATAATATGATCTCTATATTGGTTTGAATATATGGACAAGACCTGAGAAATCACTACATACATATGACCAGAATAAGAGGACAAAGTGATTTAGAGGATTGGTCAAGCCAAAGAGAATAAGATATGAGGAATCGTGAATTGGCTTGACCATATTACTGTCAGTCCATATATGCTTCTATGAGAATCAAACTAGAGCTTGATTGATCTTGACAATTATATCTAGAAGACATTCAAGCAAGGTTCACAATATTGAAGAAATGATTCTCTCAATGGATGCTCAATTTGATGTGACTCAAGAATGGCTTGATAGGGTGAAGATAGCAAGGAAAGGGCTTCGAGGAACTAAGCGAAGGTGAAGGTCAAGCGACGGCTTGTAGACCGAGGTACCATGGCTAAGGTGAAGAAGAGAGTACTTGCACTAAGTCGATGAACTAATCAGCTATGAAGAGTTATAACATGTTGATGCATCAGTAAGGTGACTTGAAGCCATGATTTGAACTCACATAAGGTGATATGGTACAAGTCACTGGGTTTGATTTGAGTTTGCTTCAAAAGGTGAGACAAAGATGTTTGTGATCCTTATGAAGCAATGCCATGGAGAAATCACACATGAGACACCAATGACTCAAGGAGTTTACTTCATTATATTTTATTTAACTTGAGTATAGGAATCGTCGTACTATAAAGGGGGATCCAAAAAGAAGGTTGGTGTTTGCCAAAGCTCAAACCTCTCTATTCAAAAGCTATTTTTGAAAAGCAAAAATCTCTTTAACGTTCTATGGTTGACCGTGGTTAGGGTTGAGAAACCTAGAGTGTTCTTGCTGAAAAGCAGCTGAACTTCTTCAACTGCAGCTGAGCTTTCCAGCTGAACTTGACTTCAGCTGAGTTGAGCTTCTTCAGCTGCAGCTGAGCTTTTCAGCTGAGCTGAACTTCAGCTGAGTTGAGCTTTCTCAACTTCAGCTGAACTCAACTTCAGCTGTGAACCTCTTTGACCATACACCAGCTGAACTTGCCTCCGGGCAGTTGAGCTGGGGTTTTCTCTCCTAAACTCACTGGTCAAGACCAGTTGAACTGGTCCTGAGGGGCAGTTCAGCTGGTCTCTGACCCCTCTGACCTCTGATCTGCAGTCTGCCAGTCAGACTGGCAAACAGGTCGCCAGGAGCTGTCAGGGGCGGTTCAACCGCCCCCCCTGGGCGGTTCAACCGGTTTTGGTCAACTTTGACCAGTCTGCGGTCAGTCTGCGCGTCAGTCTGCCAGTCAGACTGGCAGACAGGCTGCCAGGCCTGCCAGGGGAGGTTCAACCGCCCTGGGGGGAGGCTCAACCGCCCTCAAACAGAAAAATCGGCCCAACGGCTAGTTTTGAGCTCCAACTATATATACTACCTCCTACCTCTCTCCCCAAAGTAGTGAGCACGATTTGAACTCCATTTCTAACCCAAGAAACACCTCCCTCTCTCTCACACACATCTCTTGCCTCTCCCATTTCAAATCTTTGGAGAGAAATCTTTGAGTGAGCTTGAGGGCTGCGGTTTTGTGCTTCATCTCTAAATCTCTCTTGCTCTTCTTCTTCATTCGAGCTTTGGTACTACATCGATTTCTTTGTGGATTCATTACTCTTGGAGCTTCTAGCTCCTAGACGACTAGGTGTCTCTTGTGAGTCTCCAAATCTTGTGGAAGACCACAAGAAAGTTTGTATTACCCGCTCGTTTGAGCAAAGATTATTGTGTGGGCTTGACCTTTGTGGTCGGCAAAGGGAGGATTAGGGTTGAAAGAGACCCGGCTCTTTGTGGGCACCTCAACGAGGAAGTAGGGCACCTTTTGTGGTGTGACCGAACCTCGGGATAAATCCTGTGTCTCTTGCGTTCTTGCTCATTGTGTTTGTTAGTGTTCTTCGTTCTCTCACCATTCCGTGGAAGATTGTTTATATCTTTTTGGTGTGTGGATTTTGAGAAGTGCCCTTCTCAGATCTACTACTTTGAACCCTGTGGATCATTTAGAACATCTCATTTCCAAAGTTAACTGGGTGAATTTCGAGATCAATTCAGTTTTACCTAGTTTGCTTCTAGTTTTTGTTGAAAAAGTTTTAACTTGCCTATTCACCCCCCTCTAGGCAACTTTCACTACCGCCTTGCCTGCCAACTGGGTGGAACGGACGACGACAACCTCATCATCCGCAACCTCCCCCTGTTCCTCTCCGACACTGCTCGTGCCTGGTTGGAGCACCTGCCTCCGGGGCAGATTTCCAACTGGGACGACTTGGTCCAAGCCTTCGCTGGCAATTTCCAGGGCACATACGTGCGCCCCGGGAATTCCTGGGACCTTCGAAGCTGCCGGCAACAGCCGGGGGAGTCGCTCCGGGACTACATCCGGCGATTCTCGAAGCAGCGCACCGAGCTGCCCAACATCACCGACTCGGATGTCATCGGCGCGTTCCTCGCCGGCACCACTTGCCGCGACCTGGTGAGCAAGCTGGGTCGCAAAACCCCCACCAGGGCGAGCGAGCTGATGGACATCGCCACCAAGTTCGCCTCCGGCCAGGAGGCGGTCGAGGCTATCTTCCGAAAGGACAAGCAGCCCCAGGGCCGCCCGTCGGAAGAAGCTCCCGAGACGTCTGCTCCGCGCGGCGCCAAGAAGAAAGGCAAGAAGAAGTCGCAATCGAAACGCGACGCCGCCGATGCGGACCTTGTCGCCGCCGCCGAGTATAAGAACCCTCGGAAGCCCCCCGGAGGTGCAAACCTCTTCGACAAGATGCTCAAGGAGCCGTGCCCCTACCATCAGGGGCCCGTCAAGCACACCCTCGATGAGTGTGTTATGCTTCGGCGTCATTTCCACAGGGCCGGGCCACCCGCCGAGGGTGGCAGGGCCCGCGACGACGACAAGAACGAAGATCACCAAGCAGGAGAATTCCCCGAGGTCCGCGACTGCTTCATGATCTACAGAGGGCATGCGGCGAATGCCTCGGCTCGGCACCGCAAGCAAGAGCGCCGGGAGGTCTGCTCGGTGAAGGTGGCGGCGCCAGTCTACCTAGACTGGTCCGACAAGCCCATCACTTTCGACCGAGCCGACCACCCCGACCATGTGCCGAGCCCGGGGAAATACCCGCTCGTCGTCGACCCGTTGTCGGCGATGTCAGGCTCACCAAGGTCCTGATGGACGGGGGCAGCTGCCTCAACATCATCTACGCCGAGACCCTCAAGCTCCTGCGCGTCGATCCGTCCGCCGTCCGAGCAGGCGCTGCGCCCTTCCACGGGATCATCCCTGGGAAGCGCGTCCAGCCCCTCGGGCGACTCGACCTCCCAGTCTGCTTCGGGACACCCTCCAACTTCCGAAGGGAGACCCTGACGTACGAAGTGGTCGGGTTCCGAGGAACCTACCACGCCGTGTTAGGGAGGCCATGCTACGCGAAGTTCATGGCCGTCCCCAACTACACCTACCTGAAGCTCAAGATGCCGGGCCCCAACGGGGTCATCACCGTCGGCCCCACATACAAACACGCGTTCGAATGCGACGTGGAGTGCGTGGAGTACGCCGAGGCCCTCGCCGAGTCCGAGGCCCTCATCGCCGACCTGGAGAACCTCTCCAAGGAGGTCCCAGACGTGAAGCGCCATGCCGGCAACTTCGAGCCAGCGGAGACGGTCAAGGCCGTCCCCCTCGACCCCAGCGGCGACACCACCAAGCAGATCCGGATCGGTTCCGGGCTCGACCCCAAATAGGAAGCAGTGCTCGTCGACTTTCTCCGCGCAAACGCCGACGTCTTTGCGTGGAGTCCCTCGGACATGCCCGGCATACCGAGGGATGTCGCCGAGCACTCGCTGGATATTCGGGCCGGAGCCCGACCCGTCAGACAGCCTCTGCGCCGATTCGACGAGGAGAAGCGCAGAGCGATTGGCGAAGAGATCCACAAGCTAATGGCGGCAGGGTTCATCAAGGAGGTATTCCATCCCGAATGGCTTGCCAACCCTGTGCTTGTGAGGAAGAAAGGGGGGAAATGGCGGATGTGTGTAGACTACACTGGTCTCAACAAAGCATGTCCGAAGGTTCCCTACCCTCTGCCTCGCATCGACCAAATCGTGGATTCCACTGCTGGGTGCGAAACCCTGTCCTTCCTCGATGCCTACTCAGGGTATCACCAGATCCGGATGAAAGAGTCCGACCAGCTCGCGACTTCTTTCATCACGCCGTTCGGCATGTACTGCTACGTCACCATGCCGTTCGGCCTGAGGAATGCAGGCGCGACGTACCAGCGGTGCATGAACCATGTGTTCGGCGAACACATCGGTCGCACAGTCGAGGCCTACGTCGATGACATCGTAGTCAAGACACGGAAGGCTCCCAACCTCCTCTCCGACCTTGAAGTGACATTCCGGTGTCTCAAGGCGAAAGGAGTCAAGCTTAATCCTGAGAAGTGTGTCTTCGGGGTGCCCCGAGGCATGCTCCTAGGGTTCATCGTCTCTGAGCGAGGCATCGAGGCCAACCCGGAGAAGATCGCGGCCATCACCAGCATGGGGCCCATCAAGGACTTAAAAGGGGTACAGAGGGTCATGGGATGCCTCGCGGCCCTGAGCCGCTTCATCTCACGCCTCGGCGAAAGAGGTCTGCCCCTGTACCGCCTTTTAAGGAAAGCCGAGTGTTTCGTTTGGACCCCTGAGGCCGAGGAAGCCCTCGGCAACCTAAAGGCGCTCCTTACAAAGGCGCCAGTCTTGGTGCCGCCGGCGGACGGAGAAACCCTCTTGGTCTACGTCGCCGCGACCACTCAGGTGGTTAGCGCCGCGATTGTGGTCGAAAGGCAGGAGGAAGGGCATACATTGCCCGTTCAGAGGCCGGTTTACTTCATCAGCGAAGTGCTGTCCGAGACTAAGATCCGCTACCCACAAGTTCAAAAGCTGCTGTATGCTGTGATCCTGACGAGGCGGAAGCTACGACACTACTTCGAGTCCCATCCGGTGACTGTGGTGTCATCCTTCCCCCTGGGGGAGATCATCCAGTGCCGAGAGGCCTCGGGCAGGATCGCAAAGTGGGCAGTGGAGATCATGGGCGAAACGATCTCGTTCGCCCCTCGGAAGGCCATCAAGTCCCAAGTGTTGGTGGATTTCGTGGCTGAATGGGTCGACACCCAACTACCAACGACTCCGATCCAACCGGAGCTCTGGACCATGTTTTTCGACGGGTCGCTGATGAAGACGGGGGCCGGTGCGGGCCTGCTCTTCATCTCGCCCCTCGGAAAGCACTTGCGCTACGTGCTGCGCCTCCACTTCCCGGCGTCCAACAATGTGGCCGAGTACGAAGCTCTGGTCAACGGATTGCGGATCGCCATCGAGCTAGGGGTCAGACGCCTCGACGCCCGCGGTGATTCGCAGCTCGTCATCGACCAAGTCATGAAGAACTCCCACTGCCGCGACCCGAAGATGGAGGCCTACTGCGACGAGGTTCGGCGCCTGGAAGACAAGTTCTTCGGGCTCGAGCTCAACCACATCGCTCGGCGCTACAACGAAACCGCAGACGAGCTGGCGAAGATAGCCTCGGGGCGAACGACAGTCCCCCCGGACGTCTTCTCCCGGGATCTGCATCAACCCTCCGTCAAGCTCGACGACGCGCCCGAGGTATCCTCGGCTCAGCCCGAGGTACCCTCGGCTCAGCCCGAGGTACCCTCGGTTCAGCCCGAGGCACCCTCGGCCCAGCCCGAGGTACTCTCGGCCCCCGAGGGCGGGGCATTGAACGTCGAGGAAGGGCAGAGCGGGGCCACGCCAGACCAGGATTGGCAGGCCCCGTACCTGCAATATCTCCGTCGAGGAGAGCTACCCCTCGACCAAGTCGAGGCTCGGCGGGTAGCGCGACGCGCCAAGTCATTCGTCTTGCTGGGCGACGAAGAGGAGCTCTACCATCGCAGCCCCTCGGGCATCCTCCAGCGATGCATCTCCATCGCCGAAGGTCGGGAACTGCTGCAAGAAGTACACTCGGGGGCTTGCGGCCACCACGCAGCACCCCGAGCCCTTGTTGGAAATGCTTTCCGGCAAGGCTTCTACTGGCCAACGGCGGTGGCTGACGCCACTAGAATTGTCCGCACCTGCGAAGGGTGCCAATTCTATGCGAAGCGGACACACCTGCCCGCTCAGGCTCTGCAGACAATACCCATCACCTGGCCCTTCGCTGTATGGGGTCTGGACCTCGTCGGTCCCTTGCAAAAGGCGCCCGGGGGCTACACGCACCTGCTGGTCGCCATCGACAAATTCTCCAAGTGGATCGAGGTCCGACCTCTGAACAGCATCAGGTCCGAGCAGGCGGTGGCATTCTTCACCAACATCATCCATCGCTTCGGGGTCCCGAACTCCATCATCACCGACAACGGCACCCAGTTCACCGGCAAAAAATTCTTGGATTTTTGCGAGGATCATCATATCCGGGTGGACTGGGCCGCCGTGGCTCATCCCATGTCGAATGGGCAAGTAGAGCGTGCCAACGGCATGATTCTACAAGGGCTCAAGCCTCGGATCTACAACGACCTCAACCAGTTCGGCAGGCGATGGATGAAGGAACTCCCCTCGGTGGTCTGGAGCCTAAGGACGACGCCGAGTCGTGCCACGGGCTTCACGCCGTTTTTCCTGGTCTACGGGGCTGAAGCTATCCTGCCCACTGACCTGGAATACGGCTCCCCAAGGGCGAGGGCCTACACCGAGCAAAGCAACCAAGCCAGCCGAGAGGAATCGCTGGACCAGTTGGAGGAAGCTCGGGACAGGGCCTTACTACACTCGGCGCGGTACCAACAGTCCCTGCGACGTTACCACGCCCGAGGGGTCCGGTCCCGAGAACTCCAGGTGGGCGACCTGGTGCTTCGGCTGCGACAAGACGCCCGAGGGAGGCACAAGCTCACGCCCCCTGGGAAGGGCCGTTCGTCATCGCCAAAGTTCTGAAGCCCGGAACATACAAGCTGGCCAACAATCAAGGCGAGATCTACGGCAACGCTTGGAACATCAAACAGCTACGTCGCTTCTACCCTTAAGATGTTTTCAAGTTGTTCACATACCTCGCACCTACGCAAAGTTTAGTTGTCAAGGAAGGGTCGGCCTAGCCTCGGCAAAGCCCGACCCTCCCTCGGGGGCTAAAAGGGGGGAGACCCCCTCTGCGTCGAATTTTTTTCCTCGAAAAAGGACCTCTTTTTAGCAGGATTTCTTCCGTGCTTCTCGACTACTTTGGAAAGCGGATCCTGGAAACGACGAGGTACACGTAAGCAGCCAAGGTTGACCGAGCCGAGGGACTCCTACGCCTCCGGGATACGGATACCTCACTCGTCCCCTTCTGCGATAAGTAACTTGCGCTCGGATAAAGCGACTCCGTGGACCGAACGAGTCATCACGTTCGGAAGCTCTCCTGCCGAAGCAGTCCTTCAAGCTTTCTCGACTAAATCGGGGACAGGGCCTCATGGACGGGTGAAAGTACGCGTAAGCGGCAAGGCCGACCGAGCCGAGGGATTCCCACGCCTCTGGGATACGGATACCTCACTCGTCCCTTCCGCGAAAAGCAACTCTCGCTCACACAAACATCCCTATTACCGACAGAGTCCAGATGCTCGAAACAAGAGGAAAAAAGGACGCAGCTTCGCAAGCGCGGCGAGGGCGTGTTCTTCTGGCCTCGGCGGCCGCAGAAAGCGCACGCTACAAGATGATCTGATCCTGCAGGCTCGGGTCTTCACGCCGAGGGGAGCCGTAGCACCCTCGGCATCGACGACGTCTACAACAAAGCCCGACCCAGCCTCGGGCGGCGCCGAGGTCCAGGGGCACCTCCGGGAATCCGGCCCGAGCAGGCGGCTCAACCGGTTACCCCTGGGGCCTCGGGCAACCGGCTTCCAAGGGCGCTAGCCCGATCCGAGGCCTCGACTGACCGACTTGGGCGTCGGCACCGCTGACGGGCGACACGGCTAGGCTCCGGCCAACCAGGTTCCCCATTCTCGAGCCAACTCCGCCTCTGTTCATACTGATATCGCTACCCCCGGCCTCGATCCACCAAAGGGCGGCCGAGGGGTCCCTTCAACTAAGCTAGAAGAGCCTCACGTAACAAGGCCGAACGGGCCGAGGGATTCCTACGCCTCCGGGATACGGATACCTCACCCGTCACCTTGACACGGGGCAACTCATGCTTGGTAAAGCGGTTCAGATAATAAAACAGGCGAGACTTAGTGCTCGGAAATGAGGAAAAAACACGGCTCCGTGCCAAAATTACATACACGTTCAGGCCTCGACAGCCACAATGAACGAACTCACTGGCATTCGAAGTGCCATTGCAAACGAGACTCCGGTTCCGTCCCCGAGGATACAAGCGACCTCGGGCCTGCGGGGCAACGACCTCTGCAGCGGCAGCCATGGCCCCAGGTGAACGCAGTCACCGGAAGGCTTTTGTTCGCGGTCCCACTCAAGGGATGCGAACAAGCCATCAAAGCCAAAGAGCGGGCCGCCCCCAAGCGCTCCGGTAGATCTTCGCTGCCGTCCTCGCCCCGAATGCGAGGGGGAAGACGGAATGTTGCATCCTAGCTGGACAGCAACAGTTCGCCTTCCCCGGCATGACTGGAGGACGACTCCGTCGCAGCGCGGGAGGACGATTGCCACCACCAGAAGCTGGAAGAGGAGGTGGTTCGCCGACCCGCACGTGAGGTAGAGCCCCGGCTCGCCTCGGCCCCCGCCCCAGCGAGGATGACGAACGCACCCGACGCTGAGGGCGGGACCACAGCCTGGTCTGTCTCTCCCCATCCAGGAGCTGGAGGTCACTGTCTTGGGTGGCCACCGGCGGAAGGGAGCAGCCAGGCTGCGCGATGAAAATCCTTGAAGCCGAACGATGGCTGAGAGGTACCAACTCCCATGGAGTTGCGTTCCTCCAACGAGGAGGCGGAAAGGCGGCGGATATCCCCCATCCGGGGGCTTGGAAGACGGGAAGACCCGGCGCTTAAGGGAGGAAGAAGACATGGTCGCCTTACGAAAGGAGCCTCCCTCCTTTTAAAGGCAACTCCCCCTACGTGCGCCCCCAAGCGTCGCGGGCCGAGTCTTCTCCAACACGCTCCAAGGCCCTCCCCTGCGACTCGGGGGCTGGGTCCCGCATGTCATACAAGCCGGCTCAGGGCAGAAGAAGCCAAACCGCCGCGCATGGTGCGCACGACCGTCCAGCGGTTACAGGCGACCCCCCATTTCCGCCCAGACCAACGGGCAGAAGGGGCGAGCAGCCATGCAGGCGGCATGCAACCGCGCCAGATGGACGCGCTTCTCCAACTTCTGACACGCCAGCCTGGGGCCCAGGCCCACGCGTCGAGCAAATGGCACGCCAGTTGCTGCACGCAAGCAACCGCACCGCCACTTGTGCCACCATCGCGCCTCTTCGGTTGCGAAGCCTATGCCACGACTCGAGGCGACCCAACAGCGCCAGACTGGCGCGTCGGTCAAAGCGACCGAAAGTGGGCCGGCAGTAATAGCGGTGGCAGGCGGGCGGGCGCAGCGGTCACGTCGTCAGCCAGGCTCACGTCCCATCCTGAGACAGCAAGAGAGCCTCCTCTCACGGCGTGAAGACGGTGCACCCGTGACCCGTTCCTCGAACGGATCACCCGCGCGCAACGGCCGCCCCGCCAACCACTCGCCCCGTCGCATTAACTCCGCGGCGGGACACGCGGCGCTTCTGGCAGGAGGAGCGCGCGACGCTTCACCTTCGCCTTAATAACCGCGTCAGAAAAGGTACGCCACGTCGTCTGATTTCGTATCCTTTTCCGTTTTCCTCTTTCTCTATCTCTTGCAACAGGGACCGGGGAAGAGGGATACCCCGAGAGGGATCCTTCTCCGCGAAGGAACCGGGCTCCGCGCCCCCCATTACTGATCAGGGGTTCGAAGGCTGGCCCCCCGAGGGTTCAACAGCCGCCTCAGATCGCGTGGGCCCGACACCCACTACTGGTCAGGGGTTCGAAGGCCAGCCCCCCGAAGGGCTCCATGGCCGCCTCAGGCTACTCGGGCTCCGCGCCCATTACTGATCAGGGGTTCGAAGGCTGGCCCCCGAAGGGTTCACAGTCGCCTCAGACACCGAGCGAGGGATGACCAGGGGTACGTTCGATACATAACCGAGGCTCGGGCTGCGCTCCCGAGGTACCCTAGGACATATCCGAGACCAGCGGGAACGATCTTGTAACGGAATCCCATCGGAGGGAGGCATCGAGCCCTCGGACCCCGTCGCCAGGGGACCGGGTCCGGCAAGTCACCCGCAGGTACTTTTGGGCGTGCCTCTGGGCCCCTAGCCGACCCCCAACGAACGGGGCACGGACGTCCACTCGGATTACCCGCTTGCAGCTCACCGGAGACACCATGTTCGGTGCCCATCGAGGGTAACATGGCGCACTCCCCCCCTCCTCCTTGCGGAAAGGCGACGTAGGGGCGTATGTAAAAAGCCGAGTCTGTCCCTGATCGTCCTCTCGCCCTGTGCAGAGGCTCGGGGGCTGCTCTCGCAAAAACCGGCTCCGGCCAAATCGTTGACAGCGTCAACATACCAGCCCGAGAGCTTGGGCCCCGACCGTGCACCCGGGCTACGACCAGTTCGCATGAGGGAACGACCAGACCAGCCGAAGCGCTAAGCGAAGTATTAAGACCTCGAAGGAGTGTAACCACTCCTCCGAGGCCTCGGGGGCTACACCCGGCGGGTGCGCTCGCGCGCACCCACCGGAACGAAATGCAACCGAGAAAGGCTGGTCCCCTTGCAAAAAAGTGCGACAAAAGCCTCCAAGCGAGTGCTAACACTCCCTTCGAGGCTCGGGGGCTACTGTCGGGGACCATAATTAGGGGTACCCTCAAGACGCCTAATTCTCAGCTGGTAACCCCCATCAGCATAAAGCTGCAAAGGCCTGATGGGCACGATTAAGTCAGGGATCAGTCCACACGAGTGACTCGATCGCGCTTCACCCGAGCCTAGCCTCGGCCGAAGGCAGCCGACCTCGAGAGACTTCCGTCTCGCCCGAGGCCCCCCTTTTTATGGCGGACACATCACCGGCTTGCCCAAGGCCTTGGCTTCGCTCAGAAGCAACCTTGACTAAATCACCACACCGACTGACCAAATTGCAGGGGCATTTAACGCAAAGGTGGCCTGACACCTCTATCCTGACACGCGCCCCCGGCAGAGCCGAGGTGACCGCCGTCACTCCACCGCTCCACTGGCCAGTCTGACAGAAGGACAGCGCCGCCTGCGCCACTCCGACTGCAGTGCCACTCGACAGAGTGAGTCTGACAGGCAACTAGGCCTTGCCGAAGGCGCCACGGCGAACTCCGCTCCGCCCGACCCCAGGGCTCGGACTCGGGCTAAGACCCGGAAGACGGCGAACTCCGCTCCGCCCGACCCCAGGGCTCGGACTCGGGCTAAGACCCGGAAGACGGCGAACTCCGCTCCGCCCGACCCCAGGGCTCGGACTCGGGCTAAGACCCGGAAGACGGCGAACTCCGCTCCGCCCGACCCCAGGGCTCGGACTCGGGCTAAGACCCGGAAGACGGCGAACTCCGCTCCGCCCGACCCCAGGGCTCGGACTCGGGCTAAGACCCGGAAGACGGCGAACTCCGCTCCGCCCGACCCCAGGGCTCGGACTCGGGCTAAGACCCGGAAGACGGCGAACTCCGCTCCGCCCGACCCCAGGGCTCGGACTCAGGCTAAGACCCGGAAGACGGCGAACTCCGCTCCGCCCGACCCAGGGCTCGGACTCAGGCTAAGACCCGGAAGACGACGAAACTCCGCCTCGCCCGACCCCAGGGCTCGGACTCCGCCCTGGCCTCGGCCGGACGACTTCCGCCTCGCCCGACCCCCTGGCTCGGGCTCGGCCACGGCAACTGAAGGCAAGACTCAACCTCGGCTTCGGAGGAAACCCCACGTCGCCCTGCCTAGAGCACAGACCGCCACGTCAACAGGAAACGTCATCATCACCCTACCCCGAATCGACTCGGGTCACGGAGAACAAGACCGGCGTCTCGTCCGGCCAGCTCCGCCAGAGGGGCAATGATGGCGCTCCACGAGCTCTATGACGACGGCGACCCCCAGCTCTCTTACGGCAGCAGGACAACGTCAGCAGGGACTCGACCGCTCCAACAGCTGTCCCTCCATCAGGCTCCGCCGCACCACCGATAGCCACGACATCACGCCAGCAGGATGCCCAGATCTCTCCGGCTGCCACATCGGCATGTACCTAGGGCACTAGCTCTCCCTCCGCTAGACACGTAGAACTCTGCTACATCCCCATTGTACACCTGGGTCCTCTCCTTACGACTATAAAAGGAAGGACCAGGGCCTTCTCAGAGAAGGTTGGCCGCGCGGGACCGAGGACGGGACAGGCGCTCTCTTGGGGCCGCTCGCTTCCCTCACCCGCGTGGACGCTTGTAACCCCCCTACTGCAAGCGCACCTGACCTGGGCGCGGGACGAACACGAAGGCCGCGGGACTTCCACCTCTCTCACGCTCGGCTCCGGCCGCCTCGCCTCTCCCCCCTCCGCGCTCGCCCACGCGCTCGACCCATCTGGGCTGGGGCACGCAGCACACTCACTCGTCGGCTTAGGGACCCCCCTGTCTCGAAACGCCGACACTATTCACCGTTACTATTCATCGATCATCCGATTACCCCAAATTTCAACTACTCATCCATCATGCTGTCCAGTCCACCTAAGACCAGCCAGGCCCATATTCCAGTTATACAAACTCCGGTGACTGTGATTTTCATTCCAGTAGGGAACTTCCCAGCTGGTCACCCATCCTAGGTTTCTCCAAGTTGAGCACGCTTAACTTGAGATTCCTTCGAACCAGGCTTCCGAACTCAGATTCCAATAATTCTCGTTTCTAAATTCTTATCAAACTATTCCCTATCCAACCATGTCATCCCTTAAGCATGGTTCATATTCCAGAAAACTCCCAAAATACTCTCGTCCCATATTCTGCCTATAACTCTCCTGTTCATACTAAGTCAGACGATTCATTCGTCACTATTCTCACCAACAGTGAACTTCGCTGTGCTACACCACATACACCCAGCTATAAATACACCTAGGTACCCTCTCCCTCTCCACACACACGCAACACCCTCAGCCAAGGCAAACACCCCACTCACTCAGTTACTCCGCTCTGCCAGCTACACGCATAGTGTCGCTTCGTCTCCAGTCCACCCTCCTGGTAAGCACCTTCGCTCCACCACCAGCAGTATCCCAACACCACATGACACATATTCTACTCAAGACTCTACCCATCCATATATCACTATATTGACCACTATACTAAATATTTGTTGGTATACTTGCTTGTTTGTATGTTTGCTTGTTCATGTTGCATAGTTATCGGAGCGTTCGTGTCGTCTCGTGGAGGCCAGATCTGCAAGTCTACGCCAGGCAGTGGAGATAGAAGCCAGTTCCGCGAGCTCCTCTTTCCCCTTCGCCGGATAAGCACGGCAAGCTCACTGGATCCCTTTGATGCATAAATTACCTATGCTTTTACAACCACAACCCTCAGCCTGTTATTTTATGCATGATATGATTTTGAGACAAGTTATTATGGCCACCCAGCCGCTTGCCGCAATCAATCCCTGATATATTTGTTACCAATGATTTGAGGAAAGGTGTGAGTTTTCAAAAGAAAATGCTTTTCAAAATGTGTATGATGAAGGGTTTTCACCCTTATCACCTTGTGAGTGGGATAATCAGGGACTCCCTGGTTTAGGGGAGGGCCTAAGGTGATGGCTCAGCTGGTTTAGGCGTGAGCAGAAGGATTGTCCCCTCGTATAAGGACCGGTTTGTCATCTTTCACTACCTGTACTCATGATAAGTACAACCACTCGAGACTGTGTGGGCAGTCACTCAATCTGAACTCGTACGGTCCAACCCCAGGATTATGAAGGCTGGGGAGCACCGGGAGGATAAGGAGGGGGAAAGTTTTGTCCGGTTTGGACATGGTGGTGGCCTGACTCCTTCCGGTATAACCGTTAAGGTTAGGACGTGCAAGGAAAGAAAGAGATTCGGCATTCGGGTCTCACGACGGTGAGATCGCAGAAACCGGACTAGTGGGTAAAGTGTACACCTCTGCGCAGAGTTCAAACCTATTCGAATAGTCCGTGTCCACTGGTATGGACGAGTCTGGTATGGTATGGCAATTAATGTTTTTGTTTTCAAAAAGGGGTGCGTTTGAGAAAAATGGTTTTTAAAAGGTCCGGCGGTTTAGCCGTGAGCTATGGTGGACGGGAAGTCCAGTAGCTATTTTTGAAAAGGAAAACCAGTGGGAAACTGCTGAGATACCTGGATGGTTTAGTCCAGGGGATTTTGTTATAATACTGAAAAACTTCCTGCTCCTTTTGGAGAGGATGCGCTTTGAGAAAGTACAAAATGTTTTTTCAAAACAACCCTGCATAAAATATTGCTGTTTCTGCAAAATATTCTGAGCTCCACATATTCCATGCATTATATCTGATTTCCCCATTCCGCGGGTGAAGGTGGGCTGCTGAGTACGTTTGTACTCACCCTTGCTTATTTATTTTTTTTCAGAAAAAGGAGATCGGGTAAGAGTTACGGCTGTTCCCAACCTTGCCTGTGGCTGTTGGACCGCTGATTTGCTTCACTGCGTATATCGGGCTGCTTCAGCCCCACTCTGATGATATGTCCCGAGTTGTGGACCAACTCTTAAAGTTGTTCGCCACCTTTATAGGTTTGTCGTTTAAGCAGATCTGTAATCATCTGATGTATAAATGTGTTTACTAGCCTCTTGGGACTAGTAATTGTATCACATTTGAGTCCCAGAGGATTGGGGACGCTTCAGTGATCCGAGTGGACGTCCGTGCCCCGTTCGTTGGGGGTCGGCTAGGGGGCCCAGAGGCACGCCCAAAAGTACCTGCGGGTGATCTGCCGGACCCGGTCCCCTGGCGACGGGGTCCGAGGGCTCGATGCCTCCCTCCGATGGGATTCCGTTACAAGATCGTTCCCGCTGGTCTCGGAAATGTCCTAGGGTACCTCGGGAGCGCAGCCCGAGCCTCGGTTATGTATCGAACGTACCCCTGGTCATCCCTCGCTCGGCGTCTGCGGCGACTGTGAACCCTTCGGGGGCCAGCCTTCGAACCTCTGATCAGTAATGGGCGCGGAGCCCGAGTAGCCTGAGGCGGCCATGGAGCCCTTCGGGGGGCTGGCCTTCGAACCCCTGACCAGTAGTGGGTGTCGGGCCCACGCGATCTGAGGCGACTGTTGAACCCTTCGGAGGGCCAGCCTTCGAACCTCTGATCAGTAGGGGGGGCTCGGAGCCCGGTTCCTTCACAGAGAAGGATCCTTTTCGGGGTATCCCCCTTTCCCGGTCCCTGTTGCAAGAGATAGAGAAAGAGGAAAAAAGGAAAAGGATACGAAATCGAACGACGTGGCGTACCTTTTTTGGCGCGGTTATTACGGCGAAGGCGAAGCGTCGCCCGCTTCTCCTGCCAGTGGCGCCGCCTGTCCCGCCGCGGAGTTAATGCGACGGGGCGAGTGGTTGGCGGGGCGGCCGTTGCGCGTGCGCGAGCCGTTCGAGGAACGGATCACGGGCGCACCGTCTTCACGCCGTGGGAGGAGGCTCTCTTGCTGCCCCTGGATGGGACGTGAGCCTGGCTGACGACGTGATTGCTGCTCCCACCCGCCTGCCACCGTCATTACTGCCGGCCCACTTTCGTCCGCATTGACCATCGCGCCAGGCTGGCGCTGCTGGGTCATGCGCTGGGTCGCCTCGAGTCGCGGCATAGGTTCCGCAACCGAAGAGGTGCGACGGTGGCGCAAGTGGCGGTGCAGTTGCTTGCATGCAGCAACTGGCGCGCTGTTGCGTGACGCGTGGGCCTGGGCCTCCAAGCTGGCGTGTCAGAAGTCGGAGAAGCGCGTCCACCTGGCGCGGTTGCATGCCGCCTGCATGGCTGCCCGCCCCTTCCGCCCGTTGGTCTGGGCAAAAGCGGGGAGTCGCTTGTAACCGCTGGGCGGTTGTGTGCACCGCGCGCGGCGGTTTGGCTTCTTCTGCTCTGAGCCGGTTTGCATGACATGCGGGACCCAGCCCCCGAGTCGCAGGGGAGGGCCTTGGAGCGTGTTGGAGAAGACTCAGCCCGTGGCGTTTGGGGGCGCACGTAGGGAGAGTTGCCTTTAAAAGGAGGGAGACCCCTTTCGGAAGGCAACCATGTCTTCTTCCTCCCTTATGTGTCGTGTCTTTCCATCTTCCAAGCCCCCGGATGGGGGGTATCCGCCGTCTTCCCGCCTCCTCGTTGGAGGAACGCAACTCCGTGGGAGTTGGTACCTTTCAGCCATCGTTCGGCTTCCAGGATTTTCATCAGCCGGCCCGGCCGCACCCCCACGCCGGCGGTCACCCAGGATGGTGACCACCAGTTCCTGGGTGGGGAAGAGCAAGCCAGGCTGTGATCTTGGTCCCACCCTCAGCTTCAAGGATGTTCATCATCCTCGCTGGGGTGGGGGCCAGGCTGAGCCGGCGCTCTACCTCCCGTGCGGGTCTGCGGGTCACCCTCTCCCGCGGCGTTCGGGGGAGGAGGCGCTCACTGGCCCTGCGGGCGGCGCGGACTTAGACAACGTGGGGCTGATCGACGGCGGGCGTCGTCACCTCCAGCGTGTCAGAGTCGTTGGCTGGGCTCCCGGCGGCCCCTCCTGCCGGAGGGCGGCTGCCGCGCCGTGTGCACGGGAGGACCACCCACGATGCCGCGCGCTGCTAGGGCGGCGTTCGTGTTCTGGGGTGGCCCTGCTTTTGCACTAGGATGGCACCCTCGCGCAGAGGCCGGTGCCCCACTCGTCTGGGAGGATTTGAGTGGGGATCTACCGGGGGGCTGGTGGCCCCCGCCATCAGCGCCGAGGCGGGGGCGGCTCGAGAAGTCCCCGTCGCCGACGGGATCGCCGCCACCATCCGCGCCCCGGGCCTCTGGTTCTTCGTACTTGTCCTCGCCCCTCGAGCGTCGGCGTGGGCGAGGGCAAGATTGCAGCAGCGCCCACCCTGAGGCCTGCACTGCTGCGGCTCGGCGATCCGGAGCGGGGGTCGTTGTCGTCGTAGTCAGAACGGGCGGCGGCGAGCCGCTCGTCAGTCTTCTGTTGCTCCGCAGGCCTTCCCCCTCGGAGTGGGGTTGTTCGTACCTGCGGAGGGGGAACCGGAGTTCCGTTTGTAATGGCACTTCGAATGCCAGTGTTTTTGTTCATTGCGGCTGTCGAGGCCTGAACATGTATGTAATTTCGGCACGGAGCCGTGTTTTTTCCTCATTTTCGAGCACTAAGTCTCGCCTGTTGATTATCTGAACCGCTTCACCAAGCATGAGTCGCCCCGTGTCAAGGTGACGAGTGAGGTATTCGTATCCCGGAGGCGTAGGAATCCCTCGGCTCGATCGGCCTTGTTGTCTGAGGCTCCTCTAGCTTAGTTAAAGAGACCCCTCGGCCGCTCTTCGATGAGCCGAGGCCAGGGGTAGCGATATCAGTACGAACAGAGGCGGAGTTGGCTTGAAAATGGGAACCTGGTTGGCCAGAGCCTAGCCGGGTTGCCCATCAGCGGGGCTGACGCCGGAGTCGATCAGCCGAGGCCTCGGGTCGGGCTGGCGCCCTTGGAAGATGGTTGGCCGAGGCCCCAGGGGTAACCGGCCGAGCCGCCTGCTCGGGACGGATTCCCGGAGAAGTCCTCGGACTACGTCGCGGTCCGAGGCTGGGTCGGACCTCGCTGAAGGCGTCGTCGATGCCGAGGGTGCTACGGCCCCCTTCAGCGTGAAGACCCGAGCCTGCAGGATCAGATTGTCTTGTAGCGTGTGCCTTCTGCGGCCGCCGAGGCCAGAAAACACACCCTCGCTATGTTGTAAAGCCGCGTCTTCTTTCCTCTTATTTCGAGCATCTGGACTTTCCGTCGGTAACAGGGATGTTTGCGTGGGCGAGAGTTGCTTCTCGCGGAAGGTGATGAGTGAGGTATCCGTATCCCAGAGGCGTGGAAGTCCCTCGGCTCAGTCGGCCTTGCCGCTTACGCGTACTTTCGTCCGTCCATGAAGCCCTGTCACCGATTCAGTCGAGAAGGCTTGAAGGACTGCTTCGGCAGAAGAGCTTCCGAACGTGAAGACTTGTTCGGTCCGCGGAATCACTTTATCCGAACGCGAGTTACTTATCGCAGAAGGTGATGAGTGAGGTATCCGTATCCCGGAGGCGTAGGAGTCCCTCGGCTCGGTCAGCCTTGGCTGCTTACGTGTACTCCGTCGTTTCCAGGATCCGCTTTTCGAAGTAGTCGAAAAGCACGAAAGAGATTCTGCTAAAAAGAGATCCTTTTTCGAGGAAAATTTCGACGCAGAGGGGGTCTCCCCCCTTTTAGCCCCCGAGGGAGGGTCGGGCTTTGCCGAGGCAAGGCCGACCCTTCCTTGATGACTAAACTTTGCGTGGGTGCGAGGTATATGAACAACTTGAAAACATCTTAAGGGTAGAAGCGATGTAGCTGTTTGATGTTCCAGGCGTTGCCGTAGATCTCGCCTTGATTGTTGGCCAGCTTGTATGTTCCGGGCTTCAGCACTTTGGCGATGATGAATGGCCCCTCCCAGGGGGGCGTGAGTTTGTGCCTCCCTCGGGAGTCTTGCCGCAGCCGAAGCACCAGGTCGCCCACCTGGAGGTCTCGGGGCCGGACCCCTCAGGCGTGGTAGCGTCGCAGGGACTGCTGGTACCGCGCCGAGTGTAGTAAGGCCTTGTCCCGAGCCTCTTCCAGCTGGTCCAGCGATTCTTCTCGGCTAGCTTGGTTGCTTTGGTCGTTGTAGGCCCTCGTCCTCGGGCAACCGTATTCCAGGTCAGTGGGCAAGATGGCCTCGGCCCCGTAGACCAGGAAGAACGACGTGAAACCCGTGGCCCGGCTTGGCGTTGTCCTCAGGCTCCAGATCACCGAGGGGAGTTCCTTCATCCATCGCCTGCCGAACTTGTTGAGGTCGTTGTAGATTCGAGGCTTGAGCCCTTGTAGAATCATGCCGTTGGCACGCTCTACTTGCCCATTCGACATGGGATGAGCCACGGCGGCCCAGTCCACCCGGATGTGGTGGTCCTCGCAAAAATCCAAGAATTTTTTGCCGGTGAACTGGGTACCGTTGTCGGTGATGATGGAGTTTGGGACCCTGAAGCGATGGATGATGTTGGTGAAGAACGCCACCGCCTGCTCGGACCTGATGCTGTTCAGGGGTCGGACCTCGATCCATTTGGAGAATTTGTCGATGGCGACCAGCAGGTGCGTGTAGCCCCCGGGCGCCTTCTGCAAGGGGCCGACGAGGTCCAGACCCCATACAGCGAAGGGCCAGGTGATGGGTATCGTCTGCAGAGCCTGAGCGGGCAGGTGGGTCTGCTTCGCATAGAATTGGCACCCTTCGCAGGTGCGGACAATTCTAGTGGCGTCAGCCACCGCCGTTGGCCAGTAGAAGCCTTGCCGGAAAGCATTCCCGACAAGGGCTCGGGGTGCTGCATGATGGCCGCAAGCCCCCAAGTGTATTTCTTGCAGGAGTTCCTGACCTTCGGCGATGGAGATGCATCGCTGGAGGATGCCCGAGGGGCTCCGGTGGTAGAGCTCCTCCTCATCGCCCAGCAAGACGAACGACTTGGCGCGTCGCGCTACCCGCCGAGCCTCGGCTTGGTCGAGGGGTAGCTCTCCTTGGCGGAGATATTGCAGGTACGGGGCCTGCCAATCTCGATCAGGCGTGGCCCCGCTCTGCCCCTCCTCGACGTCTAGTGCCTCGCCCTCGGGGGCCGAGGTTACCTCGGGCTGAGCCGAGGGTGCCTCGGGCTGTGCCGAGGGTGCCTCGGGCCGTGCCGAGGGTGCCTCGGGCCGTGCCGAGGGTGCCTCGGGCTCTGGAGCGTCGTCGATCTTGACGGAGGGTTGATGCAGATCCCGGGAGAAGACGTTCGGGGGAACCGTTGTTCGCCCCGAGGCTATTTTAGCCAGCTCGTCCGCAGTCTCGTTGTAGCGCCGAGCGATGTGGTTGAGCTCGAGCCTGTAGAACTTGTCTTCCAGGCGTCGAACCTCATCGCAGTAGGCCTCCATCTTCGGGTCGCGGCAGTGGGAGTTCTTCATGACTTGGTCGATGACGAGCTGCGAGTCACCGCGGGCGTCGAGGCGTCTGACCCCTAGCTCGATGGCGATCCGCAACCCGTTGACCAGAGCTTCGTACTCGGCCACATTGTTGGACGCCGGGAAATGGAGGCGTAGCACGTAGCGTAGGTGTTTTCCGAGGGGTGAGATGAAGAGCAGGCCCGCGCCGGCTCCCGTCTTCATTAGCGACCCGTCGAAAAACATGGTCCAGAGCTCCGGTTGGATCGGAGCCGTCGGCAGCTGGGTGTCGACCCATTCGGCTACGAAGTCCGCCAACACCTGGGACTTGATGCCCTTCCGAGGGGCGAACGAGATTGTTTCACCCATGATTTCCACCGCCCACTTTGTGATCCTGCCCGAGGCCTCTCGGCACTGGATGATCTCCCCCAGGGGGAAGGATGACACCACAGTTACCGGATGAGACTCGAAGTAGTGTCGTAACTTCCGCCTTGTCAGGATCACAGCATACAGCAGCTTCTGAACTTGTGGGTAGCGGATCTTGGTCTCGGACAGTACTTCGCTGACGAAGTAGACTGGCCTCTGAACGGGCAGTGCATGCCCTTCCTCTTGCCTCTCGACCACAATCGCGGCGCTAACCACCTGAGTGGTAGCGGCGACGTAGACCAAGAGGGCTTCTCCATCAGCTGGGGGCACCAAGACAGGCGCCTTTGTAAGGAGCGCCTTTAGGTTCCCGAGGGCTTCCTCGGCCTCAGGGGTCCAAGCGAAACACTCAGTCTTCCTTAAGAGACGGTACAGAGGCAGACCTCTTTCGCCGAGGCGTGAGATGAAGCGGCTCAGGGCCGCGAGGCATCCCATGACCCTCTGTACGCCTTTTAAGTCCTTGATGGGTCCCATGCTGGTGATAGCTGCGATCTTCTCCGGGTTGGCTTCGATGCCTCGCTCGGAGACGATGAACCCCAGGAGCATGCCCCGGGGTACCCCGAAGACACACTTCTCAGGATTGAGCTTGACTCCTTTCACCTTGAGACATCGGAATGTCACTTCAAGGTCGGAGAGGAGGTCGGAAGCCTTCCTTGTCTTGACTACGATGTCATCGACGTAGGCCTCGACTGTGCGACCGATGTGTTCGCCGAACACACGGTTCATGCACCGCTGGTACGTCGCGCCCGCATTCCTCAAACCGAACGGCATGGTGACATAGCAGTACATGCCGAACGGCGTGATGAAAGAAGTCGCGAGTTGGTCGGACTCTTTCATCCGGATCTGGTGATACCCTGAGTAGGCATCGAGGAAGGACAGGGTTTCGCACCCAGCAGTGGAATCCACAATTTGATCGATGCGAGGCAGAGGGTAGGGAACCTTCGGACATGCTTTGTTGAGACCAGTGTAGTCTACACACATCCGCCATTTCCCCCTTTCTTCCTCACAAGCACAGGGTTTGCAAGCCATTCGGGATGGAATACCTCTTTGATGAACCCTGCTGTCATTAGCTTGTGGATCTCCTCGCCTATCACTCTGCGCTTCTCCTCGTCGAATCGGCGCAGAGGCTGCCTGACGGGTCGGGCTCCGGCCCGAATATCCAGCGAGTGCTCGGCGACATCCCTCGGTATGCCGGGCATGTCCGAGGGACTCCACGCAAAGACGTCGGCGTTTGCGCGGAGAAAGTCGACGAGCACTGCCTCCTATTTGGGGTCGAGCCCGGAACCAATCCGGATCTGCTTGGAGGTGTCGCCGCTGGGGTCGAGAGGGACGGCCTTAACCGTCTCCGCTGGCTCGAAGTTGCCGGCATGACGCTTCACGTCTGGCACCTCTT
Organism: Zea mays; assembly: GCF_902167145.1. Taxonomy (NCBI): domain Eukaryota; kingdom Viridiplantae; phylum Streptophyta; class Magnoliopsida; order Poales; family Poaceae; genus Zea; species Zea mays. Next base: position 216,264,465 of record NC_050100.1, on the reverse strand, counting down.
TGGAGAGGTTCTCCAGGTCGGCGATGAGGGCCTCGGACTCGGCGAGGGCCTCGGCGTACTCCACGCACTCCACGTCGCATTCGAACGCGTGTTTGTACGTGGGGCCGACAGTGATGACCCCGTTGGGGCCCGGCATCTTGAGCTTCAGGTAGGTGTAGTTGGGGACGGCCATGAACTTCGCGTAGCATGGCCTTCCCAGTACCGCGTGGTAGGTTCCTCGGAACCCGACCACCTCGAACGCCAAGGTCTCCCTTCGGAAGTTGGAGGGCGTTCTGAAGCAGACGGGGAGGTCGAGTCGTCCGAGGGGCTGGACGCGCTTCCCAGGGATGATCCCGTGGAAGGGCGCAGCGCCTGCTCGGACGGAGGACAGATCGACGCGCAGGAGCTTGAGGGTCTCGGCGTAGATGATGTTGAGGCAGCTGCCCCCATCCATCAGGACCTTGGTGAGCCTGACGTTGCCGATGACGGGGTCGACGACGAGCGGGTATTTCCCCGGGCTCGGCACATGGTCGGGGTGGTCAGCCTGGTCGAAGGTGATGGGCTTGTCGGACCAGTCTAGGTAGACTGGCGCCGCCACCTTCACCGAGCAGACCTCCCGGCGCTCTTGCTTGCGATGCCGAGCCGAGGCATTCGCCGCATGCCCACCGTAGATCATGAAGCAGTCGCGGACCTCGGGGAACTCTCCTGCTTGGTGATCTTCTTTCTTGTTGTCATCGTGGGCCCTGCCACCCTCCGCGGGTGGCCCGGCCCTGTGGAAGTGGCGCCGAAGCATGACGCACTCCTCGAGAGTGTGCTTGACGGGCCCCTGATGGTAGGGGCACGGCTCCTTGAGCATCTTGTCGAAGAGGTTCGCACCTCCGGGGGACTTCCGAGGGTTCTTGTACTCGGCGGCGGCGACAAGGTCCGCGTCAGCGGCGTCGCGTTTCGATTGCGACTTCTTCTTGCCCTTCTTCTTGGCGCCGCGCGGAGTAGACGCCTCGGGAGCCTCTTCCGATGGGCGGCCCTGGGGCTGCTTGTCCTTTCGAAAGATAGCCTCAACCGCCTCCTGGCCAGAGGCGAACTTGGTGGCGATGTCCATCAGCTCGCTCGCCCTGGTGGGGGTCTTGCGTCCCAACTTACTCACCAGGTCGCGGCAGATGGTGCCGGCAAGGAACGCGCCGATGACATCCGAGTCGGTGATGTTGGGCAGCTCGGTGCGCTGCTTCGAGAATCGCCGGATGTAGTCCCGGAGAGACTCTCCCGGCTGCTGCCGGCAGCTCCGGAGGTCCCAGGAATTCCTGGGGCGCACGTACGTGCCCTGGAAATTGCCGGCGAAGGCTTGGACCAAGTCGTCCCAGTTGGAGATCTGCCCCGGAGGCAGGTGCTCCAACCAGGCGCGAGAAGTGTCGGAGAGGAACAGGGGAAGGTTGCGGATGATGAGGTTGTCGTCGTCTGTTCCTCCCAGTTGGCAGGCCAGGCGGTAGTCCGCGAGCCACAGTTCCGGCCTCGTTTCCCCCGAGTACTTTGTGATAGTAGTCGGGGGTCGGAACCGGGTCGGGAACGGCGCCCGTCGGATGGCCCGACTGAAGGCCTGCGGACCGGGTGGTTCGGGCGAGGGACTCCGATCCTCCCCGCTGTCGTAGCGCCCCCCACGCCTGGGGTGGTAGCCTCGGCGCACCCTTTCGTCGAGGTGGGCCCGACGGTCGCGACGGTGGTGCTCGTTGCCGAGGTGGCCCGGGGCCGCAGGCGCGGTGTTGCGCGTGCGCCCGGTGTAGACCGAGGCTTCCCGCATGAATCGGGAAGTCGCGACATGAGGTTCCTAGGGGTATCCCTGCCTTCGGGAGGTAGTGCTCTCGGCCCGTCGGGCCGCAGCGCCTTCCAGGAGATTCTTGAGCTCTCCCTGGATTCGCCGACCCTCGGTGGTTGATGGCTCCGGCATCGCGCAGAGGAGCATCGCTGCGGCTGCCAGGTTCTGACCAACCCCGCTGGATGCGGGCGGCGGCCTGAGCCTGACATCGTTGGCGACGCGGTGCTGGAGACCCTGGGGCAGGTGACGTATTTCTCCGGCCGGGGGTTGGCCCGCCCATACCTGCCCGACGTCCCAGCGGATCGTCTCAAGCGCTCCTGTTCCCTCGTCGAGCCTGGCCTGCGCCCCGCGGACTTGCTCGAGCTGTGGGTCGTGACCCCCCGCCGGAACGGGGACCACAGCTAGCTCCCGCGGGATGTCGGCGCGAGGCACCGGCCTAGGAAAATCACCGTCCTCCGGCATGCCAAGATGGTTGCCTTCGGAGGGATCCCCTAGCTCGATGTGGAAACATTCGCGGCTTGGGCCGCAGTCCTCGTCGTCAAGGTTGCGGCTTCCGTCGGAACAGTCGGAGAGGCAGTAGTCACATGCGGTCATGAAGTCCCGCATGGCACTGGGGTTGCCAAGTCCAGAGAAATCCCAACAGATGCTGGGATCGTCATCTTCCTTAGACCTAGAGGGCCCGTAGGTCGAGACGTCCGTCAACCGGTCCCAAGGCGACCGCATACGAAACCCCAGTGGGGTTGCACTCGCCTCAATGAGAGCGCCCGCCAAAGCGAGGTCGCTTGGCGGGTTGAGGCCGAGTCGAAAAGACGTAGGATGGGAATTAGTCGGTACCTTTTGGTCGACGCGGAGCGACGTAGTCACATCGGGGACTGGTTGCACCGTCATCTCAGGTACGAGGGCGACGTCCTGCAAGCTCTTCGCGAGTGCGCCGGCGTCGTCCACTTGTTCGAGATTGGCGTGTCGCGGGGGACGGCGCTTGCCTTCGTCTTGAACGCGAGGTCGACGCCTGGCGTGCCTTCCGTCGGGGTGCTGGGGATGTCGACTCGCTCGACAGCCGACGAAGCGCGGCCTCCCGCTTGGCCTTGGTTGCCCCGCCTCCTCCTTCGTTGGCGGGGGAGAGGACGGAGCGAGCTCGAACGTTGTTCTTCCACCACGCGGGGAAGATGTCGTCGACTCCGCCGCCGGCGGGCGGGATGTCGGCCGCCGTTGTCGTTGTCGCGCGGCGGTGGAAGGAGTATCATGTCGTAGCTGCCGTCGAAGGACATGAACTCAAGACTCCCGAAACGGAGCACCGTCCCGGGCCGGAGAGGTTGCTGGAGACTGCCCATCTGGAGCTTGACGGGAAGCTGTTCGTCAGCACGCAGCAGGCCCCTACCTGGCGCGCCAACTGTCGGCGTTTCGAGACCGGGGGGTCCCTAAGCCGACGAGTGAGTGTGCTGCGTGCCCCAGCCCAGATGGGTCGAGCGCGTGGGCGAGCGCGAAGGGGGGAGAGGCGAGGTGGCCGGAGTCGGGCGTGAGAGAGGTGGAAATCCCGCGGCCTTCGTGTTCGTCCCGCGCCTAGGTCGGGTGCGCTTGTAGTAGGGGGGTTACAAGCGTCCACGCGGGTGAGGGAAGCGAGCGGCCCCAAGAGAGCGCCTGTCCCGTCCTCGGTCCCGCGCGGCCAACCTTCTCTGAGAAGGCCCTGGTCCTTCCTTTTATAGGCGTAAGGAGAGGATCCAGGTGTACAATGGGGGTGTAGCAGAGTGCTACGTGTCTAGCGGAGAGAGAGCTAGCGCCCTAAGTACATGCCAATGTGGCAGCCGGAGAGATCTTGGCACCCTGCTGGCGTGATGTCGTGGCTGTCGGAGGAGCAACGGAGCCTGGTGGAGGGACAGCTGTCGGGGCGGTCGAGTCCTTGCTGACGTCCCCCTGCTTCCGTAAGAGAGCTGAGAGCCGCCGTCGTCACAGAGCTTGTGGGGCGCCATCATTGCCCATCTGGCGGAGCTAGCCAGATGGGACACCGGTCTTGTTCTTTGTGACCCGAGTCGGCTCGGGGTAGGATGATGATGGCGCTCCCTGTTGACGTGGCGGGCCCGCGTCCGAGGTCGGGCGACGTGGGGGCTCCTCCGAAGCTGAGGTCGAGTCTGTCTTCTGTTGCCGAGGCCGAGCCCGAGCCCCTGGGTCGGGCGAGGCGGAGATCGTTTGGCAGAGGCCAGGGCGGAGTCCGAGCCCTGGGGTCGGGCGAAGCGGAGTTCGTCGTCTTCTGGGGCTGAGCCCGAGTCCGAGCCCTGGGGTCGGGCGGAGCGGAGTTCGCCGTCTTCCGGGTCTTAGCCCGAGTCCGAGCCCTAGGGTCGGGCGGAGCGGAGTTCGCCGTCTTCTGGGGCTGAGCCCGAGTCCGAGCCCTGGGGTCGGGCGGAGCGGAGTTCGTCGTCTTCTGGGGCTGAGCCCGAGTCCGAGCCCTGGGGTCGGGCGGAGCGGAGTTCGCCGTCTTCCGGGTCTTAGCCCGAGTCCGAGCCCTGGGGTCGGACGGAGCGGAGTTCGCCGTCTTCCGGGTCTTAGCCCGAGTCCGAGCCCTGGGGTCGGGCGGAGCGGAGTTCGCCGTCTTCCGGGTCTTAGCCCGAGTCCGAGCCCTGGGGTCGGGCGGAGCGGAGTTTCCTATGGCGCCTTTGGCAAGACCTGACTGCCTGTCAGACTCACTCTATCGTGTGGCACTGCAGTCGGAGTGGCGCAGGCGGCGCTGTCCTTCTGTCAGACCGGTCAGTGGAGCGGCGGAGTGACGGCGGTCACTTCGGCTCTGCCGGGGGGCACGCGTCAGGATAGAGGTGTCAGGCCACCTTTGCGTTAAATGCTCCTGCAACTTGGTCAGTCGGTGCGGCGTTTTAGTCAGGGTTGCTTCTTAGCGAAGCCAAGGCCTCGGGCGAGCCGGAGATGTGTCCGCCGTTAAAAGGGGGGCCTCGGGCGAGACGGAAGTCCCTCGAGGTCGGCTGCCCGAGTCCGAGGCTAGGCTCGGGTGAAGCGTGATCGAGTCACTCATATGGACTGATCCCTGACTTAATCGCACCCATCAGGCCTCTGCAGCTTTATGCTGATGGGGGTTACCAGCTGAGAATTAGGCGTCTTGAGGGTACCCCTAATTATGGTCCCCGACACTGTCTGAACAAATACGTGTTGCGGGGCACGCCGATCTCATCAACACGCGCGAGGATGGTCTCGGTAAGGTCCGGGTTGCCGGGGAGCAGCATCGGGTTGGTCACGCACATTGTGCCAATGTCCTAGACAGATAGACCGCAATCCTGGAGCAGATGGAGGTTGGTCTTCACCACCTTGTCGATGTCGTAGGCGACGAGGTAGTTCCCCCGACTGACGATGCGGAGGAACTTGTCGGGCGAGCCGAGGAGGGGGATCCAGAAGCCGAGCTTCTCGTCGATGTTGAAGGTGCGGAAGGAGCAGGGGGCCACGCGGACGAAGCTGCGTATCTGTGCTGCGGAGAAGTCGTATCTGTGGAAGAGATCCACGCGGATCCGCAGGGTGTCGTCGACGCTGCAGCTGAGGATGCGCGGGTCTTTGGCCACGAGCAGCGTGATGTCGGCCTTGGAGTCTGGAGAGGCCGAGCGCCGGGCCGGTGAGGAAGGAGAGCACTGCGTCGGCGTTGGAGGACGATTTCCAGTGGCACATACGCTTGGCTGCTTTCGCGGCTTGCTTCCGGGTGAGGCCGCAGGTGGAGACGAGGTAGTCATCGGTGGCGAAGTGGCACGCAGAGGAGTAGGTCGCGAAGGCGATGTAGATGTAGAGGAGAGCGCGCTGGAGGGAGAACTGTATGAGGGATGAAGAGCGGTGGACGGGAAGGAGATCTTGCAGGTGAATGGAGAAATGTTTTTGGAGGCGGAACATGGCAGAGTTATTTGAGTTTGTAACACTCTCCTCGCGCGGCTTCGCCACTATATTACTTCGCAGCTGCGCATCGTCAATTTGGTATTATGCAGCACACATCCGCGTCATATTGAGATTGTTATTATCCCCCGCTCTATTACCGTGTGTTTTCTTGCGGTTGATGAAGTTTGTGTACCCCTTCGTACTAATCTACCCTAGTCGTTTGAGTCCATTCTCTATTATGACTACCTCTCTATCGCCCACGCCGTCGTCTGCCTTAAGTTGACCACGCCGGCGTCTGCCACCAGGTGCCAGCGCCGCTGTCTGCCAGCAGGAGCCCGCGCCGCCGTCTGCCACCAGGTGCCAGCGCCGCTGCCAACCCTGTCTGCAACCCCGTCTGCATGGAGGTAGAAGAAGAGCTGCATGAGGATGAGCGCCAGGGTCTCGCCGGCAGGCGCCAGCCTGTCGAGCGGCTCCGGGAACGCCGTGGACAGGAACACAGCCAGCGTCGTGACGCAGGGCAACGTGCCGCCCTGGAGCCCCAGTTGTGCGGCCATGGCCAATCCGTCCTTGCAGATGATGAAGGACAAAGCGACCGCCGCGCCACCGTTCAGCACCGACAGCCGCTCGTCGTCCTTCTGCGGACTCGTCGTCGCTGCTTGGACTCTGCTGGGATGTTTGGCGCCAGTGAGAAGAGCGCTGAGATGAGGTTGTCCGCTGCGACGCCGGCGGCAAGGACGGACGGCGTGAGGCCTAGAGCTTCCGAGATGGCGACGTAGTTCACCGCTGTTCGTCGCAGTCGGTGATGTCATCAGTGGGCAGCGGCACCGATGTGTGTGAGTGAGTAAGCGAATCAAAGCACTTACCTCCGCCAATGTTCAGCAGCAACCAGATCCGAGCAGGAATGCCTTGAGGAGGTCGCCGGTGGTGCGGACGACGCAGCGGAGGTCGGCGCCGAGGAGCAGCAGTGGAACGACAGCCGGCAGGAGGTACTCCATGACGGCGTCGTGCGCGAGCGCCCCGGGGGTGACGAGGTCGACGGCCATGGCAGCCAGGCCGGCCATGATGCTGACCAGAAAGAGTAGACAGAGAGGCGGCGCCGTGGAATGGAAGAGCCAGAAGGGAGGGATAAACTTGACTTTTACCACATCTCATGGATGGTAACAGTGCTCGGAAGAATAACAATCCCAATATGGCGCGGATGTGTGCTGCATAATACTAAATTGGTGATGCGCAGCTGAGGAATAATATAATGACGAAGCCGCGCCACGAGAGCGGTAGTGACAGGCTCCGACCTCTCACGCGCCCCTTCCCCTCAGAGAAAGTCGAAATCTCCACAAGCGCGACCGGATATCTATTGGGCTGAAAAGCATTATTTGAGCCCACAAGTGTCAGGGCGAAGCACTGCTGTTGCCATGTTGGATTTACACTGTTTTTGTACTTCCCTGGTTCAAAGTTAATCAGATAACGCTTGGGGCTGGGACCGCTGGGCGGTAAATGACGTTGCACGGGCCTCCGATGTCGATTCCGACTTAGGCCTTAAGTGGATGTTACCGGATTCACCTCAATCCACTTGCATTGGACTAGATTGAGGTGGAATTTAGTTTAATTCCCACTTTATGGCATACTCGTTTTACTCTCAATCTATATAAATTTGGTGGGATTGAGTGGATTTAAATCCTAAACAAGTCAAAAAATATATAGTTTTTTCAATTAAATCAAATCCACATAGGATAGGAATAATCAAATATGATCTCAATCCATCTCAACACATGTAGATTAATGTGAATTAGATTGTATCTAAACAAGGCTTTAGTCCAACCAACCATAACTTATGTGATTTCATAGCATGGGAAACACTACGGAAGCAAAACACTGAACCAAACAGCTCCCTAGTTTACTTGTACTTTCAGGCAAAGATATTCTGACATTAAGCATTACATAGCAACGCTGATTACTTATTAAGACTTAAAAGTGGTTTACTAAGTGCCATATTTTTTTTTGGCAGGGCAATGGAGGGACGGAGAGTATCCACCTGAAGACCTATAATTTAAAGACAAGGGTATACAGTAGGCCGGAATTAGGCTGCCTCCAGCAACGCTCGGTAAAACGTTCTGTACGTTATATATAGCAGTTCTTCAGCTACTTTATGCGTCTAGCAAGCTCCTGTAAAGGGTCCGGTAAAATTTGGAGGACGAAGTATATCCGCCAAACATTGAGGTTCTGGGCTCGTTCTCTATCGCCTTGATTTGCTGGTTCGCGCGTCAGGTTGGATATTTCATCCGCGGCATCCGTCTCTGACACTACCACTATGGATACATGGAGTTGGCCACCGAGGAGATGACGAAGGCTGAAGAGAGAGAACAAAATTCACATAATTTATATACATTATTTTTTGCATAATATTTACACGTTCACTAATTTGTGGTTTTGGAAAATTATTAGTTGCATCATTTTTAATGCGACACGTTAGATCCAATTAAAATTATATGAAAACAATTAATAAATAAGGTAGTTGTGTATTCTGTTAATATTGTAGCTATAGAGGACCAAATTTAGAGGACGTTGCTGGAGACTAAGATGATATAGAGGACATAATCTTTTAGAGTGTGCTGTAAAGTACAGAGAATATTTCTTTAGGGGATGAAATTTAGAGAACGTTGCTGAAGACAGCCTTACATGGTAGGGGAGTGGGAGGAGAAGAGAAGGAAGAGATTGTGTAGGTGGGTGGGGTGTTACATTACAGGCTGTTAAAGAAATTCCCTTGTGTTGCATTTTTAAAATATATTTCAAAGCAATCGGAGAATGGCACAAGGACGATACAAGATGACACACTGTTAAGAGGATAGTACGGGCTATCTTCAGCAGATCTCTGTCTCATCTCCTATCTAATCCTCTGTTTTAAACTGTACTCTGCAAACCGTGTTAAACATTGTCATTTACATTTTCACATCTTCTATTTTACCTTACCTACTAGAGACAGTCTAATAGACAATGATCCCATTATATATATTAACTAAAATCTCATGGGAAAAAAAGAATTATATTGCTTGCACTTTCATATGAAACGATCCTTAAGTTAGAAATGAACATTTTCATGGCTATAACATGAATTTATGCGCTTACTAGTGTGGACCTAAGCTAATGTCCATGAAACTGCCTTCGTCTTCGATAGTTCATCAGTGGAATAATTTTTCTGTTGAAGCGAGATCAGTAGAATGAGGTTACACAAATGCACAATGGAGGGAACACAAACCTTCGAAATTCTCCTCGACATTCCAGTCATAGGCCCCGGGTCACTTTCCCCATACAAGCAGACTCATAAGCATCGGCAAGACCAGGGATGGATTCCTCGTAGGGAGCAACGAATTTCTCCAAGAATTTCTCTTCTGTTGGTGCCACCACGTTGAAGAAGCACCTGTCCTGCTCAACCAACCCCTTCTCTTTGAGAACCATCAGCACGAGGTGCCGGGGCACTATCCGCCTCTCGAGGCTGTACATGAGAAGCACCGAACGGCGGGCGATGTACTGCGGCGGCAGCCCGACCTCGTTGAGCAGGAACTCCGCGTTCCGGCGCAGCCTCTCCTCGGACGCAACCAGGATCCGCGGCGCCTTACTGATGGCCAGGCTCACCTCCTCCTGCGACCACCCGAGCGTCTCCTTGAGGACGGCGACCTTGGAGTCGACCTTCTCCTGCCCGATACATCCCGCGGTGGAGAGCGCGTGGCGAAACATCTGGGAGCCCGGCGCCACGCCGAGCTGCGTGGCGCGCCGCACCGCGTCCTGGACATACTCCGGAGGCATGGTGACGAGCCGCGGCGCGGCCACGAGCAGCTTGGCGATGTCGACTGCGCTGAGGCCGCACTTCCTGAGGAAGGCCACGTTGGGCTCCACCACCTTCTCGAGGTCGGAGCTGAGGAGCCAGTAGTTCCAGTCGCTGGCCTGGAGGAGCCGCTCGGGGGAGCCGAAGAGCGGGAGCCAGAACCGTACCTTGGAGACGAAGCTGCGGCAGAGGAAGTAGCGGCCGGCGATCTGCGCGAGGCGCGCGATCTGGGACGGGGAGAGGCCGAGCGCGCGGAGCTCCGTGGAGATAGGAGCCAGGGAACGGTCGATGCGAGCGCAGAGGACACGCGGATTGGACGCCACAACGGCGGCCACCTCCTTTGGGGAGAGCCCGAGGTCCGCAAGGAAGGCGAGCACCGCGTCCGCGTTGGATGCGGACTTGAGGTGCGCCAGGCTCTTGGACGCCTTGAGCGCCTGCGGTGGGGTGAGGTGGCAGCTGGCGATGAGGTAGTCCTCGACGGCGAAGGTGCTCGCGGGAGCGGGACCCGGGGTGGCGGTTGTGCTCGTGGCGGCCGCGCGGGTGGCGGTGAGGCGGAGGCAGCAGTGGGTGGGGAGGGGCAGCAGGGAGACGGCGACGAGGGGGGCTGCGGCGGAGAAGAAGATGAGAGGCATGGCTGGGAGTGGGAGCGGGTGGTGATTTTTGACTTGAGTCGCATACTCGCATGTAATCCACAGTTCAGTGGACGGTGGCGCACGCAGACGGCAACGGCGCAACAGCAAATGCCAAATGAAATATTTTGTTGTTTTTGGAAACAAGAATTTCATAATTAGAATAATTTTTGAAAAGTTTAGAATTTGTATTTGAGCTACGATAGCTAAACTTCGGGGGGAAAATTCGAATACATTTTGAAGCATGAAGAAACCATGTAAAATCTTTGGAGTTCATGAAATCATTGACTACTAGTAGTACCGAACGACGCGTTAATTGTGTACTCCTAATTTTGGGTTGATATGTAGAATATCAACCAGTCCGTTCTTCGTTGAGAATTAGGTATCAAGCACTAATCAAAGTCATATTGCAATATTAAACCTTCTCAGGGTTCGACCTGACATCGACTGAAATAAGTAAAGTTTGATGCGATCAGATCAAATGGCGTAACTGAAAAATAAAAATTGTGGCGCAGACAATTCTATAGAAAAAAATGGCAATTATACCACGCCTTCACAATAGAAGCTCCGGACTCCTGTGTTCAAAAGTTGTTTCTCACTTTACACAGTTCAACAGTTTCATGTTGAATCTAATCTTTGCATTAAAGGCATGTAATCCTTTTATCAAAACTAAAATCTACAACGGAGTTGCATATGCCTGGCTATCTACAGGGATCATCAGCTCTCCGGTTGTCCAGCATCCCACTGATGATACACTATCCCGCTACTGTTCTTCCTTCTCGATGACAGCGGCCTCGTAGATCTTGGCCAAGCTTGGGACTTTGACCAGAAATGGCCTGATGAACTTGGCCACGAAATCCTCCTCCGTGATGGCAGCGATGTTGTTGAAGTCCCTGCCGCGCCACAGCCGCCGCGCCTGCAGCACCCTCATCACCTGGAACCGCGGCACCAGCCGCCCCTCCAGGTCGTACCTCAGCAGCGCCGGGAAGCTGGCCACGCGCTCCGCGTCCATCCCGACCTCTGTGGTCAGGAACTCCCAGTTCCTCCGGATCCGCTCCGCGGAGACCGTCATCAGCGTCGGCATCTTCGCAGCTGCCGTCTTCACCTGCGCCTCCGTCCACCCGAGCTCGTCCCTGAAGAACGCGACCTTCCATGCGAGCCGCTCCGGAGTGACGCTGAACGCCGCGATGATCGCGTCCTTGAACGCCCGCGTCTTGCGCGGCACGCCGAACTCGTCGGCGCGGGCTAGGACGGAGTCGACCTCGTCCGGGCTCGCGACAAGCAGCTTGGAGCAGTATGAGATGGCGAACCAGCCGACGTCGCCATCGGTGAGGGTGCCTTCCTCTTGGAGCAGCGCGACGGTGGACTTGACCGTCCGGAGGTCGGCGGTGAGGAGGCCCGGGTTGCCCTTGAGCGCGGCGACGAGCTTGTCGACGCGACCACGAAGATACGGGAGCCAGAACTGGACACTGGGGACGAGCGCGCGTGAGCGGAATGCGGCCGCGCCGCAACGCGCGACGATAAGGCCCATCTGAAACGCGGTGAAACCGAGGGCGCGGAGCTCTTCCGCGCGCGGCGCGAGCGTCCTTGGCACGCTGCAGGTGAGTATCGTCGGGTCGCGGGCCACTGCCACGGCAATGAGCGGCGGGGAGAGCTCGAGCGTGTTGGCGAGGAAGGCGAGCACGGCGTCGGGTTTCGAGGGAGACCTGATGGCGGAGAGCTCCGGCGCCACGCGCGCGGCCACGTTGGCGTAGAGATTGCACCTGTTCACGAGGTAGTCTTCGACGGAGAAGGACGAGGGCGTGGCAGCGTCTGCGGCGGTGGAAGCAGATGTGGGGGCGTTGCTGGTGCAAGGGAGGGGGCGGAGACGGGATGGTGACGGCGAGGAGGAGTACTGCAGCGCCGGCGAGAGCACTGGACGCCCCGGGAGGAGTAGCATCGCGGCGACGCCGATGTGACGCTGTACGTCGGGATGAGCCCGGAAATCGGATAGGTTGTGCTGACAGGTGTGGCGCGGAGACTGCTGGCGACGGTAACTCCGTAACTGACGAACTGTGAGTCTGCGGGCGCTAACTTTTTATCCAGGCCCTTATCCATTCTCCAATTAGGCCCACGACCGTGGTTCTACCTTTTCATCGAAGCCCCTCTCCGATTAGGCCCAAGACCATGGTCCTCTTCGTTCTCATCCAGGGCGAACCACTAGGGCAAAACAGTTGAAGCCTTAAATAAAAAGGATCTCTTTATTAAGGTCGTGTTTGTCACCGGACTATAATTTGGAAATATTAAACATAGTACAAATATACAACCAATTATATATATTGTAACTTACTTAAAAATCAAATATAGTCTAATTTTAAAAATATTTACATAAATTATAAAACGAACATAATTAATTTAAACATTAGTACGATTATCTCCTAAACATTTTCTATTTTTATATTAATTAATCTTACAACTGAACAATCAATATTTAAATTTATGGTTTAATAGTCGCCCAGACTAGATTTTATTTAACGAGACCTTAATTTTATTTTTTTGCACTAGATGAGTAAGTCCCACATAACATAATAAACCCGCCAAGGTCCCAAAAGTAAATGTTTAAAACTGGTAGGGGCCGCGCGAACGCGTACCCCCTCTAGCACAAATTATGACGTCCACTCTCCCACTTGGGGAGATGGTAGACCAGCGTGTCCACCAAGTGCAATGTGGACCACTGATCCAGGTCATGGGCCTTCATGATCGCCCATCGACCCCGTCCAGGTAAGTATGGAACAACGCTGGCCCGGGGCATTCTTATATAGCCGTGTAGCTTGCCAGTACCTAGTTGCGGTGCCGAGGTGGGACTAAACTCTTCGGCTCTAGGACGTCGTTTCCGTTGGATTGGGCATGGGACAGTTCTGAATGCCAGCACTGTGTAAAACAAACGTGGTGCTTTGTTGGGCTGACAAAGGTGCAAATAAATGGGCCAAGCCTGTTCCAGCTTGGATTTGGATTTTTTTTCTCTTTTTTCTGAAACATCCAGCAAGTCTGTTTTTTTCACGAAATAAGACTTGTGCTGTATAACGTTTACTAGTCGGATTTGGGTGCGGAATTATCCATGGCGTCCTAATCGCATTCAGGGCCAAACTATAGTCTAGACCTAAAACCTTAGCTTGTGTTTGTTCATGATAATATAGGTTTCAAGGTGTGTAATATTTATTTATTTTCATATATTTATGTCTAAACATATATTTAAAAGAATCAAGCAGGAGAACTTACTGAGAGCAAGACTACACTACCGGTTGTAAGCTGTTGATATATACTATCCTGTTCTCGATTATTTGTCATCAGTTAGTTTGTTTTTAATTAAACTATGATAAAAAACGGAGGGAGTACATAGTTTATCAACTAAAGTAACGAAAACGTCGATGTCATCTGGGCTGTCGCGTCCAACTTCAAATAAGTATCAGCTTCGTGTTCGACTTTTGCGCCGGCCGGCCGGGCGTAGTCGGCAGGCCGCTCCTACATGCACATCACATTGCCAGTCTGTTCGCTCCTATTGGTTCATGGATATATACGCGCACGCGCTCGCTCGCTTTCGTACGTAATCCAGCAAGAACCAGTTGAGAAGTCGTCTCTGCGCACGAATTTCCCTAGTTAGTAAAGTCAAAACGGCATAATCTACTACTCGTATTGATAATCTGCTTTTGGCACGCGGAGTTCAAACGGATGTTTGCATTGAGATGTTGGCATAGAGATGACTGCGACGAACGGCCGGCAAGCATGGGTGGACGCACGTACAGAGTGCGGATCTTGGCCGCTGGTCAATTTTCAGAAACCATGTACTACCTTCATTCACAAATATATGATATTATTGATTTTTTTTTCTTTTTAAAAAGGGAAATTTGGATTCATACCATTAAAAGATCACCACTTTGGATCCATACCATTACTATCTCACTTACATGTGGGTCCACATGAGTCAATGACATGTGGGGTCCATGGTATATATCTAAAGTTTGGATCTTTTAATGGTATAGATCCAATTGTTCCTTTTAAAAACTTTAACCGCTCATATTATTTAAAATATTTATTAAAAATGTAAAATTTTAAGTCAAACACAAAAGAACTTAAGTGATAAAATAAAACATAAAAATAAATGATAATTCATTATTTTTTGAATAATACGAGTAGTTTTGTAAAAGTCAACGGTGTCATGTATTTATGAACGGAGGGATTATAATGATTAGTACCAATTAATCAGGCCTCCACTTAATGTCAGTTACAAGGCCCAACCCCCCCTCCCCCAATCTCTCGATTTTTCATTACTATTAGTGAGAAAAATGTTGGGCTGAAAAAAAGAGAGCCTAGAATAGCATCTAGAATCAATGAACATCCATTGAAAATAATGCCTAAAATAGAATCTAAAAGAGGACAAAACCTATTGTCTATGTTGTTATGGTAAATGGTTTGATCGGATGAGGAGCTCGCAAGAGGATATTGTCGTTGTCGTTGGCAGTGTCGCAACTCGCAAGAGAACACTTGTTTTTTGAAAGACGCGAGAGATAGACATTTGTGGCCGTTATTAGTTGGTGTAATATAAGTGTCACACACAGTGTCTCAGGCCCGCGTACATACTCATCATATCACCGTGCATACAAGCCTAGCCAGCCAGCTAGGTACGTACATGCATGTATGCGTTGCAGCATTGTAATACTACACGTGCATGATGGCTGAGAGCAGCTCGCCGAAAATTCGCAGGCCGATCTGTAGGTTGTTGAAGCGCAGCAGGTCTATGTGTCACTGCGTGTGCGTCAATATAGCATGCATTGCTATATACACGGGTAGTCTGAATGTCTGCTGCATGCATTGCATACAATAGTCTGAATGTGTCAAACATGCCCTCCGTTCCGCTGCTAAAAAAACGCACGAATCTATACGTCCATCTGTTGTTTGCTTCGCGCGCGTTAGGCGATTGCGTCATAGTTTAAGAAGGTGTGATTGTTACTGTACGCACGTTGATCGATGCGTGTGGATGCGTAGCGTAGGTAGGTTCCGATATCGATAGAATGAATATATATCTTCTTCACGATTGCATAGTACGTCAGCACACAGACACAGGTTCGTTATACGACCCACGTTTGTATACTGTAGTCAAATTGACCACGTACATCAACCTTCTTCGATATGCAGGTGTGCCAAAATATTCTAAACTGGGTCTTCAACTCGTCATTCGCTGTAACCTGTAAGTGCAAGACAGCATCGCTCGGAAGTCGGAACCATCCATGCATATGCATGCATGCTGCCGTACGTTCGTTGAAAATTCCACGTGGCGCGAATCTGGTCCCTTGACTCGTTCCAGCCTTTCCAGGCGACTGTGCGTGCATGTTGGCTTCATGTAAATAAACTGGCAACACACAAATTTGGCTGTCGTGCCATCCGTGAAGATTCAATCATAGCTAGCTAGGTGGGTCAGCTACTCAGCTCGGACGCCGTCGTCGTCTCACGTTCGCACGTCAATTAGCTCACGCTAACGGATCGGAGGAGGGGCGGCGTTTCATGGAACGCGGCTTCTTCTGGGGACCGGACCGTGCATTTGTCGCCGGCGAAAAAACGATGCTAGAAGAACTAGAACACGTGGACGAGTTGCTAAGCTGCTATCCAAGACAATAGACAATCATTATTCGAAGTTCTATATCGACCGGACCGGTGGATGCAGATTAGGTACTGACTTTTGGCGGGGCCCGGCAAGACGAGCGGAGCGTGCCTATGCATTCCCTCGTCGTCGTCGTTGGCAGCTCTCGTTCTATAAATTGGATACCAGCAGCGGCATCCTCCACTCGATCCAGATATCCCAGAGCAACGACGCATACGGAGCACACAGCATTGCAGTATAGCAAGCGCCAGCCTTGGTTTGCATCGTCCTCGCTCGCTGCTAACTCAGAGCACGCATCATCATCAGCATTTGCGCGACGTTGATCGAGAGAGCTAGTCAGATGCAACGTCAGAGAGCTAAGATGCCGGCAGGCCAGCTGAGCTGGCCGTTACTGCTAGGCGCGGTGTTAGCCTTTGGAGTTGCAGCTAGCCCGGCCCAGGCCTCCAGGAACACTCACTACGACTTCGTTGTAAGTAGAGACCTATATATAGCTCTATAGCTGTATTCCAGCATCTTTGCTAGTTATCCAAGCTCCTTAATTAGTTAATTGATGCCCACTGCTATGTGCTACACGCCTACACTACTGCACCATGCATATATGCGTATACTTGATTTCATTAAATAACGAACGAGATATATATGTCTTGCAGATAAAGGAGACCAATGTCACCCGGCTCTGCCACGAGAAGACCATCCTGGCCGTGAACGGGCAGTTCCCCGGGCCGACCATCTACGCGCGCAAGGACGACGTGGTCATCGTCAATGTGTACAACCAGGGCAGCAAGAACATCACCCTCCACTGGCACGGCGTGGACCAGCCGCGCAACCCGTGGTCCGACGGCCCGGAGTACATCACGCAGTGCCCCATCCAGCCCGGCGCCAACTTCACCTACAAGATCATCTTCACCGAGGAGGAGGGCACGCTGTGGTGGCACGCGCACAGCGACTTCGACCGCGCCACCGTGCACGGCGCCATCGTCATCCACCCCAAGCGCGGCACCGTCTACCCTTACCCCAAGCCGCACAGGGAGGTGCCCATCATCCTCGGCGAGTGGTGGAACGCGGACGTGGAGCAGATCCTCCTCGAGTCCCAGCGGACCGGTGGCGACGTCGATGTCTCGGACGCCAACACCATCAACGGCCAGCCCGGCGACTTCGCCCCGTGCTCCAAGGCGGACACCTTCAAGATGTCCGTGGAGCACGGCAAGACGTACCTGCTCCGAGTCATCAACGCGGGGCTCACCAACGAGATGTTCTTCGCCGTCGCCGGGCACCGCCTCACCGTGGTCGGCACCGACGGCCGCTACCTCAAGCCGTTCACCGTCGACTACATCATGATCTCCCCTGGACAGACCATGAACATGCTGCTCGAGGCCAACCGCGCCACCAACGGCTCGGCCAACAGCCGCTACTACATGGCCGCGAGGCCCTTCTTCACCAACGCGGGACTCCCGTTCGACGACAAAAACACCACGGCCATCCTGGAGTACACGGACGCGCCGCCCGCCGCGGGGCCACCGGACTTCCCCGAGCTGCCGGCCATCAACGACACCGCCGCGGCAACGGCGTACACGGCGCAGCTACGGTCCCTGGTCACCGAGGAGCACACGATCGACGTGCCAATGGAGGTTGACGAGCACATGCTCGTGACGATCTCCGTCAACACGCTCCCCTGCGGTGCCAACCAGACGTGCGCCGGCCCCGGAGGCAACCGCCTCGCGGCGAGCCTGAACAACGTCAGCTTCGTGAGCCCGACGACCGACATCCTCGACGCCTACTACCACTCCACCAGCGGCGTGTACGACCCGGACTTCCCCAACAAGCCGCCCTTCCTCTTCAACTTCACGGCACCCAACCCGCCACAGGAGTTCTGGCTCACGAAGCGGGGCACCAAGGTGAAGGTCCTGGAGTACGGCACCGTCGTGGAGGTGGTGTTCCAGGACACGGCCATCCTCGGCGCCGAGAGCCACCCCATGCACCTGCACGGCTTCAGCTTCTACGTGGTGGGCCGAGGGTTCGGTAACTTCGACAAGGACAAGGACCCGGCCACGTACAACCTGGTCGACCCGCCGTACCAGAACACCGTCTCTGTGCCCACGGGCGGCTGGGCTGCGATGCGTTTCCGCGCGGCAAATCCTGGTGAGTACCCTCTTGCTAAATTTGGGCAACAATGATCGATCGAACTACAGTTAAGGCTGACAATGGGCTATAAATTTTGCACTATAAGATTTAAGGATCGAATCGAATTAGAATCGGGCTCTATTCCTATTCATTTTTGAACTATAATTTATTTAGGGCCTTGATATTTTGTGAAGAACTATTTAGATCACGATCCATTACCACCCCTAACTACAGTATATAAATGTTGTTTTATTGTATATGTTTTTTTTTCTCATCACGTTGTGCTGCTTGTTTATTAGGTGTGTGGTTTATGCATTGCCACTTCGATCGTCACACGGTGTGGGGCATGGACACTGTGTTCATCGTGAAAAATGGCAAGACCCCAAACGCTCAAATGATGCCACGTCCTCCTAACATGCCCAAGTGCTAAGGAAACGAAGCCATGCATGACTGCCAGAGTGTATGTATGCAAGAGCAAGACAATCCAGCAAGATAACTAATCTCAGATAATTGATTTATTTATTTATTCGTGGTACAGATTTTAAGTAGACTGTTTCTTCTGGTCAGTTGAGACGATGTAATTAGTGTTGTTTGTATTCTTTTCTCCCTCTCTTTTCACTTGGACGGAAGAGAAAAATAAATTCGTTGTATTTATTATTTGTGTGGATTTACTCCTAGTTCAATCTTCAAGTGTAATTAAACAATGTATGTCACGGAGCTACATTATGCACACATCCCGTGAAAATTCAATATAAACATGTGCTTCTTATGTGCACTTTTTTTTTGCCATGATAGTATCATGATTATTTAGAGAAAATTTGTTTGATAATAACAATACCGTTCAAGTACTACTCGTATTGTTCTTAGGCTATCTTCAGCAGATCCATTATCCCGTCTCCTATTTCAAATTTCACTCTGCAAATAGTGTCAATGCAAATAATATCATCTACAGTTACACGTCTCGTATTTTACCGGAACTACTGGAGACAGTCTTACCATGGTAAGCAATGATGTTTATCTAGGAATCTCAAAATCTATGGGTATAATATTTCGAGGGTTGATAGTATGGTATAATGTGTGTTTGTTTATAGGGTAAGTGTGTGTGCATAGGCAAATCTAGGGTTTTATTATTGGGTTAGTTGATCCGATAAAATTTATAAATCATTTAGTAAAACACTGATATTTTTTAAAATATGTTGTATTATGTGATGAAGCTAATCCTAGTGATCTCAACAATATTTTTGGCTAAATTCGCCACTCATGTCTGCATATGTAGTGCAATCCAAGAAAAAAGTGAATTAATGTAACAATATTATTACCGCTTGATAAATTATGGCTAAAGTATTAATGTATATTGAACTGTTATTTCTACATATGAAAGTATAATAAAATATAAGTATGCAGTTAAAGAAATCTCAAACTTTATTGAGATGTCTTAATACAATAGGCAATCAAGTTTGGACTCGAGTATTCTATTCTAATGTATTTTGTGGGATTTATCGTCTATATTTTTATTAACACAAATATAAATATAGATAGTACACTATATATTAAGCAGATAACTGTTGTTGATTTATTAGGGAGTGAGGCATGGCCCCTGCAAACCCTTTTTGGCTTTATCCCTGATGCCTAAACATCTTTAAGGCACCAAAATAGTCATTGTTGGGACTATTTGTTTCGGATTCTGGTTATCAAAATTGGCATCTGGCTGTCAAACGCTTTGCTTCTCAGTTCGCTTCTATGAGAATCACTTCTATGAAAATCGCTCAAACTAGCATGAATTTAGAATCCACCGAATCGTCGAGGAATTCACCGCTTTCTAAACCATAAACCATGCAGACCTCTTCATTTCCTCCGCACACAAGCTCGACATTCCCGCCATGAATCAAAGTGTTTCCCCACCAGGGTAAGACCCTAGTCCCTCTCAATAACCCTTTAATAGATCATGTTAAATTTGACTTGAGATGTCGTTTCTTTGGTGGGAGGGGAGAGCATTAGTGAACTTAAACTGATGATTTGATCTTATTTTTGAATGGGTATGATTGGTTTGGACGCGGCATTTACATTATGTGTTCAGTTCAGTCAGCTTACTACTAAGTTGGATTATGGTAGCTTTGCTGGTGTGCCATGCAAATATAGTGGATGGGTTGTAGATTGTCACTTGTATAAGATGTCAGATCTACAGAAGAACCTTGCTGAAATGGTGAATTCGAGAAGTTGACAAGAAGCAATCATATATATATATATATAACTGGGCATGATAGAGGAAGAGAAGTTGGTAGACTATTTTAATTTGTTCCTTGCATTTTGTGACCTAAATAGTGAGAATAAGATGCATTTGTTGGTCGATGTTGAGGACAAAAGGAGATAATTAGATTCTAGCTCTGTTGTCACCAAAGTTGTAGTTAAGAACGCAGTCATAGCTAGTAACAGTGCACAAGCATGTAAAAATAATGAGACACCTGTTCCACATGTCTTTGGCTAGAGTAGCATTGAGATAATTCCATTTGCTGATGACCAAATAGGTGCCACACTACATGTTATGAATGAGGAATCTAAGTATGAATTTCTTGGACTTAGAAAAGAACATGAGATGGTTGAACAAGCTAGGGATGCACATGAAACAAAAAGGAAAAGGAATCTACTGTTGTGGATGTGAACATGACTGATGGGGTCCATGGGGAGTTAGTTGTTCACCATTTGCTTCCCGGTGAGAATTCAGTCTTTTATGATAAGGAAGACCCTCCAATGTAGTGGCAGGTCTGAAGGGGCTAGGGGGATCTAGTCCCCCTCTGTCCATGAAACTCCAATAGATATAGAGATGGAGTATAGAGGAGGAAGAGAGAGAAATAAGCCCCACTGCATTAGAGAAATAGGTAGAAGGTAGAGGAGAAGGAATGAGTAAGAAGAAGAGAGAGAAATAAAGCCCTCCTATCAACTTGTGTTGCCTTCACCATTGGTCATTTGGACATTACCCCCCCTAATTCAACATTGGATCCGCCACTACTCCAATGATAGTGGGAAACATATAATTTAGCATGAATGAGTTCAGGTATGCTTTAAAGCATTATGTTATCAAGGTTCAATTTTAGTTAGGAACAGAGCAATCATACTGAGACATGTTTAGAGGGTGTACATGAAGAATCGTGGCAAGGTTGATGTAGGATGCAAAACACGGTAGGGTACTATTTTGTTTACTTGTCATGTACATTGCTTTATTTTGATATATATAAGTAAAGTATAGTTCAACATTTTGTATGTTTTGTATCATATCGATCTTTACTTTGTGTGAAGCCTATAGCAAATAAAGAAGGACATATGTGTGCATCAACTGGTAGAGTATGGACAAAGATGGCTTCTTACCATTGGGTTGCAGAGAAGGCAATCCCAATGTTAAAAATCTAAATAAGGGTGCCATGAAGTTGAAAGAAGAGTTGTATACTTATATGACAAATACAATTTGACCATATGATATTCCACAATATGGGATGGAAGGTAAAAAGGCTGATGAACACATTTTTGGTACTTGGGAAGAAAGTTTTTGTTATTTGTTTAACTTTAAGGCGGAGGCTGAGCTCAGAATGCCTGCCAGTGTTGTAGAGATATGTCTATAGGGAAAAATGTGACATATATTTTCATAGATTTTTTTGTTGTTTCATACCAAGCATTGTTGGATTCTTGAATGGGTGTCGACCATATTTGAGTATTGACTCCACAACTTTGAATGGGAGATGGAATGGACTATTTAGGCAGTAACCAACAATATTGGCACCATGAAGGAACAAACCTCATGGACACTTGTAGAAGCAACAACCAACAAAATTTTCACTAAAGGAACATCCATAAGTATTTCACAGACCTCATGGAAACTCACATGAGTAGCAACCAATAGTTTCATAGACATCATAAACACTCACCAATGGAACATATCAATAACATACATGATAGTAAAGCATGCACGCATCACACAAGAACATGCTACACTACGAGTTCATGGAGATACATTTGTTTATAACCTTACAACAAACACTACAACTTAGTCAGAGAAGCTAGGCAGGTTATCAATATCATAGTCGACGCCCTAGTAGTTCTCCATGTGTTCTCTAATGGAAATCCAGTCCTTTGGATGGAGCTCATGCGAGGGCAGTGGCCATGTGAAAGGGAAATAGGGTCAAACCTTTTCCTATAAATATTTTGGTGGTTGAAACATTACACACATTGCTCATTTAAATACCTTTGATCATATCTCTTTCGTTTGCTATGACTAATGTGTTTCCAAGTGTCTTTTTAATGCTAAGTCGTAGATTAAAAGGGAAATGGAGTACTCGACGAAGACAAGGCTTCCACTCCACTCTATCGGTATCATTTACCCTTCGTCGTTACTCCACCACACTCTCCGATTGGTATAATCTTTCACTCATATTTATTTTATCAATGGGGGAGAAAATATAAAAAGGGCTCTCAAAGTCTCCGTTTTTGGCGATTAATGCCAAAGGGGGAGAAAATATTAAGCCCAAAGCAAAAGGACCGCACCACCACCAATTTCAAAATTTTCAAGAATTTTTCGAACTGGTATCTAAATGTATTTGATCGTGTTAAATTGATATTTACAAAAAATTGGTAAAACCCTCTTGAACACTAAGAGGAGAATTTCATTCAGGGGAGTTTTGTTTAGTCAAAGGAAAAGTATTTGAAACAGGGGAGAAAATTTCAAAATCTTGAAAATGCTTCTTACAACCTTACTTATATGCCTTTGACTATTTGCAAAAAAACTTTAAAAAGAATTTCAAAAGAATTTGCAAAAACAAAACAAGTGGTGCAAACGTGGACCAAAATATTAAATAAAAGAAAGCAACCATGCATATCTAGTGAAATTATAAATTGGCTTAATTCTAAGTAACCTATGCACTTACATTATGCAAACTAGTTCGATTCTGCACTTACATATTTGCTTTGGTTTGTGTTGGCATCAATCACCAAAAAGGGGGAGATTGAAAGGGAAATTGGGTCAAACCTTTTCCTATAAATATTTTGGTGGTTGAATTGCCCAACACAAATAATTGGACTAACTAGTTTGCTCTAGATTATATGTTCTACAGGTACATAAAGGTTCAACACAAACCAATAGAAGATGAAAGATAGGGTTCAAATTCAAAGGAGCAAGAACCTTGAGAGTGCTCTGGTCTGGCGCACCGAACTGTCCGATGTGCCACCGGACAGTGTCCGGTGCACCAGGACCGTACAAGTCCAAACTCGTCGCTCTCGGTTTTTTCCAGCACCGCTCCGCTATAATCCACCGGACTGTCCAGTGTGCCACCGGACTGTCCGGTGTGACAGCGGAGCAACGGCTCTTCGGCGCAACGGTCGACTGCACAGTACCCCTGACAGCGCTATAGTTCGCGGCAGAAGTCAAAACAGAGGTCAGAGGCGCACCGGACAGTAAACAGTGCCTGTCCGGTGCAGCACCAGACTGTCCGGTGTCACCAAAAGTCAGCGCTCCAACGGTCGACTGCGTCAGAACCCTAATGGTTGGGTGACGTGGCTGGCACACCGAACAGTAGCCTGCCCCAACGGTTGTTTTGGTGGGTGAGGGCTATAAATACCCCTCAACCACCACCACTCCAACCATCCAAGCATTCAACACTCTCCATTCAATACAAGAGCAAAGTGAAACACTCTAAGACACAAATCAAAGCCTCCGATCCAATCAAAGTCCCCAATTCAATTCTAGTGTTTTAGGACTTGTGAGAGGATCGTTCTTGTGTTTCTTTGTTGCTCTTGTTGCTTGGTTGGCTTTCTTCCTTCCTCTTTCTTGTTTCAAAGTGACCTGTAAGCAAGGCAAGAGACACCAAGTGTGTGGTGGTCCTCGCGGGGTCTAAGCGACCTATGAGATTAAGGAGGAAGCTCACTCGGTCTAAGTGATCGTTTGAGAGAGGGAAAGGGTTGAAAGAGACCCCGTCTTTGTGACCACCTCAACGGGGACTAGGTTCTTTAGAACCAAACCTCGGTAAAACAAATCATTGTGTTTGAAAGGGAAATGTGCCCTTGGGCCATTTCTAAGTATTTTGGTGATTGAGTGTCAACACAAGTGCTTAAACGTGAATCAATGCCCATGGATGAACAAAGTGCAAATCTAGAGCAAAGGTATGTTTCTAAGTCTTAGTACATTGGTTTTGTGTACTAATATACTTGTCTAAGTATTAGAAACATGAAGAAGAAGAAAAGAAGAGAGTTGGCTGTGTACAGCCAAGAGGCTGTTTCAGTCTGGGGCACCGGACTGTCCGGTGGTGCACCGGACAGTGTCTGGTGGTGCACCGGACAGTGTCCGGTGCGCCAGGCTGCCTCGACCTGAAGACGCTGCTCTCGGGAATTTGCCGACGGCGTACGGCTAAAATTCACCGGACTGTCCGGTGTGCACCGGACTGTCCGGTGAGCCAACGGTCGGCCGAGCCAACGGTCGGCCGCAGAATCTGCGCGCGACACGTGGTCTGGCCAACGGTCGGAAGTAGGCACCGGACTGTCCGGTGTGCACCGGACTGTCCGGTGAGCCAGATCTGCAACGGTCGGCAACGGTCGACTGCGCTGTTTTAGGAAGGAGATCGGGCACCGGACAGTGTCCGGTGCACCGGACAGCTCTCGGGTTTTTCTCCGGCGACTTCGGCTAAAATTCACCGGACTGTCCGGTGTGCACCGGACTGTCCGGTGAGCCAACGGTCGGCCGGGCCAACGGTCGGCCGCACGATCGCCGCGCGACACGTGGCCGAGCCAACGGTCAGAAGGAAGCACCGGACTGTCCGGTGTGCACCGGACTGTCCGGTGCGCCAGATCTGCAGTGGTCGGCAACGGTCGGCTGCGCCTGTTAAGGAAAGAAATCGGGCACCGGACAGTGTCCGGTGTGCACCGGACTGTCCGGTGCGCCCGACGACAGAAGGCAAAGATGGCCTTCCAGAATTGTTCTCAACGGCTCCTAGCTGCCTTGGGGCTATAAAAGGGGCCCCTAGGCGCATGGAGGAGGACAACCAAGCATTCCTTGAGCA
Source organism: Zea mays (assembly GCF_902167145.1). Lineage (NCBI taxonomy): Eukaryota > Viridiplantae > Streptophyta > Magnoliopsida > Poales > Poaceae > Zea > Zea mays. The sequence continues at coordinate 216,239,582 of NC_050100.1, read as the reverse complement.
CTCTTGATCACTCACACATCAATCTCGCGCACTTGTTCGACATTCTAGTGATTTGAGCTCCGTTCTAGTGTGCTAGTCTTTTGAGCTCAAGTCTGGGTCTTGTGTGTGCGTATTCGCTGTGATCTTTGTGTCGTGTGTGAGTTGCTAATCCCTCCCTTGCTCTGTGATTCTCTGTGAACATCTTTTGTAAGGGCGAGAGGCTCCAAGTTGTGGAGATTCCTCGCAAACGGGATTGAGAAAAGAAAAGCAAGAACACCGTGGTATTCAAGTTGATCATTGGATCACTTGAGAGGAGTTGAGTGCAACTCTCGTCCGTTGGGACGCCACAACGTGGAGTAGGCAAGTTTTGTACTTGGCTGAACCACGGGATAACCACTGTGTCATCTCTGTGATTGGATTCTTGTGGTTATTGTGTTTTGACTCCTCTCTAGCCACTTGGCATAAACTGTGCTAACACCTAATCAAGTTTTGTGGCTATAAGTTTAAGTTTTTACAGGATCACCTATTCACCCCCCCCTCTAGGTGCTCTCAATTGGTATCGGAGCCGTTCTCTTCAAGAAAGGGACTAACCGCCCGAAGAGATGGATCCTAAGGGGAAGGGAATCGTGATCAACGACAAGGAGAAGGAGTCCTTCGTCAACGAGCCCAAAGATGACAAGCCTACCGACTCCGGCTCGGGTCATAGACGAAAGGAAGGGAAGAAGAAGAAGACGAGGCGCATCAAGGAGATCGTCTACTACGACAGCGATGAGTCCTCTTCTTCCCAAAAGGACGACGACAACGACTACAGGAAGACGGTCAATTCGAACTTTTCATTTGATTATTCTCGTATTCCACATAGTTCGAATTCGCATTTGCTTTCCATTCCTCTTGGTAAACCTCCACACTTTGATGGGGAGGACTACGGATTTTGGAGTCACAAAATGCGTAGTCATTTATTCTCTCTCCATCCAAGCATATGGGAGATTGTAGAGAATGGAATGAAATTTGATAGCTCGGATAGCCCTATGTTTATCAATGAACAAATTCATAAAAATGCACAAGCTACTACTGTTCTCTTAGCATCTTTGTGCAGGGAAGAGTACAATAAGGTGAGCGGCTTGGATAATGCCAAGCAGATATGGGACACCCTCAAGATCTCTCACGAGGGGAACGACATCACCATGCTCACCAAGATGGAGTTGGTGGAGGGCGAGCTTGGACGATTCACCATGATAAGGGGAGAAGAGCCAACTCAAACTTACAACCGGCTCAAGACCCTTATCAACAAGATAAGGAGCTACGGAAGCACGCGCTGGACGGATCACGACGTCGTCCGCCTAATGCTCAGGTCATTTACCGTTCTTGATCCTCATCTCGTAAACAATATTCGTGAGAATCCCAGGTACACGATGATGACGCCCGAAGAAGTACTTGGAAAATTCGTGAGCGGGCGGATGATGATCAAGGAGGCAAGATACGTCGACGACGCGTTGAACGGTCCACTCCACGAGTCTCAACCCATTGCTCTAAAGGCAACAAGGAGCAAGGAGTCGCTACCTAGCAAGGTGGCGCAAGTTGAGGCGGCCGGGCTCAATGATGAAGAGATGGCTCTTATCATCAAAAGATTCAAGACGGTGCTGAAGGGTCACAAGGGGCAGCCAAGCAAGAACAAGACAAAGGGGAAGCGCTCATGCTTCAAGTGCGGTAAGATTGGTCATTTTATCGCTAACTGCCCCGATAACGACAGTGACCAGGAACAGGGAAACAAGAGGGAAAAGAAGAAGCATTACAAGAAGGCAAAGGGCGAGGCGCATCTAGGCAAGGAGTGGGACTCGGATTGCTCTTCTTCCGATTCCGACAATGAAGGACTTGCCGCCACCGCCTTCAACAAATCAGCCCTCTTCCCCAACGAGCGTCACACATGCCTTATGGCAAGAGAGAAGAAGGTATGTACTCGCAACTCTACCTATGCTTCTTCAAGTGAGAACGAATCTAGTGATGAGGATGAAGTAGATTATTCATGTTTGTTCAAGGGCTTAGATAGATCTAAGATAGACAAAATTAATGAATTAATTGATGCCTTGAATGAAAAGAATATACTTTTAGAAAAGCAAGAGGATTTGTTGTATGAAGAACATGATAAGTTTGTAGAGGCTCAAAAATCCCTTGCATTAGAAATTAAGAGGAATGAAATGCTTGCTTGTGAAGTGTCAACATGCCATGATTCAATTTCTAAATTAAAGAGCATTAATGATGACTTAAATGCTAAACTAGTAGAAGCACATAAATCCAACTCTTGTGTTGAACATGTTGAAATTTGCACTAGGTGTAAGGATGTTGATATTAATGCTTGTAGTGAACACGTAGTTTCAATTTCAAAACTAAATGATGAAGTGGCTAGTCTTAATGCTCAACTTAAGACTAGCAAAAGTGATTTTGAAAAACTAAAATTTGCTAGGGATGCCTACACGGTTGGTAGACACCCCTCAATTAAGGATGGACTTGGCTTCAAGAGGGAAGCCAAGAACTTAACAAGCCATAAGGCTCCCATTCCCGCCAAGGAGAAAGGGAAGGCCCCTATGGTTACTAGTGCTAAAAGGAACCATGCCTTTTTGTATCATGATAGAAGACAAACTAGAAATGTAAATAGAAGTTATGATGCTTTTGATTCATATGATTCTCATGCCATGTTTGCTCCTAGTTCTTCTTATGTGTATGATAGAAATGTTACTAGGAGAAATGTTGTTCCTAAAAGAAATGTTGCAAATATTATTCATGCTCCTAGGAAAGTAGTGAATGAACCTTCTACAATTTATTGTGCTTTAAATGCTTCCTTTGCTATTTGTAGAAAGGATAGGAAAATAGTTGCTAGGAAATTAGGGGCAAAATGCAAGGGAGACAAAACTTGCATTTGGGTCCCTAAAGATATTTGTGCTAACCTTGTAGGACCCAACATGAGTTGGGTACCTAAAACCCAAGCCTAAATTTGCCTTGCAGGTTTATGCATCCGGGGGTTCAAGCTGGATTATCGACAGCGGATGCACAAACCATATGACAGGGGAGAAGAAGATGTTCACTTCCTACGTCAAAAATAAGGATTCCCAGGATTCAATTATTTTCGGTGATGGGAATCAAGGCAAGGTAAAAGGGTTAGGTAAAATTGCAATTTCTAATGAGCATTCTATCTCTAATGTATTTTTAGTAGAGAGTCTTGGATATAACTTGCTATCTGTTAGTCAATTATGTCATATGGGATATAACTGTCTATTTACAAATGTAGATGTGTCTGTCTTTAGAAGAAGTGATGGTTCACTAGCTTTTAAGGGTGCATTAGACGACAAACTTTATTTAGTTGATTTTGCAAAAGAAGAGGCCGGTCTAGATGCATGCTTAATAGCTAAGACTAGCATGGGCTGGCTGTGGCATCGTCGCTTAGCACATGTGGGGATGAAGAACCTTCACAAGCTTCTAAAGGGAGAACATGTGATAGGTTTGACTAACGTGCAATTCGAAAAGGATAGACCTTGTGCAGCTTGTCAAGCAGGTAAACAAGTGGGAGGAGCGCATCACAGCAAGAATGTGATGACCACTTCAAGACCTCTGGAGCTGTTGCATATGGACCTCTTCGGACCCGTCGCCTATCTGAGCATAGGAGGGAGTAAGTATGGTCTAGTTATTGTAGATGATTTTTCCCGCTTCACTTGGGTGTTCTTTTTGCAGGATAAGTCTGAAACCCAAGGGACCCTCAAGCGCTTTCTCAGGAGAGCTCAAAATGAGTTTGAGCTCAAGGTGAAGAAGATAAGGAGCGACAACGGGTCCGAGTTCAAGAACCTTCAAGTGGAGGAGTTTCTTGAAGAGGAAGGGATCAAGCACGAGTTCTCCGCTCCCTACACACCACAGCAAAATGGTGTGGTAGAGAGGAAGAACAGGACGCTCATCGACATGGCGAGGACGATGCTAGGAGAGTTCAAGACCCCCGAGTGCTTTTGGACGGAAGCCATTAACACTGCTTGCCACGCCATCAACAGGGTCTACCTTCATCGCCTCCTCAAGAAGACATCGTATGAGCTACTAACCGGTAACAAACCCAATGTATCGTACTTTCGTGTATTTGGGAGTAAATGCTACATTCTAGTGAAGAAGGGTAGAAATTCTAAGTTTGCTCCCAAAGCTGTAGAAGGGTTTTTGTTAGGTTATGACTCAAATACAAAGGCGTATAGAGTCTTCAACAAATCATCGGGTTTAGTTGAAGTCTCTAGCGACGTTGTATTTGATGAGACTAATGGCTCTCCAAGAGAGCAAGTTGTTGATTGTGATGATGTAGATGAAGAAGATGTTCCGACGGCCGCTATACGAACCATGGCGATTGGAGAAGTACGGCCACAGGAACGAGATGAACGAGATCAACCTTCTTCCTCAACTATGGTGCAACTCCCAACCGAAGATGACGAACAGGTACCTCAAGTGGAGGCGCTTGATCAAGGGGGAGCACAAGGTGATCAAGTGATGGAGGAAGAAGCGCTACCGGCACCTCCAACCCAAGTTCGAGCAATGATTCAAAGGGATCATCCCGTCGATCAAATTCTGGGTGACATTAGCAAGGGAGTAACTACTCGATCTCGACTAGTTAATTTTTGTGAGCATTACTCCTTTGTCTCTTCTATTGAGCCTTTCAGGGTAGAGGAGGCCTTGCTAGATCCGGATTGGGTATTGGCCATGCAGGAGGAGCTCAACAACTTCAAGCGCAATGAAGTTTGGACGCTGGTGCCTCGTCCGAAGCAAAATGTTGTGGGAACCAAGTGGGTGTTCCGCAACAAACAGGACGAGCACGGGGTGGTGACGAGGAACAAGGCTCGACTTGTGGCAAAAGGTTATGCCCAAGTCGCAGGTTTGGACTTTGAGGAGACTTTTGCTCCTGTGGCTAGGCTAGAGTCCATTCGTATTTTGCTAGCATATGCCGCTCACCATTCTTTCAGGTTGTACCAAATGGATGTGAAGAGCGCTTTCCTCAATGGGCCAATCAAGGAGGAGGTGTACGTAGAGCAACCCCCTGGCTTTGAGGATGAACGGTACCCCGACCATGTGTGTAAGCTCTCTAAGGCGCTCTATGGACTTAAGCAAGCCCCAAGAGCATGGTATGAATGCCTTAGAGATTTCTTAATTGTTAATGCTTTCAAGGTTGGGAAAGCCGATCCAACTCTTTTTACTAAGACTTGTAATGGTGATTTGTTTGTGTGCCAAATTTATGTCGATGACATAATATTTGGTTCTACTAACCAAAAGTCTTGTGAGGAGTTTAGCAGGGTGATGACGCAGAAATTCGAGATGTCAATGATGGGCGAGTTGAACTACTTCCTTGGGTTCCAAGTGAAGCAACTCAAGGACGGCACCTTCATCTCCCAAACGAAGTACACGCAAGATCTGCTAAAGCGGTTTGGGATGAAGGACGCCAAGCCCGCAAAGACGCCGATGGGAACCGACGGACACACCGACCTCAACAAAGGAGGTAAGTCCGTTGATCAAAAAGCATACCGGTCAATGATAGGTTCTTTGCTTTATTTATGTGCTAGTAGACCGGACATTATGCTTAGCGTATGCATGTGTGCTAGATTTCAATCCGATCCTAAGGAGTGTCACTTAGTGGCGGTGAAGCGAATTCTTAGATATTTGGTTGCTACGCCTTGCTTCGGGCTCTGGTATCCAAAGGGGTCTACCTTTGACTTAGTTGGATACTCAGATTCCGACTATGCTGGATGTAAGGTCGATAGGAAGAGCACATCGGGGACGTGCCAATTCTTAGGAAGGTCCCTGGTGTCGTGGAACTCTAAGAAACAAACTTCCGTTGCCCTATCCACCGCTGAGGCCGAGTATGTTGCCGCAGGACAGTGTTGCGCGCAACTACTTTGGATGAGGCAAACCCTCAGGGACTTTGGCTACAATCTGAGCAAAGTCCCACTCCTATGTGATAATGAGAGTGCTATCCGCATGGCGGAAAATCCTGTTGAACACAGCCGCACAAAGCACATAGACATCCGGCATCACTTTTTGAGAGACCACCAGCAAAAGGGAGATATCGAAGTGTTTCATGTTAGCACCGAGAACCAGCTAGCCGATATCTTTACCAAGCCTCTAGATGAGAAGACCTTTTGCAGGCTGCGTAGTGAGCTAAATGTCTTAGATTCGCGGAACTTGGATTGAATTGTAGCATACATGTGTTTATGCTTTTGATCATGTTCCTTTTTGCATTTTGTTGCTTATTATGGTGCTCAAGTTGTACAAACACTCCCTGGACCTCACAAGTCCGTTGCAAAGTGATGCACATGTTTAGGGGGAGATGTGTTACAACTTGACCCTTTGAGACTAACCATATGCTTGAGTTTGCTTGATTTAGTCTCGAAGGAGAATTGAAAGGGAAAAGGTGGACTTGGACCATGAAAGACTTCCACTGCACTCCGATGAGAGGGTAACTTATTCCAAGTTCATCTCATGACATCTTATTGCCATTTGCTTTTAATTGAAGACTTTGGTGAGGCAATGGGGTTAAGAGGCCAAGATTAATCCCGTTTTGGTGCTTGATGCCAAAGGGGGAGAAAATAAAGGCCAAAGCAATAAATGGATCAGCTACCACTTGAGAAATTTTGAAAAAGTATAATAGAGCTTTTGGTTTGTCAAAACAAAACTCTTGTAGTGTCTCTTTTGTCAAAAGTTGGCTTCTTGTGGGGAGAAATGTTGATTATGGGAAATAGGGGGAGTTTTTGAAATCTTTGATCAATCTCTTTTGGAATGACTCTCTTTATGCTTCAACATGTGTGTTTGACTTAGAGATAGAGATTTGAGTTTGATTTGCAAAAACAAACCAAGTGGTGGCAAAGGATGATCCATATATGCCAAAATTGAATAAAACTCAAGTTTATTTTATTTGAAGTGATTTTGCACTTGTTCTAGTTGCTTTATGTTGTGTTGGCATAAATCACCAAAAAGGGGGAGATTGAAAGGGAAATGTGCCTTTGGGCCATTTCTAAGTATTTTGGTGATTGAGTGCAAACACAAGTGCTTAAATGTGAAAATATGCCCATGGATGAACAAAGTGCAAATCACAAGTTAAGGTATGTTTCTAAGCCTTAGTACATTGGTTTTGTGTACTAATATTCTTGTCTAAGTGTTAGAAACAGGAAGAAGAAGAGGAGTGGAGGTCTGCTTCGGGCTGGGGCACTGGACTGTCCGGTGTGCACCGGACAGTGTCCGGTGCGCCAGACCAGCGCGGAGCAAACCAGCCGCTCTCGGGTTTTTCTCCGGCGACTTCGGCTAAAATTCACCGGACTGTCCGGTGTGCACCGGACTGTCCGGTGAGCCAACGGTCGGCCGGGCCAACGGTCGGCCGCACGATCGCCGCGCGACACGTGGCCGAGCCAACGGTCAGAAGGAAGCACCGGACTGTCCGGTGTGCACCGGACTGTCCGGTGCGCCAGATCTGCAGTGGTCGGCAACGGTCGGCTGCGCCTGTTAAGGAAAGAAATCGGGCACCGGACAGTGTCCGGTGTGCACCGGACTGTCCGGTGCGCCCGACGACAGAAGGCAAAGATGGCCTTCCAGAATTGTTCTCAACGGCTCCTAGCTGCCTTGGGGCTATAAAAGGGGCCCCTAGGCGCATGGAGGAGGACAACCAAGCATTCCTTGAGCACTCTTGATCACTCACACATCAATCTCGCGCACTTGTTCGACATTCTAGTGATTTGAGCTCCGTTCTAGTGTGCTAGTCTTTTGAGCTCAAGTCTGGGTCTTGTGTGTGCGTATTCGCTGTGATCTTTGTGTCGTGTGTGAGTTGCTAATCCCTCCCTTGCTCTGTGATTCTCTGTGAACATCTTTTGTAAGGGCGAGAGGCTCCAAGTTGTGGAGATTCCTCGCAAACGGGATTGAGAAAAGAAAAGCAAGAACACCGTGGTATTCAAGTTGATCATTGGATCACTTGAGAGGAGTTGAGTGCAACTCTCGTCCGTTGGGACGCCACAACGTGGAGTAGGCAAGTTTTGTACTTGGCTGAACCACGGGATAACCACTGTGTCATCTCTGTGATTGGATTCTTGTGGTTATTGTGTTTTGACTCCTCTCTAGCCACTTGGCATAAACTGTGCTAACACCTAATCAAGTTTTGTGGCTATAAGTTTAAGTTTTTACAGGATCACCTATTCACCCCCCCCCTCTAGGTGCTCTCATCCGCTCCCTATACACCACAGCAAAATGGTGTGGTAGAGAGGAAGAACAGGACGCTAATCGACATGGCGAGGACTATGCTTGGAGAGTTCAAGACCCCCGAGCGTTTTTGGTCGGAAGCCGTGAACACGGCTTGCCACGCCATCAACAGGGTCTACCTTCACCGCCTCCTCAAGAAGACGTCGTATGAGCTTCTAACCGGTAACAAACCCAATGTATCTTACTTTCGTGTATTTGGGAGCAAGTGCTACATTCTAGTGAAGAAGGGTAGAAATTCTAAGTTTGCTCCCAAAGCTGTAGAAGGGTTTTTATTAGGTTATGACTCAAATACAAAGGCGTATAGAGTCTTCAACAAATCATCGGGTTTGGTTGAAGTTTCTAGCGACGTTGTATTTGATGAGACTAATGGCTCTCCAAGAGAGCAAGTTGTTGATTGTGATGATGTAGATGAAGAAGATGTTCCGACGGCCGCTATACGAACCATGGTGATTGGAGAAGTGTGGCCACAGGAACAAGATGAACGAGATCAACCATCTTCCTCAACTATGGTGCTACCCCCAACTCAAGACGATGAACAGGTTCATCAACAGGAGGCGGATGATCAAGGAGGAGCACAAGATGATCATGTGATGGAGGAAGATGCGCAACCGGCACCTCCAACCCAAGTTCGAGCGATGATTCAAAGGGATCATCCCGTTGACCAAATTCTGGGTGACATTAGCAAGGGAGTAACTACTCGTTCTCGATTAGTTAATTTTTGTGAGCATTACTCCTTTGTCTCTTCTATTGAGCCTTTCAGGGTAGAGGAGGCCTTGCTAGATCCGGACTGGGTGCTGGCCATACAGGAGGAGCTCAACAACTTCAAGAGAAATGAAGTTTGGACGCTGGTGCCTCGTCCGAAGCAAAATGTTGTGGGAACCAAGTGGGTGTTCCACAACAAACAGGACGAGCACGGGGTGGTGACGAGAAACAAGGCTCGACTTGTGGCAAAAGGTTATGCCCAAGTCGCAGGTTTGGATTTCGAGGAGACTTTTGCTCCTGTGGCTAGGCTAGAGTCAATTCGAATCTTGCTAGCATATGCCGCTCACCATTCTTTCAGGTTGTACCAAATGGATGTGAAGAGCGCTTTCCTCAACGGGCCGATCAAGGAGGAGGTGTACGTAGAGCAACCCCCTGGCTTCGAGGATGATCGGTTCCCCGACCATGTGTGTAAGCTCTCTAAGGCGCTCTATGGACTTAAGCAAGCCCCAAGAGCATGGTATGAATGCCTTAGAGATTTCTTAGTTGCTAATGCTTTCAAGGTTGGGAAAGCCGATCCAACTCTTTTTACTAAGACTTGTAATGGTGATTTGTTTGTGTGCCAAATTTATGTCGATGACATAATATTTGGTTCTACTAACCAAAAGTCTTGTGAAGAGTTTAGCAGGGTGATGACGCAGAAATTCGAGATGTCGATGATGGGCGAGTTGAACTACTTCCTTGGGTTCCAAGTGAAGCAACTCAAGGATGGCACCTTCATCTCCCAAACGAAGTACACGCAAGACTTGCTAAAGAGGTTTGGGATGAAGAACGCCAAGCCCGCAAAGACGCCGATGGGGACCGACGGACACACCGACCTCAACAAAGGAGGTAAGTCCGTTGATCAAAAAGCATACCGGTCAATGATAGGTTCTTTGCTTTACTTATGTGCTAGTAGACCGGATATTATGCTTAGCGTATGCATGTGTGCTAGATTTCAATCCGATCCTAAGGATTGTCACTTAGTGGCGGTGAAGCGAATTCTTAGATATTTGGTTGCTACGCCTTGCTTCGGGCTCTGGTATCCCAAGGGGTCTACCTTTGACTTAGTTGGATACTCAGACTCCGACTATGCTGGATGTAAGGTCGATAGGAAGAGTACATCGGGGACGTGCCAATTCTTAGGAAGGTCCCTGGTGTCATGGAACTCTAAGAAACAAACCTCCGTTGCCCTATCCACCGCTGAGGCCGAGTACGTTGTCGCAGGTCAATGTTGCGCGCAACTACTTTGGATGAGGCAAACCCTCCAGGACTTTGGCTACAATCTGAGCAAAGTCCCACTCCTATGTGACAATGAGAGTGCTATCCGCATGGCGGAGAATCCTGTTGAGCACAGCCGCACAAAGCACATAGACATCCGGCATCACTTTTTGAGAGACCACCAGCAAAAGGGAGATATCGAAGTGTTTCATGTTAGCACCGAGAACCAGCTAGCTGATATCTTCACTAAGCCTCTAGATGAGAAGACCTTTTGCAGGTTGCGTAGTGAGCTAAATGTCTTAGATTCGCGGAACCTGGATTGAATTGTAGCATACATGTATTTATGCTTTTGATCATGTTCCTTTTTGCATTTTGTTGCTTATTATGGTGCTCAAGTTGTACAAACACTCCCTGGACCTCACAAGTCCGCTGCAAAGTGATGCACATGTTTAGGGGGAGATGTGTTACAACTTGATCCTTTGAGACTAACCATGTGCTTGAGTTTGATGATTTAGTCTCGAAGGAGGATTGAAAGGGAAGAGGTGGACTTGGACCATGAAAGACTTCCACTGCACTCCGATGAGAGGGTAACTTATTCCAAGTTCATCTTTAGACTCTTATTGCCTTTGTGTTCTCATTTGAAGATTTTGGTAAGGCAATGGGGTTAAAAGGGCCAAGATTGATCCCGTTTTGGTGCTTGATGCCAAAGGGGGAGAAAATAAAGGCCAAAGCGATAAATGGATCAGCTACCACTTGAGAAATTTTGAAAATAGTAGAATAGAGTTTTTGTTTTGTTAAACTCTTTTGTTGTCTCTTATTGTCTCTCTTGTCAAAGTTGGCTTCTTGTGGGGAGAAGTGTTAATTATGGGAAATAGGGGGAGTTTTTGAAATCTTTGATCAATCTATTTTGGAATGACTCTCTTTATGCTTCAACATGTGTGTTTGACTTAGAGATAGAGATTTGAGTTTGATTTGCAAAAACAAACCAAGTGGTGGCAAAGGATGATCCATATATGCCAAAATTGGATCAAAATCAATTTGAGTTTTATTTGAAGTGATTTTGCACTTGGTCTAGTTGCTTTATGTTGTGTTGGCATAAATCACCAAAAGGGGGAGATTGAAAGGGAAATGTGCCCTTGGGCCATTTCTAAGTATTTTGGTGATTGAGTGTCAACACAAGTGCTTAAACGTGAATCAATGCCCATGGATGAACAAAGTGCAAATCTAGAGCAAAGGTATGTTTCTAAGTCTTAGTACATTGGTTTTGTGTACTAATATACTTGTCTAAGTATTATAAACAGGAAGAAGAAGAAAAGAAGAGAGTTGGCTGTGTACAGCCAAGAGGCTGTTTCAGTCTGGGGCACCGGACTGTCCGGTGGTGCACCGGACAGTGTCCGGTGGTGCACCGGACAGTGTCCGGTGCGCCAGGCTGCCTCGACCTGAAGACGCTGCTCTCGGGAATTTGCCGACGGCGTACGGCTAAAATTCACCGGACTGTCCGGTGTGCACCGGACTGTCCGGTGTGCACCGGACTGTCCGGTGAGTCAACGGTCGGCCGAGCCAACGGTCGGCCGCAGAATCTGCGCGCGACACGTGGTCTGGCCAACGGTCGGAAGTAGGCACCGGACTGTCCGGTGTGCACCGGACTGTCCGGTGAGCCAGATCTGCAACGGTCGGCAACGGTCGACTGCGCTGTTTTAGGAAGGAGATCGGGCACCGGACAGTGTCCGGTGTGCACCGGACAGTGTCCGGTGTGCACCGGACTGTCCGGTGCGCCCGACGACAGAAGGCAAGATTGGCCTTCTGGATTTGTTCTCAACGGCTCCTAGCTGCCTTGGGGCTATAAAAGGGACCCCTAGACACATGGAGGAGAACACAAAGCATTCCTACAACATCCCTAAGCACCAGGACATCGATTCCACGCATTTGGTTCATTGTGATAGCATCTAGAGCTCTTGTTGAGTTGTGAACTCATTGAGTTGTGTTGCGAGCTCTTGTTGCGACTTGTGTGCGTGGTGTTGCTCTGATTTTGAGTCTTGTGTGCGTTGCTAGTTCTCCCTTACTTCGTATTTCTTTGTGAATCTTAAGTGTAAGGGCGAGAGGCTCCAAGTTGTGGAGATTCCTCGCAACCGGGATATTGAAAGGCAAAGCAAAACACCGTGGTATTCAAGTTGGTCTTTGGACCGCTTGAGAGGGGTTGATTGCAACCCTCGTCCGTTGGGACGCCACAACGTGGAGTAGGCAAGCGTTGGTCTTGGCCGAACCACGGGATAAACCACTGTGTCATCGCTGTGTTTGATCTCTTGTGGTATTGTGTTTTGTTGTGACTCCTCTCTAGCCACTTGGCAATTATTGTGCTAACACTTAACAAGTTTTTGTGGCTATAAGTTTAAGTTTTCACAGGATCACCTATTCACCCCCCCTCTAGGTGCTATCAGTGTTCATCTGCTTTATTTCTTGGTTGATTTGTTTTCCCCCTCTCTCCCAGACTCGATTTTTATTCTAACGCTAACCCCGACTTGTAGTTTGTTGTTTTAAGTTATAAATTTCAGATTACGCCTATTCACCCCCTCTAGGTGACTTTCAATTGGTATCAGAGGCCGGTACTTCATTAGAGTCTAACCACCCGAAGTGATGTTGGGAGATCACGCCAAGAGGGAGATCGTGACCGGTGACAAGCCCGCAAGCTCAGGGAGAACCCTCTCAAGGGAGTCCGACCACAAGCAAAAGGAGGAATCCTCTTCCTCCAACAAGACCCATCGGAGAGGCGACAAGAAGAAGAAGATGAAGAAAGTGGTCTACTACGAGACCGACTCTTCGTCACCCTCTACATCCGGCTCCGACTCGTCGTCCACTACTTCTAAGCGCCATGAGCGCAAGAAGTATAGTAAGATGCCCCTCTGCTATCCTCGCATTTCTAAGCGCACTCCATTACTTTCTGTTCCCTTAGGCAAACCACCATATTTTGATGGTGAAGGTTATTCTGTGTGGAGTGATAAAATGAGGCATCATCTAACCTCACTCCACAAAAGCATATGGGATATTGTTGAGTATGGAGTGTAGGTACCTGTAGCATTCCAAAAATTCGAATCTTGAAATTTTCTCAAACTCGCTCTAAATTCAAAATGAATTTCAAATTTCATTTCAAAATGTTTGTTTGCAAGTTGATATTAACAAATAAATTATAGTGGTCTATATTCTCTCCAAAATCCTCCTCAAAATATCCTACAAATATTTCCCCAGTGATCACCCTGAAATTCTTTCCAGAAATATTGTCCAGATATTTCCCCAGTAATCCCCCTCAAGTTCTTTCTAGAAATACTGCTCAAATATTCCACCAATATATCTCCAAGTATTTTTCCTCTTGAGAAATACCTTCAGAATCATTTTTCAAGTCCCTATAAATATTTTCTTCATAACTTTCCTCATGCTCATACGTATACGTATGCCTCTGGTGTCATACGGTGAGCTCTACAAGCTAATTACACTCATATAAGACAAATCCATGCTAATCTCCCACTAATCCTCTCATCCTCCCACTAATCCTCTCATCCCTCCCCCTAATCCCCCCACCATGGCTATAAATAGAGGGGCAAGGGCCTCCTCTCATCCCACCCCAAGCCATTTCATGACAACTCTTCCCCCCCCCACAAACACACCCACTCCATGTTCCACACAAGCACACACTAGCACAAGGATCGTTCGGTCGTTCTTCGATCGTTCGTCCCCCTGTTCTTAGTTTGTTCGTTCGTTCATCCGATCATTCGATCGTTCGTCCGATTGTTCATGATTCGTTCATCCGATCATTCGATCGTTCGTCCAAATAATCTTTATCCTGCCGTTATGCTGCCGAAATTCCGATCATTCGTTCGTTTGATCATTCGATCGTTCGTTCGTTCGATCATTCGATCGTTCATTCGTTCGTCATAGTTCCTATTCATCATTCATCATTCGTTCATAGTCCCTATTCATCGTTCTTCCAGATAATCTTTGTCCTGCCGTTATGCTGCCGAAATTCCGATCATTCGTTCGTTCGATCATTCGATCGTTCATCGTTTGTTCATAGTTCCTATTCGATCGTTCATCGTTCGTTCATAGTTCCTATTCGATCGTTCATCGTTCGTTCATAGTTCCTATTCGATTGTTCATCGTTCGTTCATAGTTCCTATTCATCGTTCATCATTCGTTCATAGTCCCTATTCATCGTTCTTCCAGATAATCTTTATCCTACCGTTATGCTGCCGAAATTTCGATCGTTCGTTCGTTCGATCATTCGATCGTTCATTGTTCGTTCATAGTTCCTATTCGTCGTTCATCGTTCATTCATAGTCCATATTCATCGTTCGTCTAGATAATCTTTGTCCTACCGTTATGCTGCCGAAATTGCGATCATTCGTTCGTCCGATCATTCGATCGTTCGTTCGTTCGATCATTCGATCGTTCGTTCGTTCGTCCGATCATTCGATCGTTCGTACGTTCGTTCATAGTTCCTATTCATCGTTTATCGTTCGTTCATATGAACTATTCACATCACTATTTACCATTACTATTCACATTACTATTCACCATCACTATTCATCGTTACTATTCAACATTACTATTCATCATCGTTGCTATTCATTGTTACTATTCATCGTTCATCCGATCACCCCTAAATTTCAACTACTCATCCATCATGCTGTCCAGTCCACCTAAGACCTGCCAGACAAATATTCCAGTCATACGAACTCCGGTGACTATGATTTTCCTTCCAGTAGGGAACTTCCCATCTGGTCACCCATCCTAGGTTTCTCCAAGTTGAGCATGCTTAACTTTGAGATTCCTTTGAACCAGGCTTCCAAACTCAGATTCCAATAATTCTTGTTCCTAAATTTTTATCAAACTATTCCCTATCTAACCATGTCATCCCTTAAGCATGGTCCATACTCTAGAAAACTCCCAAAATACTCTTGTCCCATATTCTGCCTATAACTCTCCTGTTCATACTAAGTCCGACGATTCATTCGTCACTATTCTCACCAACAGTGAACTTCACTGTGCTACACCACATACACCCAGCTATAAATACACCCAGCTACCCTCTCCCTCTCCACACACACTCAACACCCTCAGCCAAGGCAAACACCCCACCCACTCAGTTACCCCGCTCCGCCGGATACACGCATAGTGTCACTTCGTCTCCAGTCCACCCCCTGGTAAGCACCTCCACTCCACCACTAGTAGTATCTCAACACCACATGACACAGATTCTACTGAAGACTCTACCCATCCATATATCGCTGTTCTGACCACTATACTAAATATTTGTTGGTATACTTGCTGGTTTGTATGTTTGCTTGTTCATGTTGCATAGTTATCGGAGCATTCGTGCTGTCTCGTGGAGGCCAGATCTGCAAGTCTACGCCAGGAGGTGGAGCTAGAAGCCAGTTCCGCGAGCTCCCCTTCCCCCTTCGCCGGATAAGCATGGCAAGCTCACTGGATCCCTTTGATGCATAAATTACCTATGTTTTAAAACCACAACCCTCAGCCTGTTATTTTATGCATGATATGATTGTAAGACAAGTTATTATGGCCACCCAGCTGCTTGCCGCAATCAATCCCTGATATATTTGTTACAAATGATTTGAGGAAAGGTGTGAGTTTTCAAAAGAAAATGCTTTTCAAAATGTGTATGATGAAGGGTTTTCACCCTTATCACCTTTGAGTAGGGATGATCAGGGACTCCCTGGTTTAGGGGAGGGCCTAAGGTGATGGCTCAGCTGGTTTAGGCATGAGCAGAAGGATTGTCCCCTCATATAAGGACCGGTTTGTCATCCTTCACTGAAAGTCGCCTAGAGGGGGGTGGATAGGCGGAATCTGAAAATTATAAACTTAAGCACAACTACAAGCCGGGGTTAGCGTTAGAAATATAATCGAGTCTGAAAGAGAGGGAGAAAACAAATCACAAGCAAATGAAGAGTGAGACGCGGTGATTTGTTTTACCGAGGTTCGGTTCTTGCAAACCTACTCCCCGTTGAGGTGGTCACAAAGACCGGGTCTCTTTCAACCCTTTCCCTCTCTCAAACGGTCACCTAGACCGAGTGAGCTTCCTTCCTTGATTTCTCGGGTCACTTAGACCCCGCAAGGACCACCAAACAATTGGTGTCTCTTGCTTCGCTTACAAGGTTTTGAGAGTAAGAGTGAGAGAAAGAAGAAAGCCAACCAAGCAACAAGAGCAACAAAAGAACACAAGTCGATCTCCTCACAAGTCCTAAGAACTAGAGTTGAATTGGGGACTTTGATTCGATCGAAGGCTTTGATTTGTGTCTTGAAGTGTTGTGTATTGCTCTTGTATTGAATGAGGTGTAGTGAATGCTTGGATGCCTTGAAGTGTGGTGGTTGGGGGGTATTTATAGCCCCAACCACCAATATGGCCGTTGGTGAAGGCTTCTGTCGTATGGCGCACCGGACAGTCCGATGCGCCACCGGACACTATCCGGTGCGCCAGCCACGTCACAAGGCCGTTGGGTTCCGACCGTTGAAGCTCTGACAATTGGGGCCACCGGACAGTCTGGTGGTGCACCGGACAAGTCCTGTAGACTATCCGGTGCGCCTTCTGGCGCCTGCTTTGACTTCTGCGCGCGCAGGTGCGCACTGTAGCGCATTTAATGTTCTCTACAGACGACCATTGAGTAGCCGTTGCTCCGCTGGCACACCGGACAGTCCGGTGCTACACCGGACAGTCTGGTGAATTATAGCGGAGCGGCCTCCCAATTTACCGAAGCTGGCAAGTTCATAGTCGATCTCCCTGATGCACCGGACAGTCCGGTGCGCCAGACCAGGGCTGCCTTCGGTATACTTTGCTCCTTTGTTTTGAACCCTTTCTTTTATCTTTGTATTGGTTTGTTGTGAACCTTTGACACCTGTAGAACATATATTTTAGAGCAAACTAGTTAGTCCAATAATTTGTGTTGGGCAATTCAACCACCAAAATTCAATTGGAAAAGGTTTGACCCTATTTCCCTTTCAATCTCCCTCTTTTTGGTGATTGATGCCAACACAAACCAAAGCAAATATAAAAGTGCAGAATTGAACTAGTTTGCATAAGGAAGTGCAAAAGGTTGCTTGGAATTGAAACCAATAATTATTTCTACTAGATATGTGTGGATGGTTTTCTTCTTAGTTAAAATTTTGGACCACGCTTGCACCACGAGTTTTGTTTTTGCAAATCCTTTTGTAAAATTCTTTTCAAAACATTTTGTAAATAGTCAAAGGTATATGAATAAAATTGAAAGAAGCATTTTCAAGATTTAAAATTTTCTTCCCCTGTTTCAAATGCTTTTCCTTTGACTTAAACAAAACTCCCCCTAAATAAAATTCTCCTCTTAGTGTTCAAGAGGGTTTTGCAAGTTTTGAAAATACTACTTTCTCCCCCTTTTGAACATAATAAGATATTAATTTGAAAAACTTCATTTTTAAAATTCGGTGGTGGTGCGGTCCTTTTGCTTTGGGCTCATACTTTCTCCCCCTTTGGCATGAATCGCCAAAAACGGATACTTGTGAGTGAAATATAAGCCCTTTAACTTTCTCCCCAATGGCAAACAAATAGACATGAGTGAAGATTATACCAAAGTGGAGAGTGATGCGGAGTACCGGCAAATACCAATGGAGTTCAGTGGAAGCGCCTTCTTTGCCGAATACTCCATTTCCCTTTCAATTCTATGACTAGGCATAATATTGCACTTGAAAACCCATTAGTCATAGGCATAAAAGAGATATGATCAAAGGTATATAAATGAGCTATGTGTGCAAAGAATCAATCAAAATTCCTAGAATCAAGAATATTTAGTTCATTCCTAAGTTTGGTAAAGGTTTTCTCATCTAAAGGCTTGGTAAAGATATCGACCAATTGATCTTTGGTGTTTATATAGGCTATCTCGATATCCCCCTTTTGTGGGTGATCTCTCAGAAAGTGATACCGAATGGCTATGTGCTTAGTGCGGCTGTGTTCAACGGGATTATCCGCCATGCGGATTGCACTCTCATTATCACATAGGAGAGGGACTTTGCTAAATTTGTAGCCATAGTCCCTAAGGGTTTGCCTCATCCAAAGCAATTGCGCGCAACAATGGCCTACGGCAATGTACTCGGCTTCGGCGGTAGAAAGAGCTAATGAGTTTTGTTTCTTTGAAGCCCAAGACACCAGGGATCTCCCCAGAAACTGACAAGTCCCTAATGTGCTCTTCCTATCAATCTTACACCTGCCCAATCAACATCAGAATATCCTAATAAATCAAAAGAGGATCCCTTGGGGTACCAAAGACCAAACTTAGGTGTTTGAACTAAATATCTCAAGATTTTGTTCACGGCCCTAAGGTGAACTTCCTTAGGATCGGCTTGAAACCTTGCACACATGCATACAGAAAGCATAATATCCGGTCGAGATGCACATAAATAGAGTAAGGATCCTATCATCGACCGGTATACCTTTTGATCTACGGATTTACCTCCCGTGTCGAGGTCGAGATGCCCATTGGTTCCCATGGTGTCTTGATGGGCTTGGCATCCTTCATTCCAAACTTGGTGAGTATATCTTGAATGTACTTTGTTTGGCTGATGAAGGTGCCCTCTTGGAGTTGCTTGACTTGGAATCCTATAAAATACTTCGACTCCCCCATCATAGACATCTCGAATTTTTGAATCATGATCCTACTAAACTCTTCACAAATAGATTTGTTAGTAGACCCAAATATGATATCATCAACATAAATTTGGCATACAAACAAATCATTTTCAATAGTTTTAGTAAAGAGAGTAGGATCGGCCTTGCCGACTTTGAAGCCATTAGTGATAAGAAAATCACGAAGGCATTCATACCATGCTCTTGGGGCTTGCTTAAGCCCATAAAGCGCCTTTGAGAGTTTGTATACATGGTTAGGATACTCACTATCTTCAAAGCCAGGAGGTTGCTCAACATAGACCTCTTCCTTGATAGGTCTGTTGAGGAAGGCACTTTTCACGTCCATTTGATAAAGCTTAAAGCCATGGTAAGTAGCATAGGCAAGTAATATACGAATTGACTCAAGCCTAGCTACGGGTGCATAGGTTTCACCAAAATCCAAACCTTCGACTTGTGAATACCCTTTGGCCACAAGTCATGCCTTGTTCCTTGTCACCACACCATGCTCATCTTGTTTGTTGCGGAAGACCCATTTGGTTCCTACAACATTTTGGTTAGGACGTGGAACTAAATTCCATACCTCATTCCTTGTGAAGTTGTTGAGCTCCTCTTGCATCGCCAACACCCAATCCGAATCTTGAAGTGCTTCCTCTACCTTGTGTGGCTCAATAGAGGAAACAAAAGAGTAATGTTCACAAAAATGAGCAACACGAGATCGAGTGGTTACCCCCTTATGAATGTCTCCTAGGATGGTATTCACGGGGTGATCTCGTTGTATTGCTTGATGGACTCTTGGGTGTGGCGGCCTTGGATCTTGTTCATCTTTCTTGTCTTGATCATTGGCATCTCCCCCTTGATCATTGCCGTCCTCTTGAGGTGGCTCATCTTCTTGATCTTCTCCTTCATCGTCTTGAGCCTCATCCTCATCTTGAGTTGGTGGAGATGCTTGCATGGAGGAAGATGATTGATCTTGTGCTTGTGGAGGCTCTTCAGGTTCCTTAGGACACACATCCCCAATGGACATATTCCTTAGCACGATGCTCGGAGCCTCTTCATCATCTAATTCATCAAGATCAACTTGCTCTACTTGAGAGCCGTTAGTCTCATCAAACACAATGTCACAAGAGACTTCAACTAGTCCAGTGGACTTGTTAAAGACTCTATATGCCCTTGTGTTTGAATCATAACCAAGTAAAAAGCCTTCTACAGCCTTAGGAGCAAATTTAGATTTTCTACCTCTTTTAACAAGAATAAAGCATTTGCTACCAAAGACTCTAAAATATGAAACATTGGGCTTTTTACCGGTGAGGAGTTCATAAGATGTCTTCATGAGGATTCGGTGTAGATATAACCGGTTGATGGCGTAGCAAGCGGTGTTGACTGCCTCGGCCAAAACCGATCCGAAGTCTTGTACTCATCAAGCATGGTTCTTGCCATGTACAATAGAGTTCTATTCTTCCTCTCCACTACACCATTTTGTTGTGGCGTGTAGGGAGAAGAGAACTCATGCTTGATGCCCTCCTCCTCAAGGAAGCCTTCAGTGTGAGAATTCTTGAACTCCGTTCCATTGTCGCTTCTTATTTTCTTGATCCTCAAGCCGAACTCATTTTGAGCTCGTCTCAAGAATCCTTTCAAAGTCTCTTGGGTTTGAGATTTTTCCTGTAAAAAGAATACCCAAGTGAAGTGAGAATAGTCATCCACAATAACTAGACAGTACTTACTCCCGCCGATGCTTATGTAAGCTATTGGGTCGAATAGGTCCATGTGGAGTAGTTCCAGTGGCCTGTCAGTCGTCATGATGTTCTTGTGTGGATGATGAACACCAACTTGCTTTCTTGCTTGGCATGCGCTACAAATCCTGTCTTTCTCAAAATGAACATTTGTTAGTCCCAAAATGTGTTCTCCCTTTAGAAGCTTATGAAGATTCTTCATTCCAACGTGTACAAGTCGGCGATGCCGGAGCCAACCCATGTTAGTCTTAGCAATTAAGCAAGTGTCGAGTTCAGCTCTATTGAAATCAACTAAGTATAGCTGACCCTCTAACACTCCCTTAAAGGCTACTGAATCATCACTTCTTCTAAAGACAGTAACACCTACATCCGTAAAAGGCAGTTGTAACCCATTTTACATAATTGTGAAACTGAAAGCAAGTTGTAATCTAAAGAATCTACAAGAAAAACATTGGAAATAGAATGGTCAGGTGATATAGCAATTTTACCCAATCCTTTGACCAAACCTTGATTTCCATCCCCGAATGTGATAGCTCGTTGGGGATCTTGGTTTTTCTCATAGGAGGAGAACATCCTTTTCTCCCCTGTCATGTGGTTTGTGCACCCGCTGTCGATGATCCAACTTGAGCCCCCGGATGCATAAACCTACAAAACAAATTTAGGCCTTGTTCTTAGGTACCCAAACGGTCTTGGGTCCTTTTACATTAGAAACAAGCACCTTGGGTACCCAAACACAAGTCTTGGAGCCCTTGTGTTTGCCCCCAACATATTTGGCAACTACCTTGCCTGATTTGTTAGTAAGCACATATGAACCATCAAAAGTCTTAAATGAAATGTTATGATCATTTGATGCAATAGGAGTTTTCTTCTTAGGCATTTTAACATGTGTAGAATGCCTAGAGCTAGAAGCCTCATTCTTATAAATAAAAGCATGGTGAGAATGAGTCTTCTTTGCATGAATTCTCCTAATCTTATCCTCAGGATAACCAGCAGGATACAAAATGTAGCCCTCGTTATCCTGAGGCATGGGAGCCTTGCCCTTATCAAAATTAGACAATCTTTTAGGAGGGGCATTAAGCTTGACATTATCTCCCTGTTGGAAGCCAATGCCATCCTTAATGCCAGGGCGTCTCCCACTATAAAGCATGCTACGAGCAAATTTAAATTTCTCATTTTCTAGTTCATGCTCGGCAATTTTAGCATCTAATTTTGCTATATGATCATTTTGTTGTTTAATCATAGCAAGGTGATCATGGATAGCATCTACATTAACATATCTACATCTATTGCAAATAGAAACATGCTCAATGGTAGATGTATAGGGTTTGCAATCATTTAATTCAACAATCTTAGCATGTAAAATGTCATTCTCATCTCTAAGATTGGAAATAGAAATATTGCAAACATCTAGTTCCTTAGCCTTAGCAATCAATTTTTCATTCTCAAACTTAAGGCTAGCAAGAGAGGCATTCAATTTTTCAATCTTAGCAATTAGACTAGAATTATCATTTCTAAGATTGGTAATTGAATCATCACAAATGTTTGACTTCTCAACCTTAGCAATCAAATTAGCATTCTCAATTCTAAGGTTGGAAATAGTGTCATGGCAACTACTTAGCTCACTAGTTAATTTTTTATTTTTCTCTTCCTCCTGAGCATAAGCATTCTTAGTCTTAACATGCTTTTTATTTTCCTTAATAAGGAAGTCCTCTTGGCTATCCAAGAGTTCATCCTTCTCATGAATAGCACTAATTAACTCATTCAATTTCTCTTTTTGTTGCATGTTAAGATTGACAAAAAGAGTAAACAAATCATCCTCATTATCACTAGAATTATCCTCATCACTAGAGGTTGCATATTTAGTGGAGGATCTTGATTTTACCTTCTTCTTCTTCTTGTCGTCCTTTGCCATGAGGCACTTGTGTCCGACGTTGGGGAAGAGAAGTCCCTTGTTGACGGCGATGTTGGCGGCGTCCTCATTAGAGGAGGAGTCGGTGGAGCTTTCATCGGAGTCCCACTCTCGGCAAACATGGGCATCACTGCCCTTCTTCTTGTAATATCTCTTCTTCTCCTTCTTCTTTCCCCTCTTGTTGTTATCCCTGTCACTATCACTAGACAAAGGACATTTAGCGATAAAATGACCGGGCTTACCACATTTGTAGCACACTTTCTTGGAACGCGGCTTGTAATCTCTCCCCTTCCTTTGCTTGAGGATTTGGCGGAAGCTCTTGATGATGAGCGCCATCTCCTCATTGTCGAGCTTGGAGGCGTCGATGGGGACCCTACTCGGTGTAGAGTCTTCTTTCTTCTCCTCCGTTTCCTTGAATGCAACGGGTTGTGCTTCGGGTACGGAGGAGGAGGTGCCTTGCTCGATGATCTTCTTGGAGCCTTTGATCATCAATTCAAAGCTTACAAATTTTCCTATTACTTCCTCGAGAGACATTAGTTAATATCTTGGATCACCACGAATTAATTGAACTTGAGTAGGGTTAAGAAATACGAGTGATCTAAGAATAACCTTGACCATCTCATGGTCATCCCACTTGGTGCTCCCGAGGTTGCGCACTTGGTTCACCAAGGTTTTAAGCCGGTTGTACATGGCTTGCGGGTCTTCTCCTTGGTTGAGCATGAAGCGACCGAGCTCCCCCTCGATCGTTTCCCTCTTGGTGATCTTGGTCACCTCATCACCTTCGTGCGCGGTCTTGAGCACGTCCCAAATCTCTTTGGCACTCTTCAATCCTTGTACCTTATTATACTCCTCTCGACTTAGAGAGGTGAGGAGTATAGTAGTTGCTTGGGAATTGAGGTGTTGGATTTGGGCGACTTCGTCCGCATCATAGTCTTCATCCCCTACGAATGGTACCTGTACTCCAAATTCAACAACGTCCCATATACTTGTGTGGAGTGAGGTTAGGTGAAATTTCATCATTTCACTCCACCTAGAATAATCTTCACCATCAAAAGCTGGTGGTTTGCCTAATGGGATGGAAAGTAAGGGAGTATTTTTAGGAATGCGAGGGTAGCGTAGGGGGATCTTACTAAACTTCTTGCGCTCATGGCGCTTAGAAGTTACGGACGGCGCGTCGGAGCCGGAGGTGGATGGCGACGAAGAATCGGTCTCGTAGTAGACCACCTTCTTCATCTTCTTTTTCTTCTCGCCACTCCTATGAGACTTGTGAGGAGGTGATTCCTCCTTCTTCTTGTTATGGGACTCTCCCGATGGAGCCTTCCCGTGGCTTGTGGCGGGCTTCTCGCCGGTCACCATCTCCTTCTTGGCGTGTTCTCCCGACATCACTTCGAGCGGTTAGGCTCTAATGAAGAACCGGGCTTTGATACCAATTGAAAGTCGCCTAGAGGGGGGTGAATAGGCGGAATCTGAAAATTATAAACTTAAGCACAACTACAAGCCGGGGTTAGCGTTAGAAATATAATCGAGTCTGAAAGAGAGGGAGAAAACAAATCACAAGCAAATGAAGATTGAGACGCGGTGATTTGTTTTACCGAGGTTCGGTTCTTGCAAACCTACTCCCTGTTGAGGTGGTCACAAAGACCGGGTCTCTTTCAACCCTTTCCCTCTCTCAAACGGTCACCTAGACCGAGTGAGCTTCCTTACATGATTTCCCGTGTCACTTAGACCCCGCAAGGACCACCACACAATTGGTGTCTCTTGCTTCGCTTACAAGGTTTTGAGAGTAAGAGTGAGAGAAAGAAGAAAGCCAACCAAGCAACAAGAGCAACAAAAGAACACAAGTCGATCTCCTCACAAATCCTAAGAACTAGAGTTGAATTGGGGACTTTGATTCGATCGAAGGCTTTGATTTGTGTCTTGGAGTGTTGTGTATTGCTCTTGTATTGAATGAGGTGTAGTGAATGCTTGGATGCCTTGAAGTGTGGTGGCTGGGGGGTATTTATAGCCCCAACCACCAATATGGCCGTTGGTGAAGGCTTCTGTCGTATGGCGCACTGGACAGTCCGGTGTGCCACCGGACACTGTCCGGTGCGCCAGCCACGTCACAAGGCTGTTGGGTTCCGACCGTTGGAGCTCTGACAATTGGGGCCACCGGACAGTCCGGTGGTGCACCGGACAGGTCCTGTAGACTGTCCGATGCGCCTTCTGGCACCTGCTCTGACTTCTGCGCGCGCAGGCGCGCACTGTAGCGCATTTAATGTTCTCTATAGACGACTGTTGGCGCGAAGTAGTCGTTGCTCCGCTGGCACACCGGACAGTCCGGTGCTACACCGGACAGTCCGGTGAATTATGGCGGAGCAGCCTCCCAATTTCCCGAAGCTGGCAAGTTCATAGTCGATCTCCCTGGTGCACCAAACACTGTCCGGTGGTGCACCGGACAGTCCAGTGCGCCAGACCAGGTCTGCCTTCGGTATACTTTGCTCCTTTGTTTTGAACCCTTTCTTTTATCTTTGTATTGGTTTGTTGTGAACCTTTGGCACCTGTAGAACATATATTCTAGAGCAAACTAGTTAGTCCAATAATTTGTGTTGGGCAATTCAACCACCAAAATTCAATTGGAAAAGGTTTGACCCTATTTCCCTTTCATTCACTACCTGTACTCGTGATAAGTACAACCACTCGAGACTGTGTGGGCAGTCACTCAATCTGAACTCGTACGGTTCAAACCCTGGGTTATGAAGGCTGGGGAGCACCGAGAGGATAAGGAGGGGGAATGTTTTGTCCGGTTTGGGCATGGTGGTGGCCTGACTCCTTCCGGTATAACCGTTAAGGTAGGGACGTGCGAGGAAAGAAAGAGATTCAGATTCGGGTCTCATTGGCCATGAGATCGCAGAGCCGGACTAGTGGGTAAAGTGTACACCTCTGCGCAGAGTTTGAAAACCTATTCGAATAGTCTGTGTCCACAGGAATGGATGAGTCTGGTGTGGCATGGCAATTAGTGTTTTGTTTTAAAAAAAGGGGTGCTTTTGAGAAAAGTGATTTTTTAAAAGGTCCGACGGTTGAGCCGTGAGCTATGGTGGATGGGAAGTCCAGTGGCTGTTGTTGAAAATGAAAACCAGTGGGAAACTGCCGAGATACCTGGATGGTTTAGTCCAGGGGATTTTGTTCTATATTGAAAAACTTCCTGTTCCTTTGGGAGAGGATGCGCTTTGAAAAATACAAAATGTTTACAAAACAACCCTGCATAAAATATTGCTGTTTCGGCAAAATATCCTGAGCTCCACATATTCCATGCATTATATCTGATTTCCCCATTCCGCGGGTGAAGGTGGGCTGCTAAGTACGTTTGTACTCACCCTTGCTTATTTGTTGTTTTTCAGAAGAAGGAGATTGGGTAAAAGTTACGACTGTTCCCAACCTTGCTTGTGGCTGTTGGACCGCGGAATTGCTTCGTTGCATATATCGGGCTGCTTCAGCCCGACTCTAATGATATGTCCCGAGTTGTGGACCAACTCTTAAAGTTGATCGCCACCTTTATAGGTTTGTCTCGTTTAAGCATATATGGAATCATCTGATGTATAAATGTGTTTACTAGCCTCCTGGGACTAGTAATTGTATCACATTTGAGTCCTAGAGGATCGGGGCACTACAGGTGGTATCAGAGTTGTTAGGTTGGCCGCAGGACGTAACCTTAGCCTAATCCAAAAGTTTTTGAGTCAAAACTATTTTCTTAAAAAAATCTTGCTCTCATCCCTTCATTTCAAAAATGTTTTCCCCTTTCCTTCTCTCAGGAGTTAGATGGAGGTCCGTTGCCAAACCAGCTTTTGCCAGAATGAAGATGGTTTCCCCAAGTTGCTGAGAGCATGCACAGTCTGCCTCGGAATCAGGAGCCAGCCAGAGTATGATGGTCGTGAATTCGTCGAGCATGGCACAGAGAAGTGTGCCGTGACTGTATACATTGGATCCAGCCCACACCATGTGGAATGGAGTGTCACTGCTGCTGGGCACAGATTCAAAGACACCTGCCAAGTTGTCGCCCGCAAGGCATTGAGGGCCCTGTGTCAGATCTATGAAGAAGAAGTGGCCGACACACCGCTCAGATTCTTTCCGCCCTTTCAGAGAGACCGTCCAGTTTGGATGGCCAGAATGCGTGCATTGGAAGGGAAGCAGCTGCTTGAGAATGACCCCACAGTCATTTACCTCACTGCATACCTGCTCACCCTGGATGCACAGTATGATTTCTTGGCTCGGCACCACCATCAAATGATTGCCCGAGCAGAAGATGCAGAGAAGCGCAACCGTCAGCTCCATGTGGATCTCACCACAGCTCAAGCCCGTGCAACTGCATTGGAAAGTCGTGAAGTCATTGCGGTTGAAGCCCTGAAGCAAGCCAAGGATGAGCACGTCCAGAAGCTGATAGAGGCCTACTTGGTAACCCACAACCAACGTAGAGCCCTACGGATCCAAGAGCCCGCTCCATCCAACCGAGTTCAACCCATGAGAGCTGAAGATCCCCAGATTCTTGAAGGTCACCCAGTCTCTATCAGAGGAGAGAAGAAGGCTTGGGAACTCCCGGAAGGAGCCATAGTCTTGGAAGGGATTCCAGCCTTCCCTCAGGCTATGGATAAGCAAGAGCACCCTGAATCCTCCCAAGATCCCCCGCCGGAGTTGTTTGAGCCCCTCACCATGAAGAAGATTCCAGCACCATCCCTTGAAGTCAAGGAAGAAGCTGCAAGCACCCCGCCAGCACCACCGCCCTCTGAGGAACTACAAGAGCCAGTCCAGCTTGAATAAGAGTTCGACCCCGTCTTGCCATCTCAGTTGCTGCCAGAAGAAGTCATCAACATCAGCTCCCTCTTGACCCATCCAGGAGATGTCTCAGATTGAAGTTGTGCGCTAGCCTTGCTAGAAGAGAAGCTGTCTGGTTTGAAGTTAGTTATGCCCAATCCTCTGCATGCATTGGGTAGTGAAGTTTTTCTTCACTTTGGCTAGAGCCCTGCATGTATGAGAGGTAATCGTGTAGACTCGTGTTTTGCAAAACTCTAATTGTGTGCCCCCTAGGGCATTTCAAAATGAATTTCGCTTAATGTTTTCTCCCCTTTTGAGTGCATATGTGATGCTTTAACGTTAGTGCTCATAAGTTGCATTTAGCATAGTTCTCAATTTAGGAGCCAAGCAATAGTAGTTATGCTTAGCCCCCGAATATGAGTAGTTCGTGCTTTGAAAAAACTCTATTCTTCCCTTATTCAAAACATTCGATTTGTTTATGCTTATCATTGTTGAACTTGTGTGTTTTATTCCTTTTTAAGAAAGGTTTTCTCTAAAAACATAGATCACAAATTAGAGCTAATCTTCACCTTATGCTTCCATTCTCATCTTAACCCATCTCAAGAGAAAAGCACCTTACCCAAGAAGATACCAGGAAGCTTACCCTTGGAGCATGGAATAAGCTACAGAGGAACCTATCCAGTCGCTCAGTCAAAAGGACCGACCGTGAGAATCAAAGCACTACCCCTAAGTCAAAGTAAATAGAAAAAGAGGACAAAAGGAGTTGTTACCATACAGAGAGCAAAAGATTCTTGGAACCAGAGACCACAAACATCAGGGTCATTGACCCCACCACCCACTCGTGCCCCTCGCACGCGTGCCTGCCTCCATGCGCACTACCATCGCCCCACGCCCCCTTTGCAGCGCTACCGCCACCCACGCCCCCTTTCACAGCGCACCCACCGCCATCGTCGTTGGCAACAGGCCCCCCTTCCCCTTGTCGCACCTGCTGCCTCATGTCACCTGCTCCATCACTACCACTCCACACCCCCCCGAGCACCCCCGCTCGCCTATAAAACCCCCCACCAGCTCCCTCAACTCCCATCTTGCTCAAAGCAAAGCACACTCCAGATAAATCCCCTCTGCCAAATCGCAAGCAACTCCATTTTTCCACTCTCTCGCCCCTAAGATCACAATGCTTGGTGATTCTTGGGTTGAAGACTGTTGTACATGGTTCATAGCCTTTGGTTTCCTCCTCTAAGTGATGGTAATACTCTTTGATAGAATCCTTTAGTGGGAAGAGCAAAGAGAAAGAAAGAAGCAGTGAAAAGTGAGAAGAGAAAAGAAAATAGTGAAGAGAAGATAAGAAGAAGGTTCTCCCAGAATCAACCCTGTGCCAGTCATCTCTCTGTAGCCTGCTCAAGCAGCAACAGTAGAAGAAGGCCCCGTAACACCCTTGTTATGAGGTACTTCAAGGAGTTCAAATCCCCAAGATTCAAGAGTTCTACCCTCATTCTTTTTTAAGTGGGGTAGTGTGCCAGTAAAGTTCCTGCTATGGAGAAAAAGAAGAAGGCATGTAGCAAGCTTGTGGAGTACCAGATCATCCAAGCATATAAGTTTCTGGATGAGAAGTGGTCACCCAAGTTTTGTTGGTGAAGCACCAGAAGACCAATCAAGGAAGGAATCCATGTGGGAGTTCGCAAGAGAAAGGTTGTGTGTTGGCATCGATGCTTCTTCAATAAGCTAGCTGCCAAGCGAAACCTAGAAGCCTGAAGATGATCCTTGAGTAGCCAGAATCAGCGTTTGCAATCAGCAATCGGATGCTCCTCAAAGGCCAGATGTTGTTGAAGTTCCACCTCCTCGAAGAGTCTGCAAAGTGAAGATATGTAGCTGAAGTAAAGCTATACCCATAACCCTTCTAAGCCGAATCTCGAGGACGAGATTCATTTTAAGTGGGGTAGATCTGTAGCATTCCAAAAATTCAAATCTTGAAATTTTCTCAAACTCGCTCTAAATTCAAAATGAATTTCAAATTTCGTTTCAAAATGTTTGTTTGCAAGTTGATATCAACAAATAAATTATAGTGGTCTATATTCTCTCCAAAATCCTCCTCAAAATATCCTACAAATATTTCCCCAGTGATCACCCTGAAATTCTTTCTAGAAATATTGTCCAAGTATTTCCCCAGTAATCCCCCTCAAGTTCTTTCCAGAAATACTGCTCAAATATTCCACCAATATATCTCCAAGTATTTTTCCTCTTGAGAAATACCTTCAGAATCATTTTTCAAGTCCCTATAAATATTTTCTTCATAACTTTCCTCATGCTCATACGTATACGTATGCCTCCGGTGTCATACGGTGAGCTCTACAAGCTAATTACACTCATATAAGACAAATCCATGCTAATCTCCCACTAATCCTCTCATCCTCCCACTAATCCTCTCATCCCTCCCCCTAATCCCCCCACCATGGCTATAAATAGAGGGACAAGGGCCTCCTCTCATCCCACCCCAAGCCATTTCATGGCAACTCTTCCCCCCCCACACACCCACTCCATGTTCCACACAAGCACACACTAGCACAAGGATCGTTCGATCGTTCGTCCCCCTGTTCTTAGTTTGTTCGTTCGTTCGTCCGATCGTTCATGGTTCGTTCGTCCAAATAATCTTTATCCTGCCGTTATGCTGCCGAAATTCCGATCGTTCGTTCGTTCGATCATTCGATCGTTTGTCCGTTCGTTCATAGTTCCTATTCATTGTTCATAGTCCTATTCATCGTTCTTCCAGATAATCTTTGTCCTGTCGTTATGCTACCGAAATTTTGATCATTCGTTCGTTCGATCATTCGATCGTTCATCATTTGTTCATAGTTCCTATTCGATCGTTCATTGTTCGTTCATAGTTCCTATTCGATCGTTCATCGTTCGTTCATAGTTCCTATTCATCGTTCATCGTTCGTTCATAGTCCCTATTCATCGTTCTTCTAGATAATCTTTATCCTGCCGTTATGCTTCCGAAATTTCAATCGTCCGTTCGATCATTCGATAGTTCATCGTTCGTTCATAGTTCCTATTTATCGTTCATCGTTCGTTCATAGTCCCTATTCATCGTTTGTCCAGATATTCTTTGTCCTGCCGTTATGCTGCAGAAATTCCGATCATTCGTTCGTCCGATCATTCGATTGTTCGTTCGTTCGTTTGTCCGATCATTCGATCGTTCGTTCGTTCGTTCGTCCGATCATTCGATCGTTCGTCCGTTCGGTCATAGTTCCTATTCATTGTTCATCGTTCGTTCATATGAACTATTCACATCACTATTTACCATTACTATTCACCATTACTATTCACCATCACTATTCATCGTTGCTATTCACCATTACTATTCATCATCGTTGCTATTCATTGTTACTATTCATCATTCATCCGATCACCCCCAAATTTCAACTACTCATCCATCATGCTGTCCAGTCCACCTAAGACCTGCCAGACCAATATTCCAGTCATATGAACTCCGGTGACTATGATTTTCCTTCCAATAGGGAACTTCCCATCTGGTCACCCATCCTAGGTTTCTCCAAGTTGAGCATGCTTAACTTTGAGATTCCTTTGAACCAGGCTTCCAAACTCAGATTCCAATAATTCTTGTTCCTAAATTCTTATCAAACTATTCCCTATCCAACCATGTCATCCCTTAAGCATGGTCCATACTCTAGAAAACTCCCAAAATACTCTTGTCCCATATTCTCTGTCACACCCGGTTTTAGAAGGCAAACCGAATGCGAACCATGTACGTGCCAGGATCAGCAATTCACGTACACAGCAGTTACATAACATGGACATCATCACACAGTGCTCATATAGTATTTTTAAAAAAGGGAAATAGTAGTCGATTACATCATATGTCTGAGACATCCACATAGTCTTTACAATAAATCAAAGTGCGGAAAAGAAACGTAGATAAACGCGGCCTTCACAGGCAGCCGACTAGGGGTTGCCGCTAACCCACACCTAGAACTCGTCGTAGTCTTGGAACTCTTGGAAGTCTCCTTCCACGGCTTCATCTTCTCCTGAGCAGTGGTTGCAATGCGGACAACCTGGGGGGGGGGGGGGTTGGTGTGTAGAGCAAGGGTGAGTACACATCAACATACTCAGCAAGTATCCTGTTTGGCTATAGTGGACTAGCTTTATGTGGGGGTAAGTCAAGCAGTTGCTTTTAGTTGGTCAGATTTATTATTACTAGTAGAGAAAGCCAAGTTTTAGAGTTAACCCACGTTATTAATCCAAACGTACTCTTTCCAAACGGAAGGAATACCACTTACCATTACCAGAGTCAATACCAAAAACCATCAATCTCATTGCCACCTGCAAATCCGAACATCTCTGATCAAGTACCACTAATCACTGGAGCTCCCTTGGCCGCTCATAACCGCGAGCACTGCTGATATATCAGTTTTCAAACACTCTGCAGAGGTTGTGCACTTTACCCACAAGCCGTGATTTCCCTTTCTGCCCGGAGATCATGACTCTCCATTGATCACTACCAAGGTGACCCAGCAGGATATCACTACGTAGCCTTTACAAAGATTCCCCGGGGCTGTAACCGCCCGTTAGGTTTCCTAAATGTACCGCACTCCTCCCCAAGGGACAAATCAACCTTGGCAGAGCAAGCCGCATACACCGAGCCCCATTGACGGCACAACGGCTAAGCGAACTACACCCCGGTTCCTCTAATTATTCAACTAAGGGCGTCCCACTCCACCCTCATGGTTGCACTGTTTTCTCGGGCGGTCATCCAACGAACAGGTCCTTACGGAGAGGCACTCGAGAAACCGCTCGAGCCCCCTTGAAGACCACAAGTATAACATCATAATGAAAGAGGGGAAAACAGCGTATCATTGATAATTCTCATCATGTTCATTGATTAGAGTTGAGCAATAGCATAAGACTAAGCAATAATAATCCGACCCAAATAGGTAAACAAGGACATGGACAACAAAAGCTAGTCAATCCTTAGGTATAAATGTGTAATGCGGGAGGTGAATTAAAGAATGTATAGGACAGAGATAGGTCAAGGGACACTTGCCTCCACCAACCGACTGCTGCTCAGGGGCTTCTCCTGCGAGTTCTTCGGGCTCTCCGACCGGATCGTTCTCTATGCGAGCGCAAACATACATACATCCACGTATTTAATACAAAAGAATAGTACACCATACAATAGAATGCAGTAAGTAAACAGACGTTCCATGTGGGCTCGCAATTACGGTTAAGAGAGAAAGAGGAAAAGACAGTCGAGAAACGATCACGTTACATTATTATGAATTAAACCACTCGCTCAATTGAAAGGCATTAATGTAGACACTACGTTTAGCATAAAGTAAAGTCATGTTTCATGTCTAATCATTATAAGCAGATGAAGATAAATTAAAAGGATTGTCGCGCGGCGAGACGCGCGACATAGCACTTTAAATTGAATTAAGGAAATCAACGACTCGTCGCGCGACTGAGCGCACAACGAGACACTTTGCATTAATTATAAAGAGACGTTAAGCTTCACGCGACGAAACGCACGACGGCATACGTCAACTGAACTGAGTCTAAAGTGGAACGTCGCGTGAATACACGCGCAACGTTACACATTAAACAACCTGAAATTAAAATGGATCGTCGCGCGATGAAGCGCGCGACGCAACACATTCATAGAATCTGAAATTAGATAAATTCGTCGCGCGACGAAGCACGCGACACAGCACGCTAACTAACGGAGTTTGAAACTAACTAAAAACCAGGAATAATCACCGCGCGCGTGGGGTTGCGCACGCGGGAACGCGTTAGGGGTAAACGGGGGAGCGCGAGGCCACGCCAAGGCCACGCGAGCCACGCCGAGGGCCGGGACGCCGCGTGCAGGGGGCCGAGGCCGCGCCGGGGCCGAACGCCGCGCGCAGGGGGCCGAGGTCGCGCCGGGGCCGAACGCCAAGCCAGGGGCCGAGCCGCCGCGCCGGGGGCCACGCCGGGGGGGGGGGGGGGGGGGGCGCCGTGCGAGCATGGGAGGCGGGGCCGCGCCGTGCGCGAGCAGGGGAGGGCGGGGGCCGCCGCCGCGGGCAGGGGAGGGGGCGGGGCCATGCGCGCCGCGCGAGCAGGGGGCGGGGCCGCGCCGTCGGCGAGCGGGGAGGGCAGGGGCGCGCGCGCGGGGGAAGAAGAGAGGGCGCGCGCAGGGGGAGAAGAGGAGGGAGAGGGAGAGAGAGAGAGGAGAAGGGAGGGGAGCTCACCTCGGGATCCAACTCCGGCGACCACCGTCTCCAAAACCTAGGGCACCACGAGGAGAGAGAGGTGGAAGAGGGAGAGGGAGGTTGCTGCGCGGGAAATCCAAATGAGAGAGGGAGGAGAGGAGGGGGCGCATGGGGGGTGTGGGGCGCCGGGGGCGCGCGGGCCGAGCTGGGCCGGGCCGGGCTGGGCTGGGTCACATCGCGGATCGAAACCCACGACACACACGACCATCAAACGGAATTAAATTGCGAACCAAAAACCGAAACGGAACGAGACGAACACGCGACATTAAACAAAGAAATGTGCTTCGGCATGATGCAACACCCATGACACTTAGGTTTTGTTCATACAAGACACTAACACCTGTCACTATACTGGTTTGAAATTGGGAGGAAGGAGCGAAACGGGAAGAGAAAAGAGAGTAACGCTCGAAATTGGTGAGAGAAAAGAAGAAAAAATTCTACCCCCAAATTCAGGGCGTTACATTCTGCCTATAACTCTCCTGTTCATACTAAGTCAGACGATTCATTCGTCACTGTTCTCACCAACAGTGAACTTCACTGTGCTACACCACATACACCCAGCTATAAATACACCCAGCTACCCTCTCCCTCTCCACACACACTCAACTCCCTCAGCCAAGGCAAACACCCCACCCACTCAGTTACCCCGCTCCACCGGACACACACATAGTATCGCTTCGTCTCCAGTCCACCCCCCTAGTAAGCACCTCCGCTCCACCACTAGTAGTATCTCAACACCACATGACACAGATTCTACTGAAGACTCTACCCATCCATATATCGCTGTTCTGACCACTATACTAAATATTTGTTGGTATACTTGCTGGTTTGTATGTTTGCTTGTTCATGTTGCATAGTTATCGGAGCGTTCGTGCCGTCTCGTGGAGGCCAGATCTGTAAGTCTATGCCAGGAGGTGGAGCCAGAAGCCAGTTCCGCGAGCTCCCCTTCCCCCTTCGCCAGATAAGCACGGCAAGCTCACTGGATCCCTTTGATGCATAAATTACCTATGTTTCACAACCACAACCCTCAGCCTGTTATTTTATGCATGATATGATTTTAAGACAATTATTATGGCCACCCAGCCGCTTGCCGCAATCAATCCCTAATATATTTGTTACAAATGATTTGAGGAAAGGTGTGAGTTTTCAAAAGAAAATGCTTTTCAAAATGTGTATGATGAAGGGTTTTCACCCTTATCACCTTTGAGTAGGGATGATCAGGGACTCCCTGGTTTAGGGGAGGGCCTAAGGTGAAGGCTCAGCTGGTTTAGGAGTGAGCAGAAAGATTGTCCCCTCATATAAGGACCAGTTTGTCATCCTTCACTACCTATACTCATGATAAGTACAACCACTCGAGACTGTGTGGGCAGTCACTCAATCTAAACTCGTACGGATCAAACCCAGGGTTATGAAGGCTGGGGAGCACCGGGAGGATAAGGAGGGGGAATGTTTTGTCCGGTTTGGGCATGGCGGTGGCCTGACTCCTTCCGGTATAACCGTTAAGGTAGGGACATGCGAGGAAAGAAAGAGATTCGGATTTGGGTCTCATTGGCCATGAGATCGCAGAGCCAGACTAGTGGGTAAAGTGTACACCTCTGCGTAGATTTTGAAAACCTATTCGAATAGTCTGTGTCCACAGGAATGGACGAGTCTGGTGTGGCATGGCAATTAGTGTTTTGTTTTAAAAAAGGGGTCCTTTTGAGAAAAGTGATTTTTTAAAAGGTCCGACGGTTGAGCCGTGAGCTATGGTGGACGGGAAGTCCAGTGGCTGTTGTTGAAAATGAAAACCAGTGGGAAACTGCTGAGATACCTGGATGGTTTAGTCTAGGGGATTTTTTTCTATATTGAAAAACTTCCTGTTCCTCTGGGAGAGGATGCGCTTTGAAAAATACAAAATGTTTACAAAACAACCCTGCATAATATTCCTGTTTCGGCAAAATATCCTGAGCTCCACATATTCCATGCATTATATCTGATTTCTGCATTCCGCCGGTGAAGGTGGGCTGCTGAGTACGTTTGTACTCACCCTTACTTATTTGTTGTTTTTTAGAAGAAGGAGATCGGGTAAGAGTTACGACTGCTCCCAACCTTGCCTGTGGCTGTTGGACCGCTGAATTGCTTCGCTGCGTATATCGGGCTGCTTCAGCCCCACTCTGATGATATGTCCCGAGTTGTGGACCAACTCTTAAAGTTGATCGCCACCTTTATAGGTTTGTCTCGTTTAAGCAGATCTGGAATCATCTGATATATAAATGTGTTTACTAGCCTCCTGGGACTAGTAATTGTATCACATTTGAGTCCTAGATGATCGGGGCGCTACAGTACCGAAGGTGGGGGACAAGGACTACGACTCGGACGAGGCCGACCAAATCCGACACTTTAACTCCCAAGCCACAACTATACTCCTCGCCTCCTTGTGTCGAGAGGAGTATAATAAGGTGCAAGGGTTAAAGACGACCAAAGAAATTTGGGACGTCCTCAAGACGGTGCACGAAGGAGATGAGGTGACCAAGATCATCAAGTGGGAGACGATCGAGGGGGAGCTCGGTCGATTCATCCTCAACCAAGGAGAGGAGCCACAAGTTGTGGGGGACAGATATCCCCTGGGTCCACGAGAAGGATAAAAGACCTCACGAAAGGCCCAAGGGCCCCATAATTCGTAAGGTCATCCCCCTCGTGGGCCTGGGAAGGAACGACCAATGAAGCGAATTGACACAAGGCTGTATCGACACAAGCCCAAGATGGCCCAACGAATTCGAACAGTAATCACAACAGAGGCCCGACCTTCCCGTGCAGGAGCCTCGTACAACGGAACCAAGCGAGAATGGGTCGGCAGGATTATAGGAGGATAAACTCAGTTGGTT
Source organism: Zea mays (assembly GCF_902167145.1). NCBI lineage: Eukaryota > Viridiplantae > Streptophyta > Magnoliopsida > Poales > Poaceae > Zea > Zea mays. The sequence continues at coordinate 216,203,175 of NC_050100.1, read as the reverse complement.
CACTATTTCTTAGGTACACGTTGTTATCATATCTACATGTACCGCCCCACAGTCGAGTATATAAGGCCTAGGGGGCACCCCTTCAGATCAGATGCTCGCTACTTAGCTTCCCACCCAACTCTCTACGTTTTCAGCGCTAGAGAATCCTCTTGTAACCCACCACATAAAGCACTCTCGACAGGACGTAGGGTGTTACGCATCTCAAAGCGGCCCGAACCTGTAAACCGTTGTCCACTGTTTCTCATGCATCCAGCATGAACCATCGAGCTACAGTCGATAACATCGTCCTACTCCTGAAAGCACCTTGAGGGGTAACCCCAGGTGCGCAGTCAGACCCAAAACACTGACAGCTGGCACGCTAGGTAGGGGGTGTGTCATCGATCCAAGCTAGCTCAATGGCCGTCACCTTCCAGCACAAGATCATCCTCCGTCCTGGGTCCACTTTCTGCTTTGGAACTATCTCATCTGTAGCAGATGAGGAAGGAACTCTACATCGCATCACGGATCCACCGAAGAGAAAATCTTCCTCAGAAATCCCCGGGAAAATCGGGGCAAAGCAGGAAAAGGCGCAACCTCCAGCGCCCCATAAAAAGATCACCTTCAGTAAACTAGGAGCCTAGGGCTCGTTAACCCGGAGAACTCTGTTGTCCACCTCTCCGACGGGAGAATGGACACGGATCACGAGGAAGAAAGAAACGAATGAGATCGAAAGGCGGTAAGCTGTCCTTTTTGTACCTTCGTCCTCAAAGGAGGGCAGAAAGAAGGTCGCCACGACAACTGTTCCATTCTACCCTGACATCCTCTTCATTGGAAGGGCAGAGTCGCCCCCCATCTCCGACGACGAACCGACCGTACCTGGAGAGAAACTTCCTCAGCGGGAGTCCCGTCGACGAAGGAATCGACGCCGAAATATCCGACGACATCACAAGGCCGGAGAACTGGACCCGGCACAACCTATATCACGAGACGAGGTTTCGGAGATAGGAGAAACTCTGGAAGAACGTGTCTTCAGGGAAAGAAGGAATTCCCGACGACGCGATCATCGACGGGCTCAAGAACAGGCCGAGCAGGAAACAAGGCAACGCCGGGAAAATCCACTCTTCGGACGCAACCCGAACCCCGATTTCGCCCGAGCCATGAACACGCCCAGTGAAGTCGGTGGAGTATTGGCTCGGATAGCAGATGGCCTCCCGTGGACTCCCGATGCCGAGGGCTATCGGTGGCTGTTCACTCAAGCAGCCAATCATCTCCTACCCCTCGCTCACCCGCCGAACGATCTACGACACGCCATGAACAGTCGGCGGGACGCACGGAGCTCCATCAACGCTTCGCGCAAACGACGACACGAGAACGAAATTCGTCGCTGGGAAGAGTATGACCGGGATCACGACATCCCAGCGTGAAGTCAGGCTACCAGGACCGAGTCGGCTCGGCTTCAACTGGTGGCACCACCCGGGGACGGTCGAGGCACCACGACAACCACTCTCCTCCCCGGGACCAGCATCATCATCAACGACAGGAGGACATGTGCGGAGTATCGGCACTCACTCCATGCCTCAGGGCCATTCAATGGCCCCCTAACTTCAAGGTCTCCAACGTCGATAAGTACGAACCTAAGCAGGATCCGGAAGGCTGGCTGGCCATCTACACCACTGCTGCCCGAGCAGCAGGGGCAACCGAGGACGTGATGACCGCGTACTTGCCTATTGTCCTCGGGCAAGACGCGCTGCAATGGCTGTGACACCTACCCCGACACTGCATCGACGACTGGAGCGATTTCAGTCGGCGCTTCACCGCCAACTTTCAGTCTCTCTCCGACAAACCGGCGCAACCATGGGACCTCAAATCCATCAAGCGCCGAGGGGACGAAACTCTTCGGTCATACCTAAAAAGATTCCAGACCATGAGAGATTGTATCCCCGAGGTCGCGGAAGCAGCAATGATCGAGGACTTCTATAGGGGATCCAATGACTCGGCATTCGTTCGAGCCATATTACAGAAGGCGTCGACTACCTCCGAGCAACTATTCCGGGAGGCCGACCTCTATATCACCGCGGACGAACGAGCTCAGGACCTCATCGGAGGAGCGAAGCCTGCACCAGCGGTGCCACGACGCGACACGAACCAGCAACCCGAAAAGCGCTGGGAGAAGAGGCCTCGTGAGGAGGTCCACGCCACCGGACCGCCCGCCTCTCGCGCCCGAGGAGGACCTCGCGGAGGCGAACGCACGCTGGACGACATCCTCGATGCCCAGTGCCCATACCACAAGGACATGCGCCACACCCTCCGGAACTGCAGGGACTTCAAACACTCCGTCGGGCACGGTCGACCTTTTCAACCTCTACCTCCTCCCCTGCCGCGAGGAGGACTGGGAAAACCGCAACAAGCCCAACAGCAGGAGGAGGGAAGAGGAGGAGCCTTCCCGCGCATCGACAGAGAAGTCAACGTCATCTTTGAAAGTCACCTAGAGGGGGGTGAATAGGGCGAATCTGAAATTTACAAAGTTTAAGCACAACTACAAGCCGAGTTAGCGTTAGAAATATAAGCGAGTCCGAGAGAGAGGGTGAAAAACAAATCACAAGCAAATAAAGAGTGAGACACAAGGATTTGTTTTACCGAGGTTCGGTTCTTGCAAACCTACTCCCCGTTGAGGTGGTCACAAAGACCGGGTCTTTTTCAACCCTTCCCTCTCTCAAACGGTCACTTAGACCAAGTGAGCTTCTCTTCTCAATCACACGGGACACTAAGTCCCCGCAAGGACCACCACACAATTGGTGTCTCTTGCCTCGGTTACAATTGAGTTGATCACAAGACGAATGAGAAAGAAAACAAGCAATCCAAGCGCAAGAGCTCAAATGAACACAAATTTCACTCTCTCTAGTCACTATTTGATTTAGAGTGATTCCGAACTTGGGAGAGGATTTGATCTCTTTGGTTGTGTCTAGAATTGAATGCTATAGCTCTTGTAAGGTGTTGGAAGGTGGAAAACTTGGATGCAATGAATGGTGGGGTGGTTGGGGTATTTATAGCCCCAACCACCAAACTAGCCGTTTGGTGGAGGCTGCTGCCGACGGGCGCACCGGACAGTCCGGTGCGCCACTGGACACTGTCCGGTGCGCCAGCCACGTCACCCGGCCGTTAAGGTTCGACCGTTGGAGCTCTGACAGGTGGGGTCTTCTGGCTGTCCGGTGGTGCACCGGACAAGTACTGTAGACTGTCTGGTGCACCTTCTGACGCAGCTCTGACTCTGGCGCGCACTATAGCGCATTGAATGCGGTTGTAGTCGACCGTTGGCGCTAAAGTAGCCGTTGGTCCGCTGGCACACCGAACAGTCCGGTGCGCCACCGGACACTGTCCGATGCCTCACCGGACAGTCCGGTGAATTATAGCGGAGCGCCCTCTGATTTTCCCTAAGGTGACGAGTTTGGAGCTGAGTTCCCTGGTGCACCGGACACTGTCCGGTGGTGCACCGGACAGTCCGGTGCGCCAGACTAGGGCACGCTTCGGTTGTCTTTGGCTCTCTTGGTTTGAACCCTTTCTTGATCATTTTATTGGTCTATTGTGAACCTTTGGCACTTGTACAACTTATAATCTAGAGCAAACTAGTTAGTCCAATTATTTGTGTTGGGCAATTCAACCACCAAAATCAATTAGGAAAAGGTGTAAGCCTATTTCCCTTTCAATCTCCCCCTTTTTGGTGATTGATGCCAACATAAACCAAAGCAAATATGGAAGTGCAGAATTGAACTAGTTTGCATAATATAAGTGCAAAGGTTGCTTGGAATGAAACCAATAAATATTACTTACTAGATGTGCATGGATGGCTTTTCTTCTTATTAACATTTTGGACCACACTTGCACCACATGTTTTGTTTTGCAAAATGTTTTGGAAATTCTTTTCAAAGTTCTTTTGCAAATAGTCAAAGGTAAATGAATAAGATTTTGAGAAGCATTTTCAAGTTTTGAAATTTTCTCCCCCTGTTTCAAATGCTTTTTCCTTTGACTAAACAAAACTCCCCTTAATGAAATCCTCCTCTTAGTGTTCAAGAGGGTTTTAGATATTAATTTTGAAGAGGGTATACCAATTTGAAATTATATCAAAATAAGATACCAATTGAAAAACTTCTTTTAAAACCAATTAAAAGACTATATTTTTGAAATTGGTGGTGGTGCAGTCCTTTTGCTTTAGGCTAATACTCTCTCCCCCTTTGGCATGAATCGCCAAAAACGGATGCTTGAGTGAAATATAAGCCCTTTTAAACTACTCTCTCCCCCTTTGGACGGAAGTAAAGGAGTGAAGATTATACCAAAGTTGGAGAGTTAGTGCGGAGCGACGGCGAAGGATGAATGATACGATGGAGCGGAGTGGAAGCCTTGTCTTCGCCGAAGACTCCTTTTCCCTTTCAATCTATGACTTAGTATGAAATGGACTTGAAACCACATTAGTCATAGCACATGAAAGAGATGATCAAAGGTATATATATAAGCTATGTGTGCAAAACATCAATAAAAATTCCTAGAATCAAGAATATTTAGCTCATGCCTAAGTTTGGTAAAAGTTTGTTCATCCAATGGCTTGGTAAAGATATCGGCTAATTGTTCTTTGGTGCTAACATATGCAATCTCGATATCCCCCTTTTGTTGGTGATCCCTTAAGAAATGATACCGAATGGCTATGTGTTTAGTGCGGCTATGCTCAACGGGATTATGCGCCATGCGGATTGCACTCTCATTATCACATAGAAGAGGAACTTTGGTTAATTTGTAACCATAGTCCCTAAGGGTTTGCCTCATCCAAAGCAATTGCACGCAACAATGGCCTGTGGCAATATACTCAGCTTCGGCGGTTGAAAGAGCCACATAATTTTGCTTCTTTGAAGCCCAAGACACCAGAGATCTTCCGAAGAACTGGCAAGTCCCTGATGTGCTCTTTCTATTAATTTTGCACCCGACCCAATCGGCATCGGAATAACCAATTAAATCAAATGTGGATCCCCTGGGGTACCAAAGGCCAAACTTAGGAGTATAAACTAAATATCTCAAGATTCGTTTTACGGCCCTAAGGTGAGCTTCCTTAGGATCGGCTTGGAATCTTGCACACATGCATACGGAAAGCAAAATATCCGGTCGTGAAGCACATAAATAGAGTAAAGAACCTATCATCGACCGGTATACCTTTTGATCTACGGATTTACCTCCTGTGTCGAGGTCGAGATGCCCATTGGTTCCCATGGGTGTCTTGATGGGCTTGGCGTCCTTCATCCCAAACTTGGTTAGAATGTCTTGAATGTACTTCATTTGGCTAATGAAGGTGCCCTCTTGGAGTTGCTTGACTTGGAATCCTAGAAAATACTTCAACTCCCCCATCATAGACATCTCGAATTTTTGTGTCATGATCCTACTAAACTCTTCACAAGTAGATTCGTTAGTAGACCCAAATATGATATCATCAACATAAATTTGGCATAGAAACAAATCATTTGCAAGTGTTTTAGTAAAGAGAGTAGGATCGGCTATTCCGACTTTGAAGCCATTAGCAATAAGAAAATCTCTTAGGCATTCATACCATGCTCTTGGGGCTTGCTTGAGCCCATAAAGCGCCTTAGAGAGTCTATAAACATGGTTAGGATACTCACTGTCTTCAAAGCCGGGAGGTTGCTCAACATAGACCTCTTCCTTGATTGGTCCATTGAGGAAGGCACTTTTCACGTCCATTTGATAAAGCTTGAAGCCATGGTAAGTAGCATAGGCAAGTAAAATGTGAATTGACTCAAGCCTAGCTACGAGTGCATAGGTTTCACCGAAATCCAAACCTTCGACTTGTGAGTATCCCTTGGCCACAAGTCGGGCTTTGTTCCTTGTCACCACACCATGCTCGTCTTGTTTGTTGCGGAAGACCCACTTGGTTCCTACAACATTTTGGTTAGGACGTGGAACTAAATGCCATACCTCATTCCTCGTGAAGTTGTTGAGCTCCTCTTGCATTGCCATCACCCAATCCGAATCTTGGAGTGCTTCCTCTACCCTGTGTGGCTCAATAGAGGAAACAAAAGAGTAATGCTCACAAAAATGTGCAACACGAGATCTAGTGGTTACCCCCTTATGAATGTCGCCTAGGATGGTGTTCACGGGGTGATCTCATTGGATTGCTTGGTGGACTCTTGGGTGTGGCGGCCTTGGAACTTGCTCATCCTCCTTGTCTTGATCATTTGCATCTCCCCCTTGATCATTGTCGTCGTCTTGAGGTGGCTCATCTTCTTGATCTTCTTATTCATCATCTTGAGCCTCATCCTCATCTTGAGTTGGTGGAGATGCTTGCATGGAGGAGGATGGTTGATCTTGTGCTTGAATGGGCTCTTCGGATTCCTTAGGACACACATCCCCAATGGACATGTTCCTTAGCGCGACACACGGAGCCTCTTCATCATCTAATTCATCAAGATCAACTTGCTCTACTTGAGATCCGTTAGTCTCATCAAACACAATGTCACAAGAAACTTCAACTAGTCTAGTGGACTTGTTAAAGACTCTATATGCCCTTGTGTTTGAATCATATCCTAGTAAAAGGCCTTCTACAGCCTTAGGAGAAAATTTAGACTTTCTACCTCTTTTAACAAGTATAAAACATTTGCTACCAAAGACTCTAAAATATGAAACATTTGGCTTTTTACCGGTGAGGAGTTTGTAAGATGTCTTCTTGAGGATTCGATGTAGATACAACCGGTTGATGGCGTAGCAAGCGGTGTTGACCGCCTCGGCCCAAAACCGATCCGAAGTCTTGTACTCATCAAGCATGGTTCTTGCCATGTCTAATAGAGTTCTATTCTTCCTCTCCACTACACCATTTTATTGTGGCGTGTAGGGAGAAGATAACTCATGCTTGATGCCCTCCTCCTCAAGGAAGCCTTCTATTTGAGAGTTCTTGAACTCTGTCCCATTATCGCTTCTAATTTTCTTGATCCTCAAGCTGAACTCATTTTGAGCCCGTCTCAAGAATCCCTTTAAGGTCTCTTGGGTTTGAGATTTTTCCTGTAAAAAGAATACCCAAGTGAAGCGAGAATAGTCAACCACAATAACTAGACAGTACTTACTCCCGCCGATGCTTATGTAAGCGATCGGGCCGAATAGGTCCATGTGGAGGAGCTCAAGTGGCCTGTCAGTCGTCAAGATGTTCTTATGTGGATGATGAGCGCTAACTTGCTTCCCTGCTTGACATGCGCTACAAATCCTGTCTTTCTCAAAATGCACATTTGTTAGTCCCAAAATGTGCTCTCCCTTTAGAAGCTTGTGAAGATTCTTCATCCCAACATGGGCTAGTCGGCGATGCCAGAGCCAACCCATGTTAGTCTTAGCGATTAAGCAAGTATCGAGTTCAGCTCTATTGAAATCAACTAGGTATAGCTGACCCTCTAATACTCCCTTAAAAGCTACTGAATCATCACTTCTTCTAAAGACAGTAACACCTGTATCCAATCCTTTGACCAAACCTTGATTTCCATCCCCGAATGTGATAGCTCGTTGGGGATCTTGGTTTTTCTCGTAGGAGGAGAACATCCTTTTCTCCCCTGTCATGTGGTTTGTGCTCCCGCTATCGATGATCCAACTTGAGCCCCCGGATGCATAAACCTACAAAACAATTTTAGTTCTTAATTTTAGGTACCCAAACAGTTTTGGGTCCTTTGACATTAGATACAAGAACTTTGGGTACCCAAACACAAGTCTTTGATCCCTTGTGTTTGTCCCCAACATACTTGGCAACTACTTTGCCGGATTTGTTAGTCAAAACATAAGATGCATCAAAAGTTTTAAATGAAATGCTAGGTTCATTTGATGCACTAGGAGTTTTCTTCTTAGGCAATTTAGCATGGGTTGATTGCCTAGAACTAGATGTCTCACTCTTATACATAAAAGCATGATTAGGGCCAGAGTGAGACTTCCTAGAATGAATTCTCCTAATCTTATGCTTGGGATAACCGGCAGGGTAGAAAATGTAACCCTCGTTATCCTGAGGCATGGGAGCCTTGCCCTTAACAAAGTTAGATAATCTTTTAGGAGGGGCATTAAGTTTGACATTGTCTCCCTTTTGGAAGCCAATGCCATCCTTGATGCCAGGGCGTCTCCCACTATAAAGCATACTACGAGCAAATTTCAATTTTTCATTATCTAGCTCTTGCTCGGCAAGTTTAGCATCTAATTTTGCTATATGATCTTTTTGTTGTTTAATTAAAGCCTTGTGATCATGAATAGCATCAATGTCAACATCTCTACATCTAGTGCAAATAGAAACATGCTCAATGGTAGATGTAGATGGTTTGCAAGAATTTAATTCAACAATCTTAGCATGTAATATGGCATTTTCATCTCTAAGATTGGAAATGGAAGTATTGCAAACATTTAATTCATTAGCCTTAGCAATTAATTTTTCATTTTCATTTCTAAGGCTAGCAAGAGAGACATTTAATTTTTCAATCTTAGCAATAGAAATAGCATGATCATTTCTAAGATTGGCATATGAATCATCACATACATTTGAATCGACCTTAGCAATTAATCTAGCATTCTCATTCCTAAGGTTGACAATCAAATCATGGCAAGTGCTTAGCTCACTAGATAGTTTTTCACATTTTTCTACTTCTAGAGCATAAGCATTTTTAACCTTAACATGCTTCTTATTTTCCTTAATTAGTAAGTCCTCTTGGGAGTCCAAGAGTTCATCCTTATCATGAATGGTGCTAATTAATTCATTTAACTTCTCTTTTTGTTGCATGTTAAGATTGGCAAAAGGAGTAAATAAATCATCCTCATCATCACTAGAATTAGCCTCATCACTAGAGGTGGCATATTTAGTGGAGGATTTAGATTTAACCTTCTTCCTTTTGTCGTCCTTTGCCATGAGGCACTTATGGCCGTCGTTTGGGAAGAGGAGTCCCTTGTTGACGGCGATGTTGGCGGCGTCCTCATCGGAGGAGGAGTCGGTGGAGCTCTCATCGGAGTCCCACTCCCAGCAAACATGGGCATCGCCGCCCTTCTTCTTGTGGTACCTCTTCTTTTCCTTTCTTCTCCCCTTCTTCGTCGCCCCTGTCACTGTCACTAGAAATAGGACATTTTGCTATAAAGTGACCGGGCTTACCACACTTGTAGCAAACCTTCTTGGAGCGGGGCTTGTAGTCCTTCCCCCTCCTTTGCTTGAGGATTTGTCGAAAGCTTTTGATGATTAAAGCCATCTCCTCATTGTCGAGCTTTGAGGCATCGATGGGGAGCCTACTTGATGTAGACTCTTCCTTTTTCTCCTCCATTTCCTTGAATGCGACAGGTTGTGCCTTGGGCATGGAGGAGGTGCCTTGCTCGATGATTTTCTTTGAGCCTTTAATCATTAGCTCAAAGCTCACAAACTTTCCTATAACCTCCTCGGGAGACATTAGCGTGTATCTAGGATCACCTCGAATTAATTGAACTTGCGTATGATTAAGAAAAACGAGGGATCTAAGAATAACCTTGACCATCTCATGGTCATCCCATTTGGTGCTCCCGAGGTTGCGCACTTGGTTCACCAAGGTCTTCAAGCGGTTGTACATGGCTTGCGGATCCTCTCCTTGGTGAAGCATGAAGCGACCGAGCTCCCCCTCGATCGTCTCCCGCTTGGTGATCTTGGTCACCTCATCTCCTTCGTGCGCGGTCTTGAGTACATCCCAAATTTCCTTTGCACTCTTCAACCCTTGCACCTTATTATACTCCTCTCGACTTAGAGAGGCGAGGAGTATAGTAGTGGCTTGGGAGTTGAAGTGTTGAATTTGGGCCACTTTGTCCGAATCGTAGTCCTCATCCCCTACGGAAGGTACCTGTACACCAAACTCAACAATGTTCCAAATGCTAGTGTGGAGTGAGGTTAGATGATGCCTCATTTTGTCACTCCACATATTATAATCTTCACTGTCAAAAACCGGTGGTTTGCCTAGTGGAACGGAAAGTAAAGGAGTACGCTTTGAAATACGAGGGTAGCATAGGGGAATCTTACTATACTTCTTGCGCTCATGACGCTTAGAAGTTATGGACGGCGCGTCGGAGCCGGAGGTGGATGGCGATGAAGAATCTGTCTCGTAGTAGACCACTTTCCTCATCTTCTTTTTCTTGTCGCCACTCCGATGCGACTTGAGGGAAGAGGATTCCTTCTCCTTCCCTTTGTTGCGGGCTTGTCGCTAGTCACCATCTCCTTCTTGGCGTGATCTCCCGACATTGCTTCGAGCGGTTAGGCTCTAATGAAGCACCAAGCTCTGATACCAATTGAAAGTCGCCTAGAGGGGGGGTGAATAGGGTGAATCTGAAATTTACAAAGTTTAAGCACAACTACAAGCCGAGTTAGCGTTATAAATATAAGCGAGTCCGAGAGAGAGGGTGAAAAACAAATCGCAAGCAAATAAAGAGTGTGACACAAGGATTTGTTTTACCGAGGTTTGGTTCTTGCAAACCTACTCCCCGTTGAGGTGGTCACAAAGACCGGGTCTTTTTCAACCCTTCCCTCTCTCAAACGGTCACTTAGACCGAGTGAGCTTCTCTTCTCAATCACACGGGACACTAAGTCCCCGCAAGGACCACCACACAATTGGTGTCTCTTGCCTCGGTTACAATTGAGTTGATCACAAGAAGAATGAGAAAGAAAACAAGCAATACAAGCTCAAGAGCTCAAATGAACACAAATGTCACTCCCTCTAGTCACTATTTGATTTGGAGTGATTCCAAACTTGGGAGAGGATTTGATCTCTTTGGTTGTGTCTAGAATTGAATGATATAGCTCTTGTAAGGTGTTGGAAGGTGGAAAACTTGGATGCAATGAATGGTGGGGTGGTTGGGGTATTTATAGCTCTAACCACCAAACTAGCCGTTTGGTGGAGGCTGCTGCCAACGGGCGCACCGGACAGTCCGGTGTGCCACTGGACACTGTCCGATGCGCCAGCCACATCACCCGGCCGTTAGGGTTCGACCGTTGGAGCTCTGACAGGTGGGGTCTTCTGGCTGTCCGGTGGTGCACCGGACAAGTACTGTAGACTGTCCGGTGCGCCTTCTGACGCTGCTTTGACTCTGGCGCGCACTGTAGCGCATTGAATGCAGTTGCAGTCAACCGTTGGCGCTGAAGTAGCCGTTGCTCCACTGGCACACCGGACAGTCCGGTGCGCCACCGGACACTATCCGGTGCCTCACCAGACAGTCCGGTGAATTATAGCGGAGCGCCCTTTGATTTTCCCGAAGGTGACGAGTTTGGAGCTGAGTTACCTGGTACACCGGACACTGTCCGGTGGTGCACCGGACAGTCCGGTGCGCCAGACCAGAGCACGCTTCAGTTGTCTTTGGCTCTCTTGGTTTGAACCCTTTCTTGATCATTTTATTGGTCTATTGTGAACCTTTGGCACCTGTACAACTTATAATCTAGAGCAAACTAGTTAGTCCAATTATTTGTGTTGGGTAATTCAACCACCAAAATCAATTAGGAAAAGGTGTAAGCCTATTTCCCTTTCAATCTTCGGCGGACACGGGTCACAAGAAAGCAAGAGACAACAAAAGCTCAACGATCGTCAGATACTGGTGGCGGCCACCGGTCCTCTCGCCCCATACCGATGGTCTGAGCACCCGATCACCTTCACCCGGGCAGATCAATGACTTAACTTCGATCACCCAGGCAAATACCTGCTTCTTGTCGATCCGGTAATCCGAGAGAGCAGGGTAAAGAAGGTACTAGTGGACGGGGGAAGCAGCATCAACGTCACCTTCCCCCAAACGCTACAAGGCTTGGGAGTTCCCCTCAAAGACCTCCATGAGTCGGACACACCCTTCTTCGGCATCGTGCCGACTGAAGGAGAGTACCCGCTGGGCCACATCTACATGCCAGTCACCTTCGGAACTCCAAAAAACTACAGAACCGAGTTCCTGAGGTTCGAGGTGGCAAACTTCGACTGCGGATACAACGCCATCATCGGGAGGCCTGGATTAGCAAAGTTCATGGCTATTCCACATTATACATACATGATATTGAAGATGCCAGGACCACAAGGGATCATAACTGTGCGCGCCGACTTCCAAGGCGCCGCAGAATGTTTCCGACTGGCCATTCAGGCGGCCCTCACCACCAAACCATCAGCGATTTCCTCTGCACGGGCAAACTCAAAGCCTGAGGAAGACCTCGCGGTCCCCGCGAACGAAGCTCAAGCCGTGACCTCTATGCGGCCGACTGAAGAAACCAAAAGGATCAACCTCGGGTTCGCTGACGAACGCAAAACCGCCATCATCAGCTCCAGCCTGGATGGCAAATAGGAAAGCGCGCTCGTCCAGTTTCTGCAAGATAACCGAGACATATTCGCATGGCAACCTGCGGATATGTCAGGAGTCCCAAGAGAGCTGGCCAAGCACAAATTGAAGGTCTACCCCCAGGTGAGGCCAATACGACAAAAATTACGTCGCTTTGCGCCCGACAAGAGAGAAGCCATCCGTGTTGAGCTGGCTCGCTTGGTCGCGGCCGGATTCATTAGAGAGGTGTTACATCCTGAATGGTTAGCCAACCCTGTTCTTGTACTCAAAAAGAATAAAGTGGATTGACGCATGTGCGTCGACTATACGGATCTCAACAAACACTGTTCGAAGGATCCCTTCGGGCTTCCTAGAATCGACCAGGTGGTGGACTCAACCGCCGGATGCTCTATGCTGTCTTTCTTGGATTGCTACTCTGGGTATCATCAGATTAGTTTGGCAAAAGAAGACGAGGAAAAAACAGCATTTATCACCCCGTTTGGAGCCTTCTGCTATACCTCCATGCCGTTCGGCCTCAAAAACGCTGGAGCAACTTATCAGAGGGCTATTCAGACATGCTTAGTCGATCACTGGGGCAAGCATGTGAAAGCCTACGTGGATGACATGGTGATCAAGACAGAGGATTCAGAAAATTTCATCGAAGATTTACAGCTGGTCTTCAATAGTTTACGACGATACAGATGGAAGCTTAATCCCGAAAAGTGTGTTTTCGAGTGCCGACAGGAAAGTTGCTTGGGTTTATTGTTAGCCACCAGGGAATTGAAGCCAATCCAGAAAAGATCGAAGCTATCATGAGGATGGAAGCACCACGATCACAAAAGAAAGTTCAAAGACTCACCGGGTGTATGGCAGCCCTAAGCAGGTTCATATCAAGGCTGGGAGAAAAAGGCTTACCATTCTATAAGTTACTCAAGACGGTGGACAAATTTCAGTGGACTTCAGAAGCACAAGAAGCTCTAGATGCGCTGAAAAAATTCTTGACAACACCACCAGTGCTGAAACCGCCACACCGAGCCACGCCGACTCAACCAGCAGAAGATCTGCTATTATACATCTCTTGCACGACTCACGTGGTGAGCACCGCGTTAGTAGTCGAGCGAGCGGAAGAAGGACATGCATATCTAGTACAACACCCTGTCTATTTCATCAGTGAAGTTCTGAGCTCTTCAAAGAAGAAATATCCTCAGGTTCAAAAGCTATTGTATGCAGTACTTCTAACTACGCAAACTTCGGCACTACTTCGACAACCACAAAGTCATAGTAGTCACTGGATTTCCAATAGGGGATATTCTCCACAACAAAGAAGCCATCGAAAGAGTAGCCAAGTGGGCCTGTGAATTGGGATCTCATGACATCGAATTTCGACCTCGCACTGCTATCAAAACTCAAGCACTGGTTGACTTCGTATCAGAATGGACCGAGCAACAGGTACCGGATAACCCGGAAACCGCAGAAGTATGGCGAATGTATTTTGACGGATCATTGAAGCTGCAGGGAGCAGGTGCAGGGATCCTCTTTATTGCACTCAGAGGCGAACAACTCAAGTACGCTCTTCAATTGTTATTCCCGGCATCTAACAACGCAGCCGAGTACGAAGCTCTGATTCACGGGCTAAACATTGCCATATCACTGGGCATCAAGAGACTGATGGTATATGGAGATTCTTTGGTGGTCATAAGTCAGATAAACAAAGAATGGGATTGCTCGAATGATTCCATGGGAAAATATTGCACTGCTATCCAGAAACTAGAAGATAAATTTGAAGGTTTGGAATTTCATCATGTGGAGAGAGACCGCAACGCGGCGGCTGACGCATTATCTAAGCTGGGGTCCAGTCGGACTCAGGTCCAAGCGCATTGCAAGGCAGTCAGCTCACTATACACTCATTGGGGAAACGCTTTACAGAAGGGGCGCGTCAGGAGTCCTCATGAAATGTATTCTCTCAGCTACTGGAAAGCAACTTCTGGATGAGGTCCATGCTGGGCAATGTGGAGTGCATGCAGCATCCAGGACCCTGGTTGGGAAAGTCTTCAGGTCGGGTTTCTACTGGCCAACAACAAAAAGTGATGCAGCCAAGTTAGTTCAGAGGTGCGAAGCCTGCCAGTACTTGTCAAAGCAGCAGCATCTACCGGCACAGCAACTACAAACCACACCCGTAACTTGGCCGTTCGCATGCTAGGATTGGATATGATTGGACCTTTCAAAAAAGCTTAAGGAGGATACACTCATATACTGGTTGCTATCGACAAATTCACCAAGTGGATAGAATTCAAACCCATTGCTTCCCTAACTTCAGCTAAGGCAGTGGAATTCATACAAGATATAATATTCAGGTTTGGAATACCAAATAACATCATAACCGACCTAGGATCCAACTTCACAAGCTCAGAGTTCTTGGATTTCCGTGAGCAAAAGAGCATTCAGATCAAATATGCCTCGGTGGCACACCCAAGAGCCAACGGGCAGGTAGAAAGAGCCAACAGGATGATATTGGAGGCGCTCAGAAAGAAAGTTTTCGACAAAAATGAAAAGTTCACAGGAAAGTGGATCAGAGAACTGTCGTACGTCGTTTGGAGCCTGAGAACTCAACCTAGTCGAGCCCTGCATGGAAACACTCCTTTCTTCATGGTCTATGGTTCGGAGGCAGTGCTACCTTCTGATCTCAAGTTTGGGGCACCAAGGTTGATCTTTGAAAACATAGCAGAAGCTGAGGCTACTAGGCTAGAGGATGTTGATGTGCTCAAAGAAGAACGACTGAACACGGTGATTCAATCAGCACGGTATCAGCAAACTCTGAGGCGCTATCACGATAAGGCCATACGACCTCGATCCTTCGCAGTGGGAGATCTCGTCCTCCGCCGAATTCTAACGGGGGAGGGACGGCACAAATTGTCACCTCTATGGGAAGGACCATTCGTAGTAGCTGAAGTCACTCGACCGGGATCATACCGCCTCACTCAGATGGACGGCACGGAAATTGGGAACTCATGGAACATAGAACACCTCAGCAAGTTTTATCCTTAGCTATATTTCAAAAGCTATTGGGGCGATAATGTATTCTGTAAACTGGGAAATGCATCATCAATAAAAAGACTTCAAGAATTGTTCATTGTCAACCTGCATTCTTGCTCAACTCAGGGTGACCACTATACCCTACTAACGGAGCAATCGACTTAAGTTGGCGATGACTTAAGACGGTGCGACATGCTCACGCTTACTTAACTCGGGGTGACCACTATACCCTACTAACGGAGCAATCGGCTTAAGTCGGCGATGACTTAAGACGATGCGACATGCTCACGCTTACTTAACTCGGGGTGACCACTATACCCTACTAACGGAGCAATCGACTTAAGTCGGCGATGACCTAAGACGGTGCGACATGCTCACGCTTACTTAACTCGGGGTGACCACTATACCCTACTAACAGAGCAATCGGTTTAAGTCGGCGATGACTTAAGACAGTGCGACATGCTCATGCTTACTTAACTCGGGGTGACCACTATACCCTACTAACGGAGCAATCGGCTTAAGTTGGCGATGACTTAAGACGGTGCGACATGCTCGCGCTTACTTAACTCAGGGTGACCACTATACCCTACTAACGGAGCAATCGGCTTAAGTCGGCGATGACTTAAGACAGTGCGACATGCTCACGCTTACTTAACTAAGGGTGACCACTATACCCTGCTAACGGAGCAATCGGTTTAAATCGGCGATCACTATACCCCCGATAGCGGAACGATCGATTTAAGTTGGCAACGACTTAAATTGGCACGGCACATTCGGCACGTTCGCGACTATTCATCCCAGGGCAATCTCTATGCCCCACGAAAAAATTCAAAACTATCATAATGCACTTACTTTTACTACTGTAGATATCGTTGAATTCTAACAACGGGAAAACAATAATAGTATTCGGTACCGAAAAGTGTTTTCTAACGAAACATCCAAGCACACTAACCATATACTCAAGGCATTCAGTGTTTTCTATCTGGAAATGTTTTTCTCAGGAGCAACCGACGAGGAAGGACGACTCGAAGAATCGGGAGCGGCATTCACATCTGCCACTATGTCGTCGAGAACGACCACGCCAGGTCTCCTCATCAGAATCCGCCCCGCGCGAACGGCTTTGTCCATGGCTTTGTCGCGCTGGGCCTTTAGAGTAGCAGAAGTATCTTCAGCGGCCTTGACAGCCAACCGAGCGGCTTCTAGCTCCCGGACTAGCGACTTTTTGGAAGCACGCAGATCCTTGATGACAGTATCCTTGTTCGACACCAAATGCCTGAGGCGAATCATATCATCTAGAGACTCTTGCAGCTTGTAGCGATGGTTATCCAAGTCCTCCATGGTAAAACGATGACTCCTCTCCAAGATAGTCAACGAGTTGCTGGCATTGCGGTATAACTTTTCCAGATTGTCGCGAGAAGTAGCAAGAGCACGTTTCTCCTCCTGCAGACAAGAGCCGGTTTCTCCAACATCAAGCAAGCACTAAAAGCATAACAGACAAGGGCAAGTGAAAGTTCAATTCAGTGGCCACCTTTTCAGAATCAAGTTGAGCACGAAGAGTGGAGTTAGCATCATTCAGAGAGGCAGAAACCTGGGCCAATGCAGCCTGACTTTGAGAATACCTTTCTTCAAGGTCAGAATATCGCCGGGCCATGTCTGTCAAGAAACAGTCAAGCAAGGGTGTTCAGCTATAAAGAAGATTACTCAAATAGCCAATGAAGGAACAAAGGGCACTAACCAGCATTTGCCATCTCCAAGTTAGATACTCGTCGCTAAAGTAACACCGGATTCCAATGCGTTAGGGACAAAGCCCCTTCTGGGACAGAGGTCCCCTGTGATTTCAACCGGCAAGCCATTTCATCCACCAATGCCTGACATTAAGAACAGATGAGCATAATAACAGCAGTCTATCTGAAGTAAAAGTCAGGGCAGAAGAAACCAAGTTACCTGGAGGTTGGAGAAGAATGAGGGAACCCCCAAGTCGTGGGAAATCAACTAACGGCTTGCTGAAGGGTCACCAACTGGAACAACCCGCAATGCATCATTGGGAACCAAGTCAGTGTCACCAGCAGAAGTCAGAACTCTGTCATCAGGAATGCTGACCTCTAAAGCGACCTCTCGACATGAAACACGTGCTGCTGCCACACAATCAGAGTGCAGAGGAGAAGATCCCACGTGAACATCCATGGAAGTGTTAGAGGGAGAACCAACTCGGACACCCTCGGGGGCTGGGTCATCGCTCGCGCTACCCATCCGAGCCGGATCATCCCCGGCAACACCCTCGGGGGCTGGGTAAGCACCAATGCTATCTTTGAGGGTCGAGCCCTCCGAGGCAGCCACCTCTAAGGCTGAAGGACCTTCAACCACTTCCATAGGAACAGTGCAAGCCAGGCCAACCTCCTGACCCTTAAGACTGCGCTCCAAGGTCGATGAGGTGCGGGACACCGCCCGGGACAACTCCAACCCAGCATCAGGCACATCAGCGCAAACGTCCATCATGCCACCATCTGCTGGCTCAGACAACAGGTCTTCTGGGACCATATCCTCAAGAGTCTGATCAAAGTTGGCTAGAGACAATTCTTGTAGACCAACAAGAGCGGACAGGGCTGGAGAAGGAACACCACTACTTTCGCCACTGGCAATATAGCGTCGGCTGTTCTTCCGAGTTAGAGGGATTTCATCCTCCTCCTCCTCACCCTCATCAACAACACGGACAGTACACCCATTGGGGTCAGCGTCATCTAGGTCACACCCATTGGGGTCAGCGTCATCCAGGTCACACCCATTGGGGTTAATAACAGGCGGGTTACACCCATTGGGATCAGTTTCAGCAAATGCAGGCACTGGCACTTCTTCAGCAGCAGGAACGAAAGGACCAGCATCCTGATCCAAACTAGACACTCAACGAAGACGTCTCTTCTTCTGTTTTTTTTCCGTCAGCAGGAGAAGCAGGCTGATTGGCTCGGCGAGAACGCTTCGGACGAACATTGTCATACTTCTGAATGTCTAAAGCTTCGCTAGCCTCTGGGATGGGCGCTACCGCCAGTGTTTCAGCAGGGACTGCATCAGAAGAATCTTCAGCTAGCATATCCAGCATGGCACTTATTTCTGCATCACTTGGATTTAAAGGCACCTCAAAATGAACCTGCCTCTCGTCGTCAGGAATTTCTTCAAGTGAGGCAACCAAAGCACTAACCTCTTCGGGAGAGGGTCGCACTCTAAGGCCCAAACTGCTATCACCAGCAGGAGGATTTGACACAAAACTGGTAAAGGCCTTGGAAGGAGGCAGATTCCAAACCGAGTATGCAACAGGAGCGCCGACGTTCGACACCTTGCCTCTGAGTATCATCTCGAGCCGGCCCACCAAGTCCACGGCAGGAATTCTTCTGTTGGTTACCCGAGTCGAATCAGCAAAGCCTCGATACAGATAGGTTGGATATGCTCTGTCTTTTAGCGGTTGAATGTTCTTGAAAACAAAGTTAGCGACCACAGCTTTTGTAGTTAGACCCCTTTCTTTCAACAATCCAACTTCAGCTAGCAAAGCCCCTGCTTCAGTTACTTCCTTGTCTGTGGGGGATTCGGTCCAGCTTGGAGTGAGAACATCCGGCTGTCTTTCTGACCATGGGGGGGAGAGAATTCCCATGATTCTCCACGATGAACCATTCCAGATGCCATCCCTTGATGCTATCCTTGAGCGGGATGTCGAGGTAATCAGCCTTCCTCCCACGACGCATCTCCAAGCTCGCGCCCCCCACCAGCTGGTGCTGCCCTCCGGCCATCCTAGGGCGACAGTGGTACAAATACTTCCACAGGCCAAAGTGTGGTAGAACTCCGAGAAAAGCTTCACATAAATGAACAAAGATAGAGACTTGCAAAACGGAATTGGGATTCAGATGGGTCAGATTCAAGCGATAGAAATCAAGGAGACCGCGGAAAAAAGGAGAAATGGGAAGAGCAAGGTCGCGGAGGAGGAATGGAACGTAGATGACGGATTCATGAGTGTCCTCTGTTGGAACAGTGACCCCACGGCAGATCCGCTAGGAACAGAGCTCCTTTGGAGGAAGAACCCCGATAGATACAAGATGGAGAAGGTCAGATTCAGAGACAACGGACATATGGTTACCTGCGAAAGGCAACTGACTGTTGGGGTCGATGGGGGGATGACTGCGACGGACGAACTCGAAGCTTTCCGCTTGGGCGCCATTTCAACCTTGCCGGCGAACGGAGCGGAAGCAGCGTTGAAAGAGAGTGGAGAAGGCCTGGGTGCAGAAAAGCAAGAACTAGGGCACGGAATGTGGAGGCGTGCGACAGTACAGTGCATATGGGGTTTTTCGAAGCCAGATGCCGAATCTAAAAAGCGCCCAGTCATCACCTAGCTGTTATCTCTAAAACGCTGGCGTGCCACGTCATCACCCGGCCGTTATTTCTAAAGCGCGGGCATGCCACATCATCACTCGGTCGTTATTTCCAAAACGGTCGACGCGGTCCATTCTAACTCAGCGGTTATTTCTGAGAACGATGACGTTACCAGACTCCACTTGGCCACTATCTCCAAAGCGACCGACGTGGCCCATTATCACTCGGCTGTTACCTCTAAAACACCGACGTTGCCATCGATCACTCGGCTGTTACCTCCAAAACACCGACGTCGTCATCAGCCGCCCGGTTGTTGTTCCTAAAGCGGTGACGCAGTTCCAAGGGATTCGGGTGTTACCTCTAAAACACCGACATCACCAATAACCGCTCGGTCGTTATCTCTAAAACACTGACGTGGCCGCTATCGCTCAGCCATTACTTCAAAAAGTGCCAACATCGCCAGTAATAACTCGGCCGTCACTCCTAAAGCAACAACGTGATTTCAGATGACTCCGCCGCTATCACCAAAGTGTTGACATCACGAAGAAAATAGTTAGAAGCGTGATTCGTTGATTCCAAACATCCCTCAGGCATTAATGAGATCGGCGAATGATGGGAAAGCAAAATAAAGCGCACAAGAAGTGAGGCGAAATCACTTTTCATTATAAGGGAAGCATTACCGAACTTACAAACCAACTCATTATGAGTTGATGACCTCCCTACTACTACACTATACTTCACTACTCTATACTACTAACTACTACTAGCCACCCTAGCCACTAGCCTTATTGCTGCCCTTGCTGCTGCCCCTACTGCCGCCCTTGCTGCCGTCGCCACCATCGCCGCTGCCACCCTTGTCGCTGCCGTCGCTATCGCCTTTGCCGCCGTCACCGCCATCGCCGTCGCCACCGCCCTCCTCAGACGAGTTCGAGGAGTTCTCCTCGTCCGAGGAGTACTCCGACTCATCCGAGTCCGCGAGCCCGGCACGCTCGACGGACCGGATGTAAGTCCAGACCTCCGAGGTAATCCCCTGGGAGTCGTCTGAATCATCAGACGACGCTGGGGGAGAGGCAGGAGCCGGAGAGCCCTCGGACTCGGAGGAGAACTCCTCCTCTTAGTACTCCAAGTTGCCGAAGTCCTCCGAGGGAGGGGTCGGCTCACGCTTGCGTTTGTCACCATAGCGATGCAAAGAACTACCACCTTTCTTACTCTTGCCCATGTTGGAAATGGAAGGAAGAAGAGAAGGGTAAACAGCAAGCAACAGTAAGAGATGTGAAAATGCCGGAGAAGCAAGAACACTATTTATAGAAGAAGAAGGCAACCGCTCACCTCCTACCACGGCCACTGAACAGTCGCAAAAATTCAATATGCAATTCAAACCATCTGAAGACACGTCAGGCGGCTGACGCCGTTTCACGTAACACGACACCCATTGGGACTCCAGTCAACTGTGCGGGCGATATGATTACGCCCGCGGTCACATCAAGTTACTACTCAGAAGCAGTTTGCTAAACGCTCAGCGTACCAAGCCGTCCCTTGCCTACACCCATTGGGGGGGACGCCCAGGAATTATCAGTATATTTTCAACACTGTCACATCCGAACAGTATATGCAATGAATACTTCAAGACAGAAGAAAGTGTAACACCCGGTTTTAAAGGACAAGGCCGGGTGCATCTCATACATGCGCCAAAGAAGACAACATATATAATCACAGAGTGTATAGAGATAAATGTCATAATAATCAGAGTACTTATTACATAGCGGAAGTCTTACAAAATAAAAGATAAATATAGCAGGATCTAAAAACTATCATTGGCGCCAGAAAGTCAACTGGGAGACGCCACCTAGATCGAATCGAACTCCTCGATACGCGGCTTCTCTTGAACCACCTGTTCTTCTCCTGTGGGGGTGTGAGACAGCAAGGGTGAGCTCATACATGTTCATCGCTCAACAAGTTGTGGGGAATAATGTGGCATGAACTCACCAAAGGTGGGAGTTCACGAAGTGTAAGGCTTACCAAAGAGAATGGTTAAAGCTGAGCATTGCTTTTAAAGTTGGTCAAAATTTTATTAGCAATTACTAGGTATAAGTAAATACCAAACCTTAATAAAAATAATAGAACAAAATTAATAATAAATCCCATGCAAATGCAAATGACAAATTCAATTTAGGTTCCATAAATTAATCATGTGAGGGTCCGAGCCGCTCTTGACCGTGAGCACGGCTAGTATACTAGTTTTACACTCTGCAGAGGTTGCACATCTTTACCCACAAGCCGTGTTACCCATCTGCCAAGGGGTCATGAGTCCCATACACTTCTACCGAGGAGGCGAGGCAGGGTAACACTACGAGGCCTTTACAAAGTTCCACTAGCTTCAGAAATCCCGCTACAGTTTATAGGAAGCTCCAATGCAGGAATCCCTTGCAGGACCGCCATCGCAGCAAAATCCTCCCGAGGGCCTCCCTACACTGACCACTCCCCTACTGCCCTTGCCCCTTTCGGGTAAGGAAGACCTCCACTAGCTTTCCTAGTTAATCAGCCAAGGGCGTCCCATTAAACCCTTGTGGTAGCACTGTTTTCCCGGGTGGTCGCTCCATGTTCCAATTAACATAATGATCTTATCATGAACATAAATAACATAACAGAATAATTGGAACATGGATGTAATGAAATATTAACCCGAAAACCATATAAAGCGATAGCATAACTACCCAATTGATTCAGGGGTAAACAAGGTAAACAGGATAAACAAACTAGGGTAACCTATTGGGTCCCATCAAAATTAACCTATGCAGATCATTATGATTAATTAGAACATGAGTGGGTAAAAAGAAGTGATCAAGGGCACAACTTGCCTGGCACTCGAGATTCCAGTTACCAGGGTGATTCTTCAGATCCTCGTGACCTCACGCTAGTCATAGCAATACAAACAAACATGGTATATATAAAATTAACATCACACCAAACATAAGTACAAACTGAATAATAATGATCTACGCGAAGCTACGAGATCGTGGGCTCGAGAACTACTACGATCGGAGTTACTAGTAAGGAGTTATGATTTTATAGAGGATTTATGTGATTAAAATGTTAAACTATATTATAAATTGGTTAATATAAATCATATGAGCGATTATTCTATAAATACTTATCTCAATTTTAATCTAAGTTATAAATTGACAATAGATCTTATTCCAGTAGGTTATAATGATAAGCAGATTAACAAGACTAACCAACACACGTTAAATAAAGATCTAATTATAAAAGAATGTGACATGGCACAATAAATGTTGTTATTGCATAGTAAATACTTGTACGAGACTAACGCAACTTGAATGAATCAAATCGGAGTTAAAATGGAGAAGTTATGAATTTCCAAAGTTTGTATGTGCTTGCCACAAAATTAACTGAGTAATAAATTTTAGTATGGGTTTCATGTTAAAACAATGTTACCAAGTAGTAAAAAATATTAATACCAAATTATAGGAACTGGAATGGACTAAAAAGGAGCTAAAATGTATTTTCTATGAATTAAACAAGTTTCCATAATTATTTTTGTATTAGAAATCATTTTCTCAATCAATTTCTATAATTTTCCTATTGACTAAACTGCGCCTCAATTAAACAGAAACGCAGGGGCTAACTTGGAAATTTTCCTAAGACCCAGCGCACAGTTAGACTGGACTGAGGGTTGATTCAGTGGTAACCCAGGGTCTCTTATGCATATTTACTCGGTCGAAAGGGTATCGGCGAAGATGGGCCGTCCGATCAGGCTTCTACGGTCTAGATTAGATCTCCATATTTACACAACCAGCGCGCATGATGGCCACAGGATCCGTGATCTAAGGCCCTGATTTAATGCATCCCGCGATCCGACTTCTACCGTTTATCGCAAGATCAACGGTTCCGCTGCATTCGCTCAAATCCGTTCGCCCATCAACGATCCGACCATCCATTCTCGAATCAACGGCCCAAGTTGAAGAAATGACTAGGGATAACCTGAGATCTAATCGTGGCCACCCAGTTACCATCGGACGGACCGCCCGTCGTCTTCACTCCCCCGCCGTGACCTCGCCGTAGCTGCCCGACGGAGGCGCCATACCCGACACCGAATGCCCCATGCTACAACGGTCTGCTCCTATCGCGACTACCTTTACACAATGCGACACACCGAGTGAAACTGGCTGTGGGTAATTTACCGAGGGTGAAGGTACCGAAGATCCCGGTCCCCGTCGTGGAGCCGACCCGCGGTTGAGCGACAGCGGCGGCAAGAAATCGCTGTCGGTCTAGTGGATGCCACCACTGCCCGACGTCCGCACCGGACTCCTTCTGCCCACGCGACCCTCTGGTGCTGTCCCGAGAAGCTAGCGCCGACGAGGAAGCAGATCGAGGTGCTCACCGGACGAAGGGGGAGTATGTGCGGGCGGCGCGACGCGATCCGAGGCTATGGAGAAAACAGGGAGGAGGCGGGCGCGGAGCGTATTTATCCCGCGCAAGCAACTACTGGCGAGGTTGCTTGGCGAGAATCCTGGCGGTGAGTCCGCGCGGGTGGCGAGAAACACGGCGAGAGAAACAGAGAGAGTACAGAGAGGGTGAAGACTCGTAGCGGCCGGACCTCAGGTCACGAGCAGTCAGTTTATCTTCGAGCTCGCGGATTAGGAGGCGGATGGATCGCGACGAGCCCACCTTCCCGGAGTTCTCGCAGTCGGTACCCACAGATTTCGTTTGGGGAGGGAGGGACTAGCTACTGGGGCGCGGGGAGTCAAGTTTCCTCCCCGGATCTGCGCAACAGCTTGGAGCAGAGAACTTCGGCATCCGTTGGCGAGCGCACAGGGAGCCAATCGGTGGAGGGCAGGGGCGCAACTGCTGCGGCCGAATCGACCGGGCTGTTGACGGAGTCTGGCGGCGCGTGGTGAAAATCCATTGTCTGTTAGCGCACACAGCGGGGAAGAGATAGGGGGAGAGAGCAGACAGATCTGCCAGATGGACCCCACACAGCAGTGATGTGTGGTCAGGCATGAGAGACCGCACAACGGGACCCACGTGACATAGAAACCACAGAGCGCAGGCGCGCGGGAGTCACGCTGAGCCGCGCGCGGATGGTAATGGGCCACAGGGCAGAAGAATCAGCCCAATACCAGGTCTGCCTTATCTTTTTTTTCTTTTTCTTCTTTTTTTTAAATTTTGATTTCAAGTTCAAATTCAACTATGGTTTTGGAGAGTCAATTTTACAGTTAAATGAACAGCACAAAATCCAACATAATCCAAAGTGCATATTTATTTATTATTTATTTGTTTGTTTATTATCCTACATAAAGTAAATACTTTTGG
This sequence comes from Zea mays, assembly GCF_902167145.1. Lineage (NCBI taxonomy): Eukaryota > Viridiplantae > Streptophyta > Magnoliopsida > Poales > Poaceae > Zea > Zea mays. Next base: position 216,178,179 of record NC_050100.1, on the reverse strand, counting down.
ATATGTTGCTCCACATAATCATTTTGAGAAAAATATTTTCGATTGTATAATCTTGATTAATCGATGCTCTAATATTTATCCTTATATAACATTTATCAACTTCAACAAGGGATAATTTATATAAGAATCTATTTTCTTCATCAATTTATTAGTTACTTACTAACTTATATCATTGTTTGAATATGAGGAGGGAGAATCCTAATAGATTTCAAAGGTCATCGAAAATTCTCCCACACTTAATATATATACCTCTTTATTTTATTATTTCATGATGTACTTTTTTTTACCAAATTTTGGGCTTTACAAATCCTACCCCCTTAAAAGAAATCTCGTCCTCGAGATTTGTGAGAAAAGGGTGTATAACTATGTTATCTCAACACATGCACAAACAAAAATTTCAGCATGATGCGTAATTTATTAGCAACACATGGGGTCAACTAGCCCTTAATATTCCTCCTGAAATAGTATCATGCCATTTACTAACTAAAGTAACATTTAGATCTTACAAATAGTAGTAACGGATATATATGTTTATGTAGCTTGGTGGAGCTGGTGGTTAGGAAGGCATGGGTGTATATATGTATGTCCACTTTATTATGTAGGATAGAAGATGGCTTTAAAGCATAGATAGGTTTGGGCAAGAAAGGATAGGGTAAGGAAATACTCCATCCAAGATTGTGGATCTTGATTCCTTTGAAGATCTGACTTGAATCTTATCCTTCCTTGATTTGATGAGGTCAATCATCTTCAATCTTCGTTCTCGAAGTTGCTATCCGAACTTGGGACATGTAGTGAAGGTAGATTCTTAGGTAAACAAAATAGATTAATAGGTGGTTATGAGTTAAATAAGGTTAAGCAGAGTCTGTCTTGTTGTTTTGCTTCCAGGTTGGTTGGATAAGTTATGTAACCTGTTATATCGGTCAAGTTTGGTGTTATCATCAAGGATAATGGGTATTGGTGTTACCATAACTAGGGACATAGTTGAGATAGGTGTGGGTACATGGGGTAGGTAGATTGAACAGAGTTTTTTTTTACTTGTAAGATAAATGGGTTGGGCAACCTATAATATAGGCTGGGTCGTGGTTTCTCGGACAAGTTGGTCTAAGACACCAACTTAGGTTTAACAACTCATTCATATGAATATGATCTAACATGTGTTACCAGTATTAACCAACTTGTTTAAGTAACTTCCTTTAGATCAGATGAGGTAGGGTCTATTAAGATATGAGAGAATCTTTTAAGATAAGATGATTCTGTTAAGATAAGAAAGAATCTTTTAAGATAAGATGGATCTATTTAAAATAGATACACTTTAATGGAGGATAATCTAAGTTGTTTAGTTATCTCATGAATTTTATTTATTTATATCTATGCCTATACGTATATATAGATGTAATTGTGGACATTACTCCACAACTAATCACACTCAATCAAAGATCCAAATCAGACAAGTATCATAAGAACAAACACTCAAGCGTATAGATAACTATAAAATAGTTTTATTTTTGTTCCTAAGAGTAGGTCTCCTAGTCCTAAAGGTCGCTTTAGGCACAAGATCTCAAAGTGTGAGATCCATATTTGTCTTTAGAAAGAGAAGGTAAGAATAATCAGAGTAAAGCGGAATTAGATGAGAAAAGATTAAGATAAGTTTAGGAAAGAATCAGAGTAGCAAAGGTAAGTAAGTATTGGTTGTCCAGTGCTATCTAGGTTTCGTCCTACAGTCAACATTCCTCTGATACCACTTCTGTAACACCCGGTTTTAAAGGACAAGGCCGGGTGCATCTCATACATGCGCCAAAGAAGACAACATATATAATCACAGAGTGTATAGAGATAAATGTCATAATAATCAGAGTACTTATTACATAGCGGAAGTCTTACAAAATAAAAGATAAATATAGCAGGATCTAAAAACTATCATTGGCGCCAGAAAGTCAACTGGGAGACGCCACCTAGATCGAATCGAACTCCTCGATACGTGGCTTCTCTTGAACCACCTGTTCTTCTCCTGTGGGGGGTGTGAGACAGCAAGGGTGAGCTCACACATGTTCATCGCTCAACAAGTTGTGGGGAATAATGTGGCATGAACTCACCAAAGGTGGGAGTTCACGAAGTGTAAGGCTTACCAAAGAGAATGGTTAAAGCTGAGCATTGCTTTTAAAGTTGGTCAAAATTTTATTAGCAATTACTAGGTATAAGTAAATACCAAACCTTAATAAAAATAATAGAACAAAATTAATAATAAATCCCATGCAAATGCAAATGACAAATTCAATTTAGGTTCCATAAATTAATCATGTGAGGGTCCGAGCCGCTCTTGACCGTGAGCACGGCTAGTATACTAGTTTTACACTCTGCAGAGGTTGCACATCTTTACCCACAAGCCGTGTTACCCATCTGCCAAGGGGTCATGAGTCCCATACACTTCTACCGAGGAGGCGAGGCAGGGTAACACTACGAGGCCTTTACAAAGTTCCACTAGCTTCAGAAATCCCGCTACAGTTTATAGGAAGCTCCAATGCAGGAATCCCTTGCAGGACCGCCATCGCAGCAAAATCCTCCCGAGGGCCTCCCTACACTAACCACTCCCCTACTGCCCTTGCCCCTTTCGGGTAAGGAAGACCTCCACTAGCTTTCCTAGTTAATCAGCCAAGGGCGTCCCATTAAACCCTTGTGGTAGCACTGTTTTCCCGGGTGGTCGCTCCATGTTCCAATTAACATAATGATCTTATCATGAACATAAATAACATAACAGAATAATTGGAACATGGATGTAATGAAATATTAACCCGAAAACCATATAAAGCGATAGCATAACTACCCAATTGATTCAGGGGTAAACAAGGTAAACAGGATAAACAAACTAGGGTAACCTATTGGGTCCCATCAAAATTAACCTATGCAGATCATTATGATTAATTAGAACATGAGTGGGTAAAAAGAAGTGATCAAGGGCACAACTTGCCTGGCACTCGAGATTCCAGTTACCAGGGTGATTCTTCAGATCCTCGTGACCTCACGCTAGTCATAGCAATACAAACAAACATGGTATATATAAAATTAACATCACACCAAACATAAGTACAAACTGAATAATAATGATCTACGCGAAGCTACGAGATCGTGGGCTCGAGAACTACTACGATCGGAGTTACTAGTAAGGAGTTATGATTTTATAGAGGATTTATGTGATTAAAATGTTAAACTATATTATAAATTGGTTAATATAAATCATATGAGCGATTATTCTATAAATACTTATCTCAATTTTAATCTAAGTTATAAATTGACAATAGATCTTATTCCAGTAGGTTATAATGATAAGCAGATTAACAAGACTAACCAACACACGTTAAATAAAGATCTAATTATAAAAGAATGTGACATGGCACAATAAATGTTGTTATTGCATAGTAAATACTTGTACGAGACTAACGCAACTTGAATGAATCAAATCGGAGTTAAAATGGAGAAGTTATGAATTTCCAAAGTTTGTATGTGCTTGCCACAAAATTAACTGAGTAATAAATTTTAGTATGGGTTTCATGTTAAAACAATGTTACCAAGTAGTAAAAAATATTAATACCAAATTATAGGAACTGGAATGGACTAAAAAGGAGCTAAAATGTATTTTCTATGAATTAAACAAGTTTCCATAATTATTTTTGTATTAGAAATCATTTTCTCAATCAATTTCTATAATTTTCCTATTGACTAAACTGCGCCTCAATTAAACAGAAACGCAGGGGCTAACTTGGAAATTTTCCTAAGACCCAGCGCACAGTTAGACTGGACTGAGGGTTGATTCAGTGGTAACCCAGGGTCTCTTATGCATATTTACTCGGTCGAAAGGGTATCGGCGAAGATGGGCCGTCCGATCAGGCTTCTACGGTCTAGATTAGATCTCCATATTTACACAACCAGCGCGCATGATGGCCACAGGATCCGTGATCTAAGGCCCTGATTTAATGCATCCCGCGATCCGACTTCTACCGTTTATCGCAAGATCAACGGTTCCGCTGCATTCGCTCAAATCCGTTCGCCCATCAACGATCCGACCATCCATTCTCGAATCAACGGCCCAAGTTGAAGAAATGACTAGGGATAACCTGAGATCTAATCGTGGCCACCCAGTTACCATCGGACGGACCGCCCGTCGTCTTCACTCCCCCGCCGTGACCTCGCCGTAGCTGCCCGACGGAGGCGCCATACCCGACACCGAATGCCCCATGCTACAACGGTCTGCTCCTATCGCGACTACCTTTACACAATGCGACACACCGAGTGAAACTGGCTGTGGGTAATTTACCGAGGGTGAAGGTACCGAAGATCCCGGTCCCCGTCGTGGAGCCGACCCGCGGTTGAGCGACAGCGGCGGCAAGAAATCGCTGTCGGTCTAGTGGATGCCACCACTGCCCGACGTCCGCACCGGACTCCTTCTGCCCACGCGACCCTCTGGTGCTGTCCCGAGAAGCTAGCGCCGACGAGGAAGCAGATCGAGGTGCTCACCGGACGAAGGGGGAGTATGTGCGGGCGGCGCGACGCGATCCGAGGCTATGGAGAAAACAGGGAGGAGGCGGGCGCGGAGCGTATTTATCCCGCGCAAGCAACTACTGGCGAGGTTGCTTGGCGAGAATCCTGGCGGTGAGTCCGCGCGGGTGGCGAGAAACACGGCGAGAGAAACAGAGAGAGTACAGAGAGGGTGAAGACTCGTAGCGGCCGGACCTCAGGTCACGAGCAGTCAGTTTATCTTCGAGCTCGCGGATTAGGAGGCGGATGGATCGCGACGAGCCCACCTTCCCGGAGTTCTCGCAGTCGGTACCCACAGATTTCGTTTGGGGAGGGAGGGACTAGCTACTGGGGCGCGGGGAGTCAAGTTTCCTCCCCGGATCTGCGCAACAGCTTGGAGCAGAGAACTTCGGCATCCGTTGGCGAGCGCACAGGGAGCCAATCGGTGGAGGGCAGGGGCGCAACTGCTGCGGCCGAATCGACCGGGCTGTTGACGGAGTCTGGCGGCGCGTGGTGAAAATCCATTGTCTGTTAGCGCACACAGCGGGGAAGAGATAGGGGGAGAGAGCAGACAGATCTGCCAGATGGACCCCACACAGCAGTGATGTGTGGTCAGGCATGAGAGACCGCACAACGGGACCCACGTGACATAGAAACCACAGAGCGCAGGCGCGCGGGAGTCACGCTGAGCCGCGCGCGGATGGTAATGGGCCACAGGGCAGAAGAATCAGCCCAATACCAGGTCTGCCTTATCTTTTTTTTTCTTTTTCTTCTTTTTTTTAAATTTTGATTTCAAGTTCAAATTCAACTATGGTTTTGGAGAGTCAATTTTACAGTTAAATGAACAGCACAAAATCCAACATAATCCAAAGTGCATATTTATTTATTATTTATTTGTTTGTTTATTATCCTACATAAAGTAAATACTTTTGGATATGTTGCTCCACATAATCATTTTGAGAAAAATATTTTCGATTGTATAATCTTGATTAATCGATGCTCTAATATTTATCCTTATATAACATTTATCAACTTCAACAAGGGATAATTTATATAAGAATCTATTTTCTTCATCAATTTATTAGTTACTTACTAACTTATATCATTGTTTGAATATGAGGAGGGAGAATCCTAATAGATTTCAAAGGTCATCGAAAATTCTCCCACACTTAATATATATACCTCTTTATTTTATTATTTCATGATGTACTTTTTTTTACCAAATTTTGGGCTTTACAGAAAGATATCAGCAGGGATCAAAGGAAAGCCAAATATAGCCGATGAGGTACAAGTCTAATCGACAGAAGCATCAAAGCACGAAGTGACATGAAGACTTGCCAAGGGCCATCTATCGAACGTCCAATCAGTTGTAGATCAAATAAATGGCAAGACCTAGCAAGATATGGGCAGATCGCGTACTCAGCCTCAAAGACAAAAATGTACGCTGACTTCTAAAGCGTAGTATCAATAATATAATGCTGATCTCCAAGGCATTCAGCAAAGGGGAAGGATGATTCCCAGAAAAAAGGCACGAAATGAAGACCTTCGAGTGGATTATTTTCAAAAATCCACTCGAAGCTCGGGGGCTACACCCATTGGGTGCACCTCCGGTGCATCCAATGGATCATCATCCCTGAAGAAGTAAAGTGCTGACTTCTAAAGCATAAGGCAAGATCAAGACAACGCTGACCTCTGAAAAAGCGCAAGTGGAAGATAAAAGTGATCTCTGATAATACTTGAAGTAAGGACCTTCGAGTGGATTATCTGCAAAAATCCACTCGAAGCTCGGGGGCTACACCCATTGGGTGCACCTTCAGTGCACCCAATGAAATTTGAAGTCCTACGGTACAAAAATGCTGACTTCCGAAGCATGAGTCTGAGACAGAACACCAAATTTTGAGTAATAAAGGCAGAAAGAGACAATGAAAAATTGTTTCCACTGGATCATTCAGAACTCAGAAGCAGTGGCCCGGCAGGTTTATCTCCAAGGCATCCCTTGTAAAAGTCAGAGACTGCAAGCTGGATCTTGAGCCGTTTATTTCAAAACTGACTGCAAGCTGGACCTAGGATCCTTGGGCCGTTTATTTCAGAATCGACCCAAAGATCGGGGGCTTGTGGAGGACAGATATCCCCTGGGTCCACCAAAAGGATAAAAGACCTCACGAAAGGCCCAAGGGCCCCATAATTCGTAAGGTCATCCCCCTCGTGGGCCTGGGAAGGAATGACCAATGAAGCGAATCGACACAAGGCTGTATCGGCACAAGCCCAAGACGGCCCAACGAATTCGAACAGTAATCACAACAGAGGCCCGACCTTCCCGTGCAGGAGCCCCGTACAACGGAACCAAGCGAGAATGGGTCGGCAGGATTTTAGGAGGATAAACTCAGTTGGTTCACTATTTCTTAGGTACACATTGTTATCATATCTACATGTACCGCCCCACGGTCGAGTATATAAGGCCTAGGGGGCACCCCTTCAGATCAGATGCTCGCTACTTAGCTTCCCACCCAACTCTTTACGTTTTCAGCGCTAGAGAATCCTCCTGTAACCCACCACATAAAGCACTCTCGATAGGACGTAGGGTGTTACGCATCTCAAAGCGGCCCGAACCTGTAAACCGCTGTCCACTGTTTCTCGTGCATCCAGCATGAACCATCGAGCTACAGTCGATAACACCGTCCTACTCCTGAAAGCACCTTGAGGGGTAACCCTAGGTGCGCAGTCGGACCCCAAACACCGACACAAGCCATGTACGACCGGCTCAAGACCTTGGTGAACCAAGTGCGCAACCTCAGGAGCACAAAATGGGATGACCATGAAATGGTCAAGGTTATTCTTAGATCCCTTGTATTTCGTAATCCCACTCAAGTTCAACTAATACGTGGTGATCCTAGATATAAGCTAATGTCTCCCGAGGAGGTAATTGGGAAGTTTGTGAGCTTTGAACTAATGGTCATAGGCTCCAAATACATCATCAACTTGGAGCAAGGCGCCACCTCCACACCCGAGGTGCAACCCGTCGCATTCAAGGCGACGGAAGAAGATAAGAAGGAATCTACACCAAGTAGAATTCCAATCGACGCCTCCAAGCTCAACAACGAGGAAATGTCGCTCATCATCAAGAGCTTCTGCCAAATCCTCAAGCAAAGGAGGGGGAAGGACTACAAACCCCGCTCCAAGAGGGTGTGCTACAAGTGTGGTAAGCCCGATCATTTTATCGCTAAATGTCCTATGTCTAGTGATAGTGACAGGGGCGATGACAAGAAGGGGAGAAGAAGGAGAAGAAGAGGTACTACAAGAAGAAGAGCGGCGATGCTCACGTGTGTCGGGAATGGGACTCCGATGAGAGCTCCACCGACTCCTCCTCCGACGAGGATGCCGCCAACATTGCCGTCAATAAGGGACTCCTCTTCCCCAACGTCAGCCACAAGTGCTTCATGGCCAAGGACGACAAAAAGAAGAAGGTACAACCTAGAACCACCCCCAAGTATACTAATCTAGTGATGAGGGTAGTTCTAGTGATGATGAAGATGATTTGCTTACTCTTTTTGCCAACCTTAACATGCAACAAAAGGAAAATTGAATGAATTGATAGGAGCCATTCATGAGAAGGATGAACTCTTGGATAGCCAAGAGGAATTCCTTATTAAAGAAAACAAAAAGCATGTTAAAGTAAAAAATGCTTATGCTCGGGAAGTAGAGAAAAATGAAAATTTGACTAAGGAGCTTAGCATTTGCCATGACACTGTTTCCAACCTTAGAACTGAAAATGCTAATTTATTTGCTAATGTCGAGAAGTTAAATGTTTGCAATGATTCAATTATCAGTCTTAGAAATGAAAATTCTAGTTTAATTGCTAAGATTGATAAATTGAATGAATCAATCTCTAACCTTAGAACTGAGAATGATAATTTAATTTCTAATGCTAAAGATTTAAATATTTGCAATGATGCTATTTCCAGTCTTAGAAATGAGCTATATTACATGCTAAGATTGATGAATTAAATGTTTGCAAACCCTCTACATCTACTGTTGATCATGTCTCTATTTGCACTAGATGTAGACATTATTGTTGATGCTATAAAAGATCACCTTGCTTTAATTAAACAACAAAATGATCATATAGCTCAATTAACTGCAAAAATTAATGAGCATGAGATTGAAAATGAAAAATTTAAATTTTCTAGAAGCATGCTCTATAATGGGAGACGCTCTGGCATCAAGGATGGCATTGGTTTCCAACAGGGAAGCAATGTCAAGCTTAATGCCCCTAAAAGGTTGTCTAATTTTGTTAAGGGCAAGGCTCCCATGGTCAGGATAATGAGGACTACATTTTATATCCTGCTAATTATCCCGAACATAAAATTAGGAGAATTCATGCTAAGAACTCTCATTCTGTTTCTCACCATGCTTTTATGTATAAGAATGAGGCATCTAGCTCTAGGCATTCTACCCATGTTAAAATGCCTAAAAAGAAAACTCCTGCTGCATCAAATGAGCCTATTATTTCATTTAAGACTTTGATGCATCTTATGTTCTAACTAACAAATCAGGCAAAGTAGTTGTCAAATATGCTGGGGGCAAACACAAGGGATCAAAGACTTGTGTTTGGGTACCCAAGGTGCTTGTTTCTAACGTGAAAGGACCCAAGACTGTTTGGGTACCTAAGAACAAGGCCTAAATTGTTTTGCAGGTTTATGCATCTGGGGGCTCAAGCTGGATAATTGATAGCGGATGCACAAACCACATGACTATGAAGAAAAGGATGTTCTCCTCATATGAGAAAAACGAAGATCCCCAATGAGCTATTACATTTGGGGATGGAAATCAAGGTTTGGTCAAAGGACTTGGTAAAATCGCTATATCACCTGGCCATTTTATTTTCGATGTTTTTCTTGTAGATTCTTTAGATTGCAATTTGCTTTCTGTTTCTCAATTATGCAATATGGGCTACAACTGTCTTTTTACAGATGTAGGTGTTACTGTCTTTAGAAGGAGTGATGATTCAGTAGTGCTAGAGGGTCAGCTATACTTAGTTGAGTTTAATAGAGCTGAACTTGACACTTGCTTAATTGCTAAGACTAATATGGGTTGGCTCTGGCATCGCTGACTAGCCCATGTTGAAATGAAAAATCTTCACAAGTTTCTAAAGGGAGAACACATTTTGGGACTAACAAATGTTCATTTTGAGAAAGACAGGGTTTGTAGCGCATGCCAAGCAGGGAAGCAAGTTGGCGCTCACCATCCACACAAAACATAATGACAATGGACAGGCCACTGGAGTTACTCCACATGGATCTATTCGGCTCGATTGCTTACATAAGCATCGGCGGGAGTAAGTACTGTCTTGTGATTGTGGATTATTATTCTCGCTTCACTTGGGTATTCTTTTTGCAGGAAAAATCTCAGACCCAAGAGACCTTAAAGGGATTCTTGAGACGGGCTCAAAATGAGTTCGGCTTAAGGATCAAAAAGATAAGAAGCGACAATGGGACGGAGTTCAAGAACTCTCAAATTGAAGGCTTTCTTGAGGAGGAGGGCATCAAGCATGAGTTCTCTTGTCCCTACACACCTCAAAAAATGCTGTAGTGGAGAGGAAGAATAGAACTTTATTGGACATGGCGAGGACAATGCTTGATGAGTACAAGACTCCGGACCGGTTTTGGGCTGAGGCGATTAACACCGACTGCTACTCCATCAACCGGCTCTACCTTCACCGAATCCTTAAGAAAACATCATACGAACTCCTCACCGGTAAAAAACCCAATGTTTCATATTTTAGAGTCTTTGGTAGCAAATGTTTTATTCTTGTTAAAAGAGGTAGAAAATCTAAATTCGCTCCTAAGGCTGTAGAAGACTTTTTACTTGGTTATGACTCAAACACAAGGGCATATAGAGTCTTGAAAGTAGCCTAGAGGGGGGTGAATAGGCTAATCTGAAAATTTTCACAACGAACTTCGAAAGATTGTTAAATACATAGTTCAACTGGTGCAGGCCGGTTCAATAGCTACGTGTGCAAGTTGAACCACTCTGAACCAATCCAACTGTTTTATAAACTTTAGACTATAATCTACTCGAAAAAGTATTTCACGAGTCCTTTTGAGAAGTAAAGTATAACTAAGTTAGAATGAGAAGATGAATATGTAAAGGCTATTTCACTTCTAGATCTACTCTATGGAAAATCTATATGTCAATCTTGCAAGTAAAAATATCTTAAGTTAAAGACAAGCAAGAACACTAGACACAAGATTTAACCCGAGGTTCGGCCACACCACAAAGATGTCCTACTCCCCGTTGAGGAGCCATAAAGGGTCGGGTCTTTTTCAACCCTAATCCTCCAAAAGCCGACCACAAAGGTCAAGGCAATCTCTTCTTATCTTAGCTCAAACAGCGGGTGATACAAACTTCTTGGGGTCGTCCACAAATTTGGAGACTCCCAAGCAACCTCAAACGGTCTTGAAACCTAGGGTTTCAAGAACACCAAGAACGCACAAGAGGTGTTTGCACAAACTCAAGATTTTAAGAGAGATGGGAGAGGAAAACCAAATCATGAGCACAAGCACAAACCTCACACCCAAGAGCTCCTCCAACAAGGTTGAATCTTGAGGAAGATTTAAGTGTGAGAGTGTAGCATCCCAAAAATTCAAATCTTGAAATTTTCTCAAACTCGCTCTAAATTCAAAATGAATTTCAAATTTTGTTTCTGATAGTCGCCTAGAGGGGGGGTGAATAGGGCGAAACTGAAATTTACAAATATAAACACAACTACAAGCCGGGTTAGCGTTAGAAATATAAACGAGTCCGAGAGAGAGGGCGCAAAACAAATCCCAAGCGAATAAGCAAGTGAGACACGGAGATTTGTTTTACCGAGGTTCGGTTCTTGCAAACCTACTCCCCGTTGAGGAGGCCACAAAGGCCGGGTCTCTTTCAACCCTTCCCTCTCTCAAACGGTCCCTCGGACCGAGTGAGCTTCTCTTCTCTAATCAAAGCCGGGAACAAAACTTCCCCGCAAGGGCCACCACACAATTGGTGCCTCTTGCCTTGATTACAATGGAGTTGTGATCTCAAGAACAAGTGAGAAAGAAAAGAAGCAATCCAAGCGCAAGAGCTCAAATGAACACGGCAAATCACTCTCACTAGTCACTAGGGCTTTGTGTGGAATTGGAGAGGATTTGATCTCTTTAGTGTGTCTAGAATTGAATGCTAGAGCTCTTGTAGTAGTTGAGAAGTGGAAAACTTGGATGCAATGAATGGTGGGGTGGTTGGGGTATTTATAGCCCCAACCACCAAACTTGACCGTTGGCTGGAGGCTTCTGCACGATGGCACACCGGACAGTCCGGTGCACACCGGACAGTCCGGTGCCCCTGCCACGTCATCACTGCCGTTGGATTCTGACCGTTGGAGCTTCTGACTTGTGGGCCCGCCTGGGTGTCCGGTGCACACCGGACATGTACTGTTTGATGTCCGGTGCACCGGCATGGGCGATTCTGACTTCTGCGCGCGCTGTGCGCGCATTAAATGCTCCGCAGGCAGCCGTTGGCGCCGCAGGGAGCCGTTGCTCCGCTGGCACACCGGACAGTCCGGTGCACACCGGACAGTCCGGTGAATTTTAGCGGAGCGGCTGCCGCGCGAACCCGAGGCTGGCGAGTTCCGGAGACCGCGCTTCCTTGGAGCACCGGACATGTCCGGTGCACACCGGACAGTCCGGTGAATTATAGCGCGCCGGCTTCCGAGAATTCCCGAGGGCGAAGAGTTTGAGTTTGAGTCCCCTGGTGCACCGGACAGGTGCTGTTCACTGTCCGGTGGCACACCGGACAGTCCGGTGCGCCAGACCAGGGGTGCCCTCGGTTGCCCCTTTGCTCCTTTATTGAATCCAAAACTTGGTCTTTTTATTGGCTGAGTGTGAACCTTTTACACCTGTATAATCTATACACTTGGGCAAACTAGTTAGTCCAATTATTTGTGTTGGGCAATTCAACCACCAAAATTATTTAGGAACTAGGTGTAAGCCTAATTCCCTTTCAATCTCCCCCTTTTTGGTGATTGATGCCAACACAAACCAAAGCAAATAGAGATGTGCATAATTGAACTAGTTTGCATAATGTAAGTGTAAAGGTTGCTTGGAATTGAGCCAATATAACTACTTACAAGATATGCATGGAATGATTCTTTCTTATTTAGTATTTTGGACCACTCTTTGCACCACATGATTTGTTTTTGCAAAGTTTTTGGAAATTCATTTCAAAGATCTTTTGCAAATAGTCAAAGGTAAATGAATAAGAGTTTGCAAAGCATTTTCAAGATTTGAAATTTTCTCCCCCTGTTTCAAATGCTTTTCCTTTGACTAAACAAAACTCCCCCTAAAAGAGATCCACCTCTTAGTGTTCAAGAGGGTTTTGATATACCATTTTTGAAATACTACTTTCTCCCCCTTTTGAACACAATAGGATACCAAATGATAAATACTTTTGGAAAGCACTAAGTTTTTGAATTTGGTGGTGGTGGTGCGGTCCTTTTGCTTTGGGCTCATTTCTCCCCCTTTTTGGCATGAATCGCCAAAAACGGAATCATTAGAGCCCTCAAGTAATTTCTTCCCCTTTGGTCATAAGTAAATGAGTTAAGATTATACCAAAGACGAAATCCGGTCCTTTTGCTTTTGAGCTTTTACTCTCTCCCCAAAGGATGAAGTCCTTTTCCTTGATGCTCATTTCTCCCCCAAAGAAGAGAGAGTTGCTCGGAGTGATGGCGAAGTATGAGTTACGGAGTGGAAGCCTTTTTCTTCGCCGAAGACTCCAATTCCCTTTCAATATACCTATGACTTGGTTTGAAATAGACTTGAAAACACATTAGTCATAGCATATAAAAGAGATATGATCAAAGGTATTCAAATGAGCTATCTGTGCAAGCTAGCAAAAGAAATTTCTAGAATCAAGAATATTGAGCTCATGCCTAAGTTTGGTAAAAGTTTGTTCATCAAGAGGCTTGGTAAAGATATCGGCTAATTGATCTTTAGTGTTAATGTAAGAAATCTCGATATCTCCCTTTTGTTGGTGATCCCTAAGAAAATGATACCGAATGGCTATGTGCTTAGTGCGGCTATGCTCGACGGGATTGTCGGCCATTTTGATTGCACTCTCATTATCACATAGCAAAGGGACTTTGGTTAATTTGTAACCGTAGTCCCGCAGGGTTTGCCTCATCCAAAGCAATTGCGCGCAACAATGTCCTGCGGCAATGTACTCGGCTTCGGCGGTGGAAAGAGCGACCGAATTTTGCTTCTTTGAAGCCCAAGACACCAAGGATCTTCCCAAGAACTGGCAAGTCCCCGATGTGCTCTTCCTATTGATTTTACACCCCGCCCAATCGGCATCCGAATAGCCAATCAAATCAAATGTGGATCCCCGAGGGTACCAAAGCCCAAACTTAGGTGTGTAAGCCAAATATCTCAAGATTCGTTTTACGGCCGTAAGGTGGGATTCCTTAGGGTCGGATTGGAATCTTGCACACATACATACGGAAAGCATAATGTCCGGTCGAGATGCACATAAATAAAGCAATGAACCAATCATCGACCGGTATACCTTTTGATCCACGGACTTACCTCCCGTGTCGAGGTCGAGATGCCCATTAGTTCCCATGGGTGTCTTGATGGGTTTGGCATCCTTCATCCCAAACTTGGTTAGAATGTCTTGAGTGTACTTCGTTTGGCTAATGAAGGTGCCCTCTTGGAGTTGCTTGACTTGGAATCCTAGAAAATACTTCAACTCCCCCATCATCGACATCTCGAATTTCTGTGTCATGATCCTACTAAACTCTTCACATGTAGACTCGTTAGTAGACCCAAATATAATATCATCAACATAAATTTGGCATACAAACAAGTCATTTTCAAGAGTTTTAGTAAAGAGTGTAGGATCGGCCTTGCCGACTTTGAAGCCATTAGTAATAAGGAAATCTCTAAGGCATTCATACCATGCTCTTGGGGCTTGCTTGAGCCCATAAAGCGCCTTAGAGAGCCTATAAACATGGTTAGGATACTCACTGTCTTCAAAGCCGGGAGGTTGCTCAACATAGACCTCTTCCTTGATCGGTCCATTGAGGAAGGCGCTTTTCACGTCCATTTGATAAAGCTTAAAGCCATGGTAAGTAGCATAGGCCAATAATATGCGAATTGACTCAAGCCTAGCTACGGGTGCATAGGTTTCACCGAAATCCAAACCTTCGACTTGTGAATACCCTTTGGCCACGAGTCGAGCTTTGTTCCTTGTCACCACACCATGCTCATCTTGCTTGTTGCGGAAGACCCATTTGGTTCCTACAACATTTTGGTTAGGACGTGGAACTAAATGCCATACCTCGTTTCTTGTGAAATTGTTGAGCTCCTCTTGCATTGCCACCACCCAATCCGAATCTTGAAGTGCTTCCTCTATCCTGTGCGGCTCAATAGAGGAAACAAAAGAGTAATGTTCACAAAAATGTGCAACACGAGATCGAGTGGTTACCCCCTTATGAATGTCGCCGAGGATGGTGTCGACGGGGTGATCTCGTTGGATTGCTTGGTGGACTCTTGGGTGTGGCGGCCTTGGTTCTTCCTCATCCTCCTTTTCTTGATCAATTGCATCTCCCCCTGGATCATTTCCATCATCTTGAGGTGGCTCATCTTCTTGATTTTGCCCTTCATCAACTTGAGCTTCATCCTCATTTTGAGTTGGTGGAGATGCTTGCTTGGAGGAGGACGGTTGATCTTGTGCATTTGGAGGCTCTTCGGATTCCCTAGGACACACATCCCCAATGGACATGTTCCTTAGCGCTATGCATGGAGCCTGTTCTTCACCTATCTCATCAAGATCAACTTGCTCTACTTGAGAGCCGTTAGTTTCATCAAACACAACGTCACATGAGACTTCAACTAGTCCAGTGGACTTGTTAAAGACCCTATATGCCCTTGTGTTTGAGTCATAACCAAGTAAAAAACCTTCTACAGTTTTAGGAGCAAATTTAGATTTTCTACCTCTTTTAACAAGAATAAAGCATTTGCTACCAAAAACTCTAAAGTATGAAATGTTGGGCTTTTTATCGGTTAGGAGTTCATATGATGTCTTCTTGAGGATTCGGTGAAGATATAACCGGTTGATGGCGTAGCAGGCGGTGTTGACCGCTTCGGCCCAAAACCGGTCCGGTGTCTTGTACTCATCAAGCATGGTTCTTGCCATGTCCAAAAGAGTTTGATTCTTCCTCTCTACTACACCATTTTGTTGAGGCGTGTAGGGAGAAGAGAACTCATGCTTGATGCCCTCCTCCTCAAGGAAGCTTTCAATTTGAGAGTTCTTGAACTCCGTCCCGTTGTCGCTTCTTATTTTCTTGATCCTTAAGGCGAACTCATTTTGAGCCCGTCTCAAGAATCCCTTTAAGGTCTCTTGGGTTTGAGATTTTCCTGTAAAAAGAATACCCAAGTGAAGCGAGAATAATCATCCACTATTACAAGACAATACTTACTCCCGCCGATGCTTATGTAAGCAATCGGACCGAATAGATCCATGTGGAGTAGCTCAAGCGGCCTGTCGGTCGTCATGATGTTCTTGTGTGGATGATGGACTCCAACTTGCTTCCCTGCCTGGCATGCGCTACAAATCCTGTCTTTCTCAAAATGAACATTTGTTAATCCTAAAATGTGTTCTCCCTTTAGAAGCTTGTGAAGATTCTTCATCCCAACATGGGCTAGTCGGCGGTGCCAGAGCCAACCCATGTTAGTCTTAGCAATTAAGCAAGTGTCGAGTTCAGCTCTATCAAAATCTACCAGGTATAGCTGACCCTCTAACACTCCCTTAAAAGCTATTGAATCATCACTTCTTCTAAAGACAGTGACACCTATATCAGTAAAAAGACAATTGTAGCCCATTTGACATAATTGGGAAACAGAAAGCAAGTTGTAATCTAAAGAATCAACAAGAAAAACATTGGAAATAGAATGGTCAGGAGATATAGCAATTTTACCAAGTCCTTTGACCAAACCTTGATTTCCATCCCCGAATGTGATAGCTCGTTGGGGATCTTTGTTTTTCTCATATGAGGAGAACATCCTTTTCTCCCCGGTCATGTGGTTTGTGCACCCGCTGTCGAGTATCCAGCTTGAGCCTCCGGATGCATAAACCTACAAAACAATTTTAGTTCTTGACTTTAGGTACCCAAACGGTTTTGGGTCCTTTGGCATTAGATACAAGAACTTTGGGTACCCAAACACAAGTCTTGGAACCCTTGTGTTTGCCCCCAACAAACTTGGCAACTACCTTGCCGGATTTGTTAGTAAGCACATAAGAAGCATCAAAAGTTTTAAATGAAATGGCATGATCATTTGATGCATTAGAAGTTTTCTTTCTAGGCAACTTGGCACGGGTTGGTTGCCTAGAGCTAGATGTCTCACCCTTATACATAAAAGCATGATTAGGGCCAGAGTGAGACTTCCTAGAATGAATTCTCCTAATTTTGCTCTCAGGATAGCCGGCAGGGTACAAAATGTAGCCCTCGTTATCCTGAGGCATGGGAGCCTTGCCCTTAACAAAGTTAGACAAATTTTTAGGAGGGGCATTAAGTTTGACATTGTCTCCCTTTTGGAAGCCAATGCCATCCTTGATGCCAGGGCGTCTCCCATTATAGAGCATGCTACGAGCAAATTTAAATTTCTCATTTTCTAAGTTGTGCTCGGCAATTTTAGCATCTAATTTTGCTATATGATCATTTTGTTGTTTAATTAAAGCCATATGATCATGAATAGCATCAATATCAACATTTCTACATCTAGTACAAATAGTGATATGCTCAATGGTAGATGTAGATGGTTTGCAAGAATTAAGTTCAACAATCTTAGCACGAAGTATATCATTTTTATCTTTAAGATTGGCAATGGTAACTTTGCAATCATCAAAATCTTTAGCCTTAGCAATTAAATTTTCATTCTCTAATCTAAGGCTAGCAAGAGAAATGTTTAATTCTTCAATCCTAGCAAGCAAATCATCATCATTATCTCTAGGATTGGGAACTGAAACATTGCAAACATGAGAATCAACCTTAGCATTTAAACTAGCATTTTCATTCCTAAGGTTGTCAATTATCTCACGACAAGTGCTTAGCTCACTAGATAATTTTTCACATTTTTCTACTTCTAGAGCATAGGCCTTTTTAACCTTAACATGTTTCTTGTTTTCTTTAATTAGACAATCCTCTTGGGAGTCCAAAAGGTCATCTTTTTCATGAATAGCACTAACCAATTCATTCAATTTTTCCTTTTGAGCTATGTTAAGGTTGGCAAAAAGGGAACGCAAATTATCTTCCTCATCACTAGCATTATCATCACTAGAAGACTCATATTTAGTGGAGGAGTTAGATTTAACCTTCTTTTTGCCGTCCTTTGCCATGAGGCACTTGTGGCCGACGTTGGGGAAGAGGAGTCCCTTGGTGACGGCGATGTTGGCGGCGTCCTCGTCGTCGGAGGAGTCGCTTGAGCTCTCGTCTGAGTCCCATTCGCGACAAACATGGGCATCGCCGCCCTTCTTCTTGTAATACCTCTTCTTCTCCTTTCTTCTCCCCTTCTTGTCGTCGCCTCGGTCACTGTCACTAGATAAAGGACATTTAGCAATAAAATGACCGGGCTTACCACACTTGTAGCAAACCTTCTTGGAGCGGGACTTGTAGTCTTTCCCCCTCCTTTGTTTGAGGATTTGGCGGAAGCTCTTGATGACGAGCGCCATTTCCTCATTGTCGAGCTTGGAGGCGTCGATTGGTTGTCTACTTGGTGTAGACTCCTCCTTCTTTTCTTCCGTCGCCTTGAATGCAACGGGTTGAGCTTCGGATGTGTCGCCAAGCTCGTTGATTTTCCTCGAGCCTTCTATCATGCACTCAAAACTTACAAAATGCCCGATAACTTCCTCGGGGGTCATTTTAGTATATCTAGGATTGCCACGAATCAATTGAACTTGAGTGGGATTAAGAAAAATGAGAGATCTTAAAATAACATTTACCACTTCGTGGTCGTCCCACTTCTTGCTCCCGAGGTTGCGCACTTGGTTTACCAAAGTCTTGAGCCGGTTGTACATGTGTTGTGGCTCCTCCCCTTTGTGAAGCCGGAATCGACCGAGCTCCCCCTCGATCGTTTCCCGCTTGGTGATCTTGGTGAGCTCATCTCCCTCGTGCGCAGTTTTGAGCACATCCCAAATCTCCTTGGCGCTCTTCAACCCTTGCACTTTGTTATACTCTTCTCTACTTAAAGAGGCGAGGAGTATCGTTGTCGCTTGAGAGTTGAAGTGCTCGATTTGGGCCACCTCATCCTCATCATAGTTCTCATCCCCTATAGATGGTACCTGCGCACCAAACTCAACAACATCCCATATGCTTTTGTGGAGCGAGATTAGATGAAATCGCATTAAATCGCTCCACCTAGCGTAATCTTCACCATCAAAAGTTGGTGGTTTGCCTAGTGGGACGGAAAGTAAAGGTATATGTTTGGAAATGCGAGGGTAGCGTAGGGGGATCTTACTATACTTCTTGCGCTCTTGGCGCTTAGAAGTGACGGAGGGCGCATCGGAGTCGGAGGTCGATGTTGATGAAGTGTCGGTCTCGTAGTAGACCACCTTCCTCATCCTTTTGTGCTTGTCGCCTTTCCGATGCGGCTTGTGGGAAGAAGATTTTTCCTTCTTCTCTTTGTGGTGAGAAGAAGATTTCTTCTCCTTCCCTTTGTTGGAGGAGCTCTTCTTCTTCTCCCTCCTTTTGGTGCGGGACTCTTCCGATGAAGTGCTCCCGTGGCTTGTAGTGGGCTTTTCGCCGGTCTCCATCTCCTTCTTGGTGTGATCTCCCGACATCACTTCGAGCGGTTAGGCTCTAATGAAGCACCGGGCTCCGATACCAATTGATAGTCGCCTAGAGGGGGGGTGAATAGGGCGAAACTGAAATTTACAAATATAAACACAACTACAAGCCGGGTTAGCGTTAGAAATATAAACGAGTCCGAGAGAGAGGGCGCAAAACAAATCCCAAGCGAATAAGCAAGTGAGACACGGAGATTTGTTTTACCGAGGTTCGGTTCTTGCAAACCTACTCCCCGTTGAGGAGGCCACAAAGGCCGGGTCTCTTTCAACCCTTCCCTCTCTCAAACGGTCCCTCGGACCGAGTGAGCTTCTCTTCTCTAATCAAAGCCGGGAACAAAACTTCCCCGCAAGGGCCACCACACAATTGGTGCCTCTTGCCTTGATTACAATGGAGTTGTGATCTCAAGAACAAGTGAGAAAGAAAAGAAGCAATCCAAGCGCAAGAGCTCAAATGAACACGGCAAATCACTCTCACTAGTCACTAGGGCTTTGTGTGGAATTGGAGAGGATTTGATCTCTTTAGTGTGTCTAGAATTGAATGCTAGAGCTCTTGTAGTAGTTGAGAAGTGGAAAACTTGGATGCAATGAATGGTGGGGTGGTTGGGGTATTTATAGCCCCAACCACCAAACTTGACCGTTGGCTGGAGGCTTCTGCACGATGGCACACCGGACAGTCCGGTGCCCCTGCCACGTCATCACTGCCGTTGGATTCTGACCGTTGGAGCTTCTGACTTGTGGGCCCGCCTGGGTGTCCGGTGCACACCGGACATGTACTGTTTGATGTCCGGTGCACCGGCATGGGCGATTCTGACTTCTGCGCGCGCTGTGCGCGCATTAAATGCTCCGCAGGGAGCCGTTGGCGCCGCAGGGAGCCGTTGCTCCGCTGGCACACCGGACAGTCCGGTGCACACCGGACAGTCCGGTGAATTTTAGCGGAGCGGCTGCCGCGCGAACCCGAGGCTGGCGAGTTCCGGAGACCGCGCTTCCTTGGAGCACCGGACATGTCCGGTGCACACCGGACAGTCCGGTGAATTATAGCGCGCCGGCTTCCGAGAATTCCCGAGGGCGAAGAGTTTGAGTTTGAGTCCCCTGGTGCACCGGACAGGTGCTGTTCACTGTCCGGTGGCACACCGGACAGTCCGGTGCGCCAGACCAGGGGTGCCCTCGGTTGCCCCTTTGCTCCTTTATTGAATCCAAAACTTGGTCTTTTTATTGGCTGAGTGTGAACCTTTTACACCTGTATAATCTATACACTTGGGCAAACTAGTTAGTCCAATTATTTGTGTTGGGCAATTCAACCACCAAAATTATTTAGGAACTAGGTGTAAGCCTAATTCCCTTTCAGTTTCAAAATGTTTGTTTGCAAGTTGATATCAACAAGTAAAATATAGTGGTCTATATTCTCTCCAAAATACTCCTCAAAATATCCTACAAATATTTCCCCAGAGATCCCCTCTGATTCTTTTCAGAAATACTACCCAAATATTCCACCGATATATCTCCAAGTATTTTCTTCCTAAGAAATACCTTCAGAATCATTTTTCAAGTCCCTACAAATATTTTTCTCCATAACTTTCCTCATGCTCATACGTATACGTATGCCTCCGGTGTCATACAGTGAGCTCTACAAGCTAATTACACTCATATAAGACAAATCCATGCTAATCTCCCACTAATCCTCTCATCCTCCCACTAATCCTCCCATCCCTCCCCCTAATCCCCCCACCATGGCTATAAATAGAGGGGCAAGGGCCTCCTCTCATCCCACCCCAAGCCATTTCATGGCAACTCCCTCCCCCTCACACCCACACACCCACTCCCACTCCACCTCCCACACAAGCACACACTAGCACAAGGATCGTTCGGTCGTTCTTCGATCGTTCGTCCCCCTGTTCTTAGTTTGTTCGTTCGTTCGTCCGATCATTTGATCGTTCGTCCGATCGTTCATGGTTCGTTCGTCCGTTCGTCCGATCGTTCGATCGTTCGTCCGTTCGTTCGTCCAAATAATCTTTTTCCTGCCGTTATGCTGCCGAAATTCCGATCGTTTGATCGTTCGTCCGATCGTTCATGGTTCGTTCGTCCGATCGTTCGTCCGTTCGTTCATCCAAATAATCTTTTTCCTGCCGTTATGCTGCCGAAATTCCGATCGTTCGTTCGTTCGATCATTCGATCGTTCATCGTTCGTTCATAGTTCCTATTCATCGTTCATCGTTCGTTCATCGTCACTATTCACCGTTCATCGTTCGTTCATACGAACTATTCACCATCACTATTTACCGTTACTATTTTACCGTCACTATTTACCATTACTATTTACCATCAGTATTTACCGTTACTATTTACCATCACTATTTACCGTTACTATTTACAGTCACTATTTACCGTCACTATTCACCGTTACTATTCATCGATCATCTGATCACCCCAAATTTCAACTACTCATTCATCATGCTGTCCAGTCCACCCAAGACCAGCCAGACCCATATTCCAGTTATACAAACTCCGGTGACTGTGATTTTCATTCTAGTAGAGAACTTCCCATCTGGTCACCCATCCCAGATTTCTCCAAGTTGAGCACGTTTAACTTTGGGATTCTTTCAAGCTAGACTTCTAAAAAGAAAGGCGAACCATGTTTGTATGGACACGTCTTCAATCCTATAAAACCTCTGCCCAAGAAAAGCCCAAAAATAATTCCTCGCACCCCGCTCAAAAATACATTTGTATTTTTGATTTTCCAAATATCTCTAAATATTCAAAATTCTAGAATATAATATTCCTTTCCTTTTCTTTTTCTTCCTATGATTATAAAATCCAAAACTCCTCCATCTAAACTCAGATTCCAATCATTCCTGTTTCTAAATTCTTATCAAATTATTCCCTATCCAACCATGTCATACCTTAAGCATGGTTCATATTCCAAAAAAAACTCCCAAAATACTCCTGTTCCATATCCTGCCTATAGTTTTCCTGTTCAGACTAAGTCAGACGATTCATTCGTCACTATTCTCACCAACAGTGAACTTCACTGTGCTACACCACATACACCCAGTTATAAATACACCCAGCTACCCTCTCCACACACACTCAACACCCTCAGCCAAGGAAAACACCCCACCCACTCAGTTACTCCGCTCTGCCGGCTACACGCATAGTGTCGCTTTGCCTCCAGTCCACCCTCCTGGTAAGCACCTTCGCTCCACCACCAGTAATATCACAACACCACATGACACAGATTCTACTCAAGACTCTACCCATCCATATATCACTATTATGACCACTATACTAAATATTTGTTGGTATACTTGCTTGTTTGTATGTTTGCTTATTCATGTTGCATAGTTATCGGAGCGTTCGTACCGTCTCGTGGAGGCCAGATCTACAAGTCTACGCCAGGAGCCAGAAGCCAGTTCCGCGAGCTCTTCTTCCCCCTTCGCCGGATAAGCACGGCAAGCTCACTGGATCCCTTTGATGCATAAATTACCTATGTTTTTCAACCACAACCCTCAGCCTGTTATTTTATGCATGATATGGTTTTGAGACAAGTTATTATGGCCACCCAAGCCGCTTGCCGCAATCAATACTTGATATATTCGTTACAAATGATTTGAGAAAAGGTGTGAGTTTTCAAAAGAAAATGCTTTTCAAAATGTGTATGATGAAGGGTTTTCACCCTTATCACCTTGTGAGTGGGATAATCAGGGACTCCCTGGTTTAGGGGAGGGCCTAAGGTGATGGCTCAGCTGGTTTAGGCGTGAGCAGAAGGATTGTCCCCTCATATAAGGACCGGTTTGTCATCCTTCACTACCTGTACTCATGATAAGTACAACCACTCGAGACTGTGTAGGCAGTCACTCAATCTGAACTCGTACGGTCCAACCCCAGGGTTATGAAGGCTGGGGAGCACCGGGAGGATAAGGAGGGGGAATGTTTTGTCCGGTTTGGACATGGCGGTGGCCTGACTCCTTCCGGTATAACTGTTAAGGTTAGGACGTGCGGGGAAAGAAAGAGATTCAGATTCGGATCTCACTGATCATGAGATCGTAGAGCCGGACTAGTGGGTAAAGTGTACACCTCTGCGTAGAGTTTGAAAACCTATTCGAATAGTCCGTGTCCACAGGAATGGATGAGTCTGGTATGGTATGGCAATTAATGTTTTGTTTTCGAAAAAGGGTGTGTTTGAGAAAAGTGGTTTTTAAAAGGTTCGGCGGTTGAGCCGTGAGCTATGGTGGACGGGAAGTCCAGTAGCTGTTTTTGAAAAGGAAAACTAGTGGGAAACTGCTGAGATACCTGGATGGTTTAGTCCAGGGGATTTTGTTATAATACTGAAAAACTTCCTGCTCCTTTTGGAGAGGATGCGCTTTGCAAAAATACAAAATGTTTTTCAAAACAACCCTGCATAAAATATTGTTGTTTCTGCAAAATATCCTGAGCTCCACATATTCCATGCATTATAACTGATTTCCCCATTCCGCGGGTGATGGTGGGCTGCTGAGTACGTTTGTACTCACCCTTGCTTATTTATTTTTTTTAGAAAAAAGAGATCGGGTAAGAGTTACGACTGTTCCCAACCTTACCTGTGGCTGTTGGACCGCTGATTTGCTTCACTGCGTATATCGGGCTGCTTCAGCCCCACTCTGATGATATGTCCCGAGTTGTGGACCAACTCTTAAAGTTGATCGCCACCTTTATAGGTTTGTCTCGTTTAAGCAGATCTGTAATCATCTGTTGTATAAATGTGTTTACTAGCCTCCTGGGACTAGTAATTGTATCACATTTGAGTCCCAGAGGATTGGGGCGCACCAGGTGGTATCAGAGCTGTTAGGTTGGCCGCAGGACGTAACCCTTAGCCTGATCCAAAAGTTTTTGAGTCAAAACTATTTTCTTAAAAAAATCTTGCTCTCGTCCCTTCATTTCAAAAATGGTTTCCTCCTTTCCTTCTCTTAGAAGTCAGATGGAGGTTCGCTGCCAAACCAGCTTTTGCCAGAATGAAGATGGTTTCCCCAAGTTGCTGAGAGCATGCACAGTCCGCCTCGGAATCAGGAGCCAACCAGAGTATGATGGTCGTGAATTCGTCGAGCATGGCACAGAGAAATGTGTCGTGACTGTGTACATTGGATCCAGTCCGCACCATGTGGAATGGAGTGTCACTGCTGCTGGGCACAGATTCAAAGACACCTGCCAAGTCGTCGCTCGCAAGGCATTGAGGACCCTGTGTCAACTGTATGAAGAAGAAGTGGCTGACACCCCACTCAGATTCTTTCCGCCCTTTCAGAGAAACCGTCCCGTTTGGATGGCCAGGATGCATGCATTGGAAGGGCAGCAGTTGCTTGAGGATGACCCCTCAGTCGTGTACCTCACTGCATACCTGCTCACCCTAGATGCATAGTATGATTTCTTGGCTCGGCACCACCGTCAGATGATTGCCCGAGTAGAAGATGTAGAGAAGCGCAACCGTAAGCTCCATGTGGATCTCACCTCAGCTCAAGCCCATGTAGCTGCCTTGGAAAGTCGTGAAGTCATTGCTGTTGAAGCCCTGAAGCAAGCCAAAGATGAGCACGTCCAGAAGTTGATGGAGGCCTACTTGGTAACCCATAACCAACGTAGAGCCCTGCGGATCCAAGAGCCCGCTTCATCCAACCCTGTTCAACCCATCAGAGCTGAAGACCCCCAGATTCTTGACGGTCACCCGGTCTCTATCAGAGGAGAGAAGAAGACTTGGGAACTACCAGAAGGAGCCATAGTCTTGGAAGGAATTCCAGTCTTCCCTCAGGCTATGAATAAGCAAGAGCACCCCGAGTCCTCTCGAGATCCCCCGCCAGAGTTGTTTGAGCCCCTCACCTTGAAGAAGATTCCAACACCGTCCCGTGAGATCAAGGAAGAAGCTGCAAGCACCCCGCCAGCACCGCCACCCTCTGAGGAGCTACAAGAGCCAGTCCCGCTTGAAGAAGAGTTCAACCTCGTCTTGCCATCTCAGTTGCCGCCAGAAGAAGTCATCAACATCAGCTCCCTCTTGACCCATCCAGGAGATGTCTCAGATTGAAGTTGTGTGGAAGCCTTGCCAGAAGAGAAGCTGCCAGATCTGAGTTAGTTATGCCCAGTCCTCTGCATGCATTGGGTAGTGAAGTTTTTCTTCACTTTGGCTAGAGCCCTGCATGTATGAGAGGTAATCGTGTAATCTCGTGTTTTGAAAAACCCTAATTGTATGGCCCCCTAGGGCATTTCAAAATGAATTTCGCTTGATGTTTTCTCCCCTTTTGAGTGCATATGTGATGCTTTAACGTTAGTGCTCATAAGTTGCATTTAGCATAGTTCTCAATTCAGGAGCCAAGCAATAGTAGTTATGCTTAGCCCCCGAATCTGAGTAGTCCGTGCTTTGAAAAACTCTATTCTTCCCCTATTCAAGACATTTGATTTGTTTGTGCTGATCGTTGCTTAGCTTGTGTGTTTTCTTTCTTTTTAAGAAAGGTTTTCTCTAAAAACATAGATAACAAATTAGAGCTAATCCTCACCTTATGCTTCCATTCTCATCTTAACCCATCTCAAGAGAAAAGTGCCTTACCCAAGAAGATACCGAGAAGCTTACCCTTGAAGCCTGGAATAAGCTACAGAAGCAACCAGTCCAGCCGCTCAGTCAAAAGGACCGACCGTGAGAATCAAAGCACTGCCCCTGAGTCAAAGTAAACAGAAAAAGAGGACAGAAGGAGTTATTACCATACAGAGAAGCAAAGATTCTTGGAACCAGACACCACAAATATCAGGGTCATTGACCCCACCACTCACCCGTGCTCCCCGCACGCGTGCCCTGCCTCCAACCACCGCCCCACGCCCCCTTTGCAGCACATTACCGCCACCCATGCCCCTTTGCAGCGCACTACCGCCACCCACGCCCCCTTTTGCAGCACACCCACCACCATCGTCGTCGGCAACAGGCCCCCTTCCCCTTGTCGCACCTACTGCCTCGTATCACCTGCTCCATCACTACCACTCCTCACCCCCCCCGAGCACCCCCACTCGCCTATAACCCCCCCCACCAGCTCCCTCAACTCCCATCCCAAGCAAAGCACACAACAGATAAAATACCCTCTGCCAAATCGCAAGAAACTCCATTTTCCACTCCCTCGCCCCTAAGATCATAATGCTTGGTGATTCTTGGGTTAAAGACTGTTGTACATGGTTCACAATCTTTGGTTTCCTCCTCTGTATGATGGTAATACTCATCGATAGAATCCTCCAGTGGGAAGATCAAAGAGAAAGAAAGGGTCAGTGAAAAGAAGATAGTGAAGAGAAGCTAAGAAGAAGGTTCTCCCAGAATCAACCCCGTGCCAGTCATCTCTCTACTGCCTGCTCAAGCATCAACAGTAGAAGAAGGCCCCGTAACACCCGTGTTATGAGGTACTTCAAGGAGTTCAAATCCCCAAGATTCAAGAGTTCTACCCTCATTCTTTTAAGTGGGGTAGTGTTCCAGTAAGGTTCCTGCTATGGAGAAAAAAGAAGAAGGCCTATAGCAAGCTTGTGGAGGACCAGATCACCGAAGCTTATAAGTTCCTGGATGAGAAGTGGTCACCCAAGTTTTGTTGATGAAGCACTAGAAGACCAATCAAGGAAGGAATCCATGTGGAAGTTCGCAAGAGGAAGGATTGTGTGTTGGCATTGATGCTTCTTCAATAAGCTAGCTGCCAAGCGAAACTTAGAAGTCTGAAGATGATCTTGAGTAGCCAGAATCAGCGTTTGCAATCGGCAACCAGATGCTCCTCAAGGCCAGATCTAGTTGAAGTTCCATCTCCTCGAAGAGTCTGCAAAGTGAAGATATGTAGCTGAAGTAAAGCTATGTCCATAACCCTTCTAAGCCGAATCTCGAGGACGAGATTCCTTTTAAGTGGGGTAGATTTGTAGCATCCCAAAAATTCAAATCTTGAAATTTTCTCAAACTCGCTCTAAATTCAAAATGAATTTCAAATTTTGTTTCAAAATGTTTGTTTGCAAGTTGATATCAGCAAGTAAAATATAGTGGTCTATATTCTCTCCAAAATACTCCTCAAAATATCCTACAAATATTTCCCCAGAGATCCCCTCTGATTCTTTTCAGAAATACTACCCAAATATTCCACCGATATATCTCCAAGTATTTTCTTCCTAAGAAATACCTTCAGAATCATTTTTCAAGTCCCTACAAATATTTTCTCCATAACTTTCCTCATGCTCATACGTATACGTATGCCTCCGGTGTCATACGGTGAGTTCTACAAGCTAATTACACTCATATAAGACAAATCCATGCTAATCTCCCACTAATCCTCTCATCCCTCCCCCTAATCCCCCCACCATGGCTATAAATAGAGGGGCAAGGGCCTCCTCTCATCCCACCCCAAGCCATTTCATGGCAACTCCCTCCCCCCCCCCACACCCACACACCCACTCCCACTCCCACTCCACCTCCCACACAAGCACACACTAGCACAAGGATCGTTCGGTCGTTCTTCGATCGTTCGTCCCCCTGTTCTTAGTTTGTTCGTTCGTTCGTCCGATCGTTTGATTGTTCGTCCGATCGTTCATGGTTCGTTCGTTCGTTCGTCCGATCGTTTGATCGTTCGTCCGTTCGTTCGTCCAAATAATCTTTTTTCTGCCGTTATGCTGCCGAAATTCCGATGGTTCGTTCGTCCGATCGTTCATGGTTCATTCGTTCGTTCGTCCGTTCGTTCATCCAAATAATCTTTTTCCTGCCGTTATGCTGCCGAAATTCCGATCGTTCGTTCGTTCGATCATTCGATCGTTCATCGTTCGTTCATAGTTCCTATTCATCGTTCATCGTCACTATTCACCGTTCATCGTTCGTTCATACGAACTATTCACCATCACTATTTACCGTTACTATTTTACCGTCACTATTTACCATCACTATTTACCGTTACTATTTACCATCACTATTTACCATCATTATTTACCGTTACTATTTACCGTCACTATTTACCATCACTATTTACCGTTACTATTTACCGTTACTATTTACCGTCACTATTTACCGTTACTATTCATCGATCATCCGATCACCCCAAATTTCAACTACTCATCCATCATGCTGTCCAGTCCACCCAAGACCAGCCAGACCCATATTCCAGTTATATAAACTCCGGTGACTGTGATTTTCATTCTAGTAGAGAACTTCCCATCTGGTCACCCCATCCCAGATTTCTCCAAGTTGAGCACGCTTAACTTTGGGATTCTTTCAAGCTAGACTTCCAAAAAGAAAGGTGAACCATGTTTGTATGGACACGTCTTCAATCCTATAAAACCTCTGCCCAAGAAAAGCCCAAAAATAATTCCTCGCACCCCGCTCAAAAATACATTTATATTTTTGATTTTCCAAATATCTCTAAATATTCAAAATTCTAGAATATTCTAAGAATATTCCTTTCCTTTTCTTTTTCTTCCTATGATTATAAAATCCAAAACTCCTCCATCCAAACTCAGATTCCAATCATTCCTGTTTCTAAATTCTTATCAAATTATTCCCTATCCAACCATGTCATACCTTAAGCATGGTTCATATTCCAAAAAAAACTCCCAAAATACTCTTGTTCCATATCCTGCCTATAGTTTTCCTGTTCAGACTAAGTCAGACGATTCATTCGTCACTATTCTCACCAACAATGAACTTCACTATGCTACACCACATACACCCAGCTATAAATACACCCAGCTACCCTCTCCCTCTCCACACACACTCAACACCCTCAGCCAAGGAAAACACCCCACCCACTCAGTTACTCCGCTCTGCCGGCTACACGCATAGTGTCGCTTCGCCTCCAGTCCACCCTCCTGGTAAGCACCTTCGCTCCACCACCAGTAATATCACAACACCACATGACACAGATTCTACTCAAGACTCTACCCATCCATATATCACTATTATGACCACTATACTAAATATTTGTTGGTATACTTGCTTGTTTGTATGTTTGCTTATTCATGTTGCATAGTTATCGGAGCGTTCGTACCGTCTCGTGGAGGCCAGATCTACAAGTCTACGCCAGGAGACAGAAGCCAGTTCCGCGAGCTCTTCTTCCCCCTTCGCCGGATAAGCACGGCAAGCTCACTGGATCCCTTTGATGCATAAATTACCTATGTTTTTCAACCACAACCCTTAGCATGTTATTTTATGCATGATATGATTTTGAGACAAGTTATTATGGCCACCCAAGCCGCTTGCCGCAATCAATACTTGATATATTCGTTACAAATGATTTGAGAAAAGGTGTGAGTTTTCAAAAGAAAATGCTTTTCAAAATGTGTATGATGAAGGGTTTTCACCCTTATCACCTTGTGGGTGGGATAATCAGGGACTCCCTGGTTTAGGGGAGGGCCTAAGGTGATGGCTCAGCTGGTTTAGGCGTGAGCAGAAGGATTGTCCCCTCATATAAGGACCAGTTTGTCATCCTTCACTACCTGTACTCATGATAAGTACAACCACTCGAGACTGTGTGGGCAGTCACTCAATCTGAACTCGTACGGTCCAACCCCAGGGTTATGAAGGCTGGGGAGCACCGGGAGGATAAGGAGGGGGAATGTTTTGTCCGGTTTGGACATGGCGGTGGCCTGACTCCTTCCGGTATAACCGTTAAGGTTAGAACGTGCGGGGAAAGAAAGAGATTCGGATTCGGATCTCACTGATCATGAGATCGCAGAGCCGGACTAGTGGGTAAAGTGTACACCTCTACGCAGAGTTTGAAAACCTATTCGAATAGTCCGTGTCCACAGGAATGGACGAGTCTGGTATGGTATGGCAATTAATGTTTTGTTTTCGAAAAAGGGTGTGTTTGAGAAAAGTGGTTTTTAAAAGGTTCGGCGGTTGAGCCGTGAGCTATGGTGGACGGGAAGTCCAGTAGCTGTTTTGAAAAGGAAAACTAGTGGGAAACTGCTGAGATACCTGGATGGTTTAGTCCAGGGGATTTTGTTATAATACTGAAAAACTTCCTGCTCCTTTTGGAGAGGATGCGCTTTGCAAAAATACAAAATGTTTTTCAAAACAACCATGCATAAAATATTGTTGTTTCTGCAAAATATCCTGAGCTCCACATATTCCATGCATTATATCTGATTTCCCCATTCCGCGGGTGAAGGTGGGCTGCTGAGTACGTTTGTACTCACCCTTGCTTATTTATTTTTTTCAAAAAAAGGAGATCGGGTAAGAGTTACGGCTGTTCCCAACCTTGCCTGTGGCTGTTAGACCGCTGATTTGCTTCACTGCGTATATCGGGCTGCTTCAGCCCCACTCTGATGATATGTCCCGAGTTGTGGACCAACTCTTAAAGTTGATCGCCACCTTTATAGGTTTGTCTCGTTTAAGTAGATCTGTAATCATCTGTTGTATAAATGTGTTTACTAGCCTCCTGGGACTAGTAATTGTATAACATTTGAGTCCCAGAGGATTGGGGCGTTTCAGAGAGAGAAGGGAGAGAGGAGTGCTTTGTCTCAAGTTAGGTGAGCAATAAATGTGTTAGTGTACAACAACATTCAAGAGGGGGTGGAAGGTTATATTTATAGCCACGGCTCAAAAACTAGCCGTTTGACCAGGAACCCAGCTGAAGACCGGTTGAACCACCCCTAGGGCGGTTTGAACCGCCCCCTGGCAGGTCAACAGAGTGTCTGCCAGTCTGACTGCCAGATTGACTGGCAGACTGACCTACAGGCTGGTCAGGCATTACAGGACCGGTTGAACCGCCCCCTGACAACTCTAGTGATTTGACTGCCAGTCTGACTGGCAGACTGCAGGTCAGAAGTTAGAGGCATCAGAGACCAGATGAACTGCCCCTCAGGACTAGTTTAGCTGGTCTAGACCAGAGAGTTTGGAGAGAAAACCCCAGCTCAATTACCCGGAGACAAGTTCAGCTGGTGTATGGTCAAAGAGGTCCACAGCTGAAGTTGAAGTTCAGCTGGAGTTGAGAAAGCTCAACTCAGCTGATGTCCAGCTCAGCTGAAAAACTCAGTTGCAGCTGAAGAAGCTCAACTCAGCTGAAGTCAAGTTCAGCTGGAAAGCTCAGCTGCAGTTGAAGAAGTTCAGGTGCTTTTCAGCAAGAACACTCTAGGTTTCTCAAACCTAACCACGGTCAACCATAGAATGTTAAAGTAATTTTTGTTTTCAAAAATAGCTTTTGAATTTGGGAACTTGAGCTATAGCAAACACCATTACCTGTGTGAAAAATACTAAGGAAGAATTACATCATGCAACTCAAGATTTACATAAAATTTTATACGTCTGTTGCATGAAGTCCTTGTTGCTTCCTTGAGTTCCTGTTGCTTTCTAATCATACACTGGGAACAAAAATTGTTAGTACCCTTATTTGTTTTGTCATTAAATCACCAAAACCCTCACTAGGGGTTGATTGCACTTACAGTCTCCCCCTTTTTGGTGATTGATGCCAAAACAATTAAGGTCAAAAGGATAAACATTTGAAATAGTAAAGTTCTTTTGAATGATTGTATGTAGATGGCTCCCCCTAAATGTGTGCATGAATGTGAATCAAGTGAGTTGACATAATATGTCATATGAGCAACACATTTGGAGATAGTGACCAAGTCTATACTAAATACAATCATCCGAGGGGTGCAAGAGTGTCATAAAAGGAGTTGTGATGCATATGACTCTCTAAACACACATCATTTGTACTTCATAGCAAAGTAATCATTACAAACTGATGGGATAAAGGATGATGGCCAGAAGACCATCATATTACATTGAATAATATGCCAGCAGTTTTATTTCAACATTAATAAGAGGGTACAAGCCACAACAGTGGCCAAAACAAAACAATAAACAAAAGAGAAATAAAGAGCCAAAAGAACCACAAACAGAATGACTAGAAATTTGGATTTTCTATCCCTTTTTGGCAGCAAGTACCAAAAACAAGGAGAGAGGGAGAAGAAAACATAGGAATCAATATCCTCCAGGAGGAGGATAGGACGGAGGATAAGACGGAGGATAGGATGTGTAGTCGGGAAAGAAGGTTCGCATCATGTCTTCCTCGAGTGAGGAGTCCCTAGGGGGCTCATCACCCGCAGAAAAATCGGATGCAGAAGACGTACGATGATGAGGAGGAGGTGGAGGAGGAGGGTGGTGATGGTAACCAGAGCCGGAAGGCCGCAAGTCACCAGGAATGGGTCCCGGACCCGGGTAGGGTGGAGGGGGATAGTGACCTGAGCCGGATGGCCTGGGGTCACCGGGAGTGGGTCCCTGACCCGAATAGGGAGGAGGAGGATGAGGAGGATCCGAGGTGTAGTAGGGGTCATCAAAGTCCTCGACCTCATCCTCCGGGGTAATGAATGGCACACCAAACTCCTATTGGTGCCACTCATTAAGGTATGCGGGGAAGGTAGGAGCTGGAGGTGGAGGGGACCCGAGAGGGAGAGGATGACCTGTCTCGGCTGCATAACGAAGAAAATCCTCATGCAGTCGGTCAGTCCTGCGATGGCGCATAGACTCCTCGACCGCCCGAGTGCGGTACATGGCGAAGATGCCAAGAAGGCCCTTGGCCAGACGAATGAAAAGTCCCTGGCCTCGACCCCGTTCCTGGCCTAGACCACTTCCTCTCCCGCTACGGTCCATCGGACGTGAGGCAGCGGCGGCGCGAGAGGAGGATGGGTGATGTGGAGGCTGAGGAGGTGGCTCATCAGAAGCAGGGCCTCTAGACCCTGAGGGAGCCCGCTTTGTACGAGCAGTTGGGTTGTTGGAATCAACCCAGTAGGGTACGTAGCGGGAGTGTTTGACAGGTTTTTTGAAGTGAGTCTGGGTGACCACTTCGATCATCTTCATAATAAAGGGTGCATGAAGACACCCCTTGAGAGGAGACCAGGAAGCACAAAGGATCTCTTCCCAGATCATGTCAAACACATTAATGCGGGCGAGACTGTTGGGAGCAAGGAGGAGAAGGAAGACCCGACTCTCCCCAAGGACGTTCATCTAATTCCCACCCTTCGGGAGAACGGTCATCCTGGACAAAGAGTTAAGGTACCTATAGTACCTATACATGTTGGCGGTCGTCTAGAACTCCTGATCCATAGAGACATGAATAAATTCAGTCTCTTCCCGCATGGGCAGCCTAATGTTATGAACTCGCATGTTGCTGCCCTGAATATCAGCATCAGAGAAGCCCAAAATATGGGCAAAAAGACGGTAGCTGACTTTGTGCCAGTTCTCCTAGATAAAGAAATACATGACTGGGTAATCATACCCATCAGCTTCTTCATCTACTTTCTTGACCCAGAGGGTGGCATAGAACTGAGCTATCACCTCGTCGTTCTAGGGGTATTCCGTTGTCATAATATTTTTTAACCCCTTTCTCTCCAGGTTACGGAGAGCTGACGTCATGTCAGCATCTCCCATATTCTCACATCCTTCCTAGTCAATAAACTGATGCCTAACGACTGGATGTTTCTTGGTCAAGATGATAGAATTATAAAAATCAGCCTAGAAAAGATTCTAGAACCGAGGGTCCTGGACACTAGGATGACGAGGTGTAAGAGTGGGGTTAGTGAACCTTAGACGTTGAAGGGCGTCCACCCCCTTCAGAGAGAAGTCGAACGAAGGTTCATTAGGTCCCCGGGATACATTCACCGGATGCATGTGTAGGCCGGTGATATAGAGTGCGTCAGACGGCGGAAGATCGATGAAGTCGTCGAATGCTCCATCCTCCTCCTGGCAAGGAGCGTATCCAGAGGAGGAGGTGCTGCGACGAGGACGATTGGCGCCAACCTTTTGGCACCTCCCACGAGCAGGCTGCGAGGGCATTAAGGATCCCTCTCCTTCTATCTGGCTAGAGCCACGTCTTCTCTTGGAGAGGGAACGACGAGGCGGAGGAGAGGGAGCCGGTGATCCTTCCTGAATCTCGTTAGAGTCGCTGCTGCTGAACTCTATCACGGATGGGTTACAGCGACGCACCATGTTTGGAGAGGCTTTGGGAAGTTGGACCGGTTGAAATGAGTGTGTGAGGAGGCTTAAAAGACTGAAATGCTAAGGCTTGAACGTTTGTGAGTGAGGGAAGAAAAAGGGGGAAGCCTATAAATAGGCAGCTGAACTGGTCACCAAGGACCGGTTCAACCGCCCCCCCATACCGGTTCAACCGGTTTCGAGCAGTATGGTCTGTTAACCAGATTCGGTCAAGGGAATAAAGCCAAAAATAAATCTAACGCAACTACAAAAAGTGACAGCTGACAAGTCTAAAAAGTGTATAGTACCTGACGCAATCTGAAAAGGCGCGAAAAAGTGACTAACGCGACAGGAAAAAGTGACTGACGTGACATAAATTAAAGCTGCAGATTCTGTAAAAAGCAAAAGTTGAAAAAGTGCTGCAAAAAGGGTGATCTGACGCCTGAAAAGATGTTGTGCAGTCTGAAAAAGGCGCTGCAAAATGGGCTGACACGGTCTGCAAAAGTGGTCAGCGCAGACAAAAAACCGGTCAGACTAATCGGTCAGACTGAACCAAACCGGTTCAACCGGCCCCCCATACCGGTTCAACCGGTTTCGGTCACGGAGATTCCTGGTTATTTCTGGTTAAAACCAGCCGAGCTAAAGTTCAACTTAGAAGTTTAGCTGGTCTCTTCCAGCTGAACTAGAAAGTTCAGCTGGCCAAACCAGTTGATCTTCGAGTGAAAAATTAAAATAATTTTTAACACTAAACCACATTTTAATTTTAACATTTTCACAAAGTTTTGAATGAACATCACTAAAATTTAAACCTTTTAAACAAAGAACAGTGAATCAAGCAATCTTTGTGTTTGTTTTCAAGTTAAGTTACGAGAATCCAAGATATTTAATTCACTCCTAAGAAAGCAAAATCTAGTCTCATTGAGGGGTTTCGTGAAGATATCGGCTAGTTGATTTTCTGAGTTTATATGACATAATTCGATATGTCCTTTTGCTTCATGGTCCCTCAGAAAATGGTGTCTTATGTCTATGTGTTTGGTTCTAGAGTGTTGCACGGGATTATTGGCTAGTTTAATGGCGCTCTCATTGTCACATAGAAGTGGAATTCTTTTAAATTCACAACCAAAATCCCTCAAAGTTTGCTTCATCCATAGCAACTGAGCACAACAAGCACCAGCAGCTATGTATTCGGCCTCGGCAGTGGAAAGTGCAACACAGTTTTGCTTCTTAGAGCTCCAAGACACCAGGGACCGCCCAAGGAATTGGCAAGTCCTCGAGGTGCTTTTTCGATCTACTTTGCAACTGGCATAGTCTGAGTCATAGTAGCCAAATAAATCAAAAAAGGAGCCCTTGGGATACCAGAGACCTAGATTTTGGGTGTGGACTAGATATCTCAAAATTCTCTTAACAGCCACTAGGTGACACTCTTTCGGGTTAGCTTGAAAACGGGCACACATGCACACACTAAGCATGATATCTGGTCTAGATGCACATAAATATAATAGAGATCCAATCATTGATCTATAAAGCTTTTGATCTACAGTTTTACCTTCTTCATTTAAGTCGAGATGACCATTTGAAGCCATTGGTGTCTTGGCGTGCTTTGCCTTTTCCATGCCAACTTCTTGAGCATGTCTTGTGTGTACTTGGTTTGGCACAGAAAGGTTCCTTCCTTGAGTTGTTTAACTTGAAATCCCAGGAAGTACTTGAGCTCGCCCATCGTGGACATCTCAAACCTATTTGTCATAACCCTACTAAATTCCTCACAAAATGTTTCATCAGTACTGCCAAATATAATGTCATCGACATATATTTGACATACAAATAATTGATTGTCAACTTTGTGAGTAAATAAAGTAGAGTCTACTTTTCCTATTTCAAAACCATTTTAAGCAAGAAATCTTTAAGACATTCATACCATGCTCTAGGAGCTTATTTAAGCCCATAGAGCGCTTTGTGAAGAAGGTAGACATGGTTTGGCTTCTTAGGATCTTCAAAGCCCGGCGGTTGCTCCACATAGACCAATTCTTGTAGTGGTCCGTTCAGGAATGCACTTTTGACATCCATTTGATACAATTTGAAATCATGGTTAGTAGCATAGGCAATTAATATTCTTATGGACTCTAACCTTGCTACCGGTGCATAGGTCTCTCCAAAGTCAAGTCCTTCCACTTGAGTGAAACCTTGAGCAACCAGCCATGCCTTGTTCCTTGTGACCACGCCGTTTTCATCTTGCTTGTTGCGGAAGACACATTTAGTTCCAATGACGTTTTGCTTGGGTCTTGCTACTAAGGATCAGACTTCATTTCTTGTGAAGTTGTTAAGCTCTTCTTGCATAGCGATGATCTAGTCTGGATCACTTAGTGCTTCTTCTACCTTAAGTGGTTCAAGAGAGGAGACAAACGAGTAAAATTCACAAAAATTTGCTAAACGAGATTGAGTTGTTACCCTTCTCCTGATGCTACCCAGGATGTTGTCCACAGGATGATCTCTCTGAATGCCCTGGTATACTCGAGGGTGAGGCACCAGGGAATGTTTCTGAATTTGATCATCACTTTCATCTTGTTCAATGGCTTCTTCACTAGCAACTTCTTCTTGCTCATTTTCCACAATGGTTAGCATATCTTGCGGTAGGCACTCTTCTTCAAGGATTGGATGACTTGAGGTTGATGGGTTTGCTTGGATGGAAGGATTTTCACCAACCACTCTAGCACTCCCATCAACAACCCTGTTTGTCATCCAAATTCTCCCTTCATCATCGTCCTTTTCTTGTGGCTTCACCTCACCTATTGCAAGCTTCTTGATGGCTTCATTAGGTGGGGATTTCATTTCCTGCAATATCTTTAGAGACGTGCCCTTGCGAGCCATTAGATTCATCAAATGTCACGTCTATCGCTATTTCAACAAGACTGGTGGTATTGCTGAAAACACGATATCCATGCGCATTTGATGCATAACCAAGCAAGAAACCCTCGTCCACTCTAGGAGCAAACTTCGAGCTCTTGACTTTCTTGTTAAGAATGTAGCATTTACACCCAAAAACTCTAAAGTAATCAACCTTAGGTTTGTTACCGGTGAGAAGCTCGTAGGCAGTCTTCTTGTAAATCTTGTGAAGATAAAGGCGGTTGATTGCATGACAGACGGTGTTGACCGCCTCTACCCAAAAATTGTCAGGTGTCTTGTATTCATCCAACATGGTTCTAGCGGCTTCGATTAGTGTTCGGTTCTTCCTTTCCACAACACCATTTTGTTGTGGAGTGTAGGGGACCGAGAACTCATGTTTAATTCCTTCTCCGCCTAAGAATTCTTCAACATCTGTATTCTTGAACTCTGTCCCATTATCACTTCTCACCTTTTTATTTTTAACTCAAACTCATTTTGAGCTCTTCTCATAAACTTCTTCAAGGTCTCTTGGGTTTCACCTTTGTCACTCAAAAAGAAAACCCAGGTGAAGCGAGAAAAATCATTAACAATAACTAAACCATACTTACTGCCACCAACACTAATGTAGGCCACAGGTCCGAAGAGGTCCATATGAAGAAGCTCCAAAGGCCTCTTGGTTGTGACCACATTCTTTGATTGATGTGGAACGCCATGTTGCTTCCCTGCTTGACATGCGCTGCATACCTTATTTTTCTTAAACATAACATTTGTTAGTCCAATTATGTGATTATCCTTTTGAAGTTTGGCCAAGTTCCTCATGCCAACATGAGCTAGCTGGCGATGCCAAAGCCAACCCTTGTCCGATTTTTCCACTAAACAAGTCTCAGGCGTCACTCTACTAGTTGTGAAATCAACAAGATAGAGTTTGCCCTTCAAGCGACCTGTAAAAGCAACAGAAGAATCCTCCCTTCTGAGAATCTTCACATCAACATCATTAAATAGGCAATTATATCCCATTCCACAAAGTTGTGAAACGAACATCAAGTTATAGCTTAACGAATCAACTAACAAAACATTTGAAAGTGACTGGTGGTCGGAGATAGGAATGTTACCAACACCAATCACTTCACTCTTGCCACTATCTCCAAACACAATTTCTTGTGCTTCTTGAGTTAGTTGCAAGGATTGAAACATGTCTTTCTCCCCGGTCATGTGATTTGTACATCCACTGTCAAGCACCCAGCTTGACCCACCAGAGGAGTAGACCTGCAAAACAAATTTAAGCTATGCTTTTAGGTACCCAAATTGAATTGGGTCCTACAGTGTTAGTTATAGCCTTGGGTACCCACACACTTCTTTTCATGACCTTTCTCTTAGTGTAGGCACCCACAAATTTAACAACCAATTTTCCTGAATCCCAAGTCAACATATAATCACAAAGATAAGAATGAGAAATGGGAGCTCTAAACTTTTCTCCATTTGTGGAGACCGCATCCTTCATCTTGTCCTTTGTGTAACTCAAGTTTACCTTTGCTTGAGTTGACTTGTCATTTGAGGAGTGAATCCTCCCCAAGGCATCATATAGGGTGGTTCCCTCTATGAACTTGGGGGATCTCCACCCCTTATGCTCTATGCTAGGGTTTACCTTATGTGAGTTGTACCCAAGCCCCTTTCTCCCATTGTTGGGCTTCAAGGACTTGTACTTGGGTTCAACTTTCTTTAACCCATCATTGCTAGAGCACTTCTTCAATGTTTCTTTGACCTTAACCTGTGGGCTTTTCTTCCTTGCATGGTTAGTCAAACAACAAGAAGCATGATATTTTGTACAATGTTTACAAATATCATTATTTGAGGAGCTAGCCTTAGACTTTTCAACTAAAGATCAAGTGTTGAAGTTCTTGCAGTTTTCAAGTTGCACTTGAAGTTCTTGATTTTGAACTGTTAAGCATGATAAGCTTGATTCAAGTGCATCCCTTTCATTTTCAAGACTAACTATAGAGGTTTTTACATTAGTCATTTCTTTTTCTTTATCCTCTATAGTTACTTTGGCTAAAGATATTTCCTTAGTCAAAACTGAAAGTCGCCTAGAGGGGGTGAATAGGGCGAAACTGAAATTTACAAAGTTAATCACAACTACAGGCCGGGTTAGCGTTAGAAATATAAGTGAGTCCGAGAGAGAGGGTGAAAAACAAATCACAAGCAAATAAAGAGTGAGACATAAGGATTTGTTTTACCGAGGTTTAGTTCTTGCAAACCTACTCCCCGTTGAGGTGGTCACAAAGACAGGGTCTCTTTCAACCCTTTCCCTCTCTCAAACGGTCACTTAGACCGAGTGAGCTTCTCTTCTCAGTCACATGGGACACTAAGTCCCCGCAAGGACCACCACACAATTGGTGTCTCTTGCCTCGGTTACAATTGAGTGAATCACAAGAAGAATGAGAAGGAAAAGAAGCAATCCAAGCGCAAGAGCTCAAATGAACACAAGTGTCACTCTCTCTAGTCACTATTTGATTTGGAGTGATTCCGGATTTGGGAGAGGATTTGATCTCTTTGGTTGTGTCTAGAATTGAATGTTATAGCTCTTGTAATGTGTTGGAAGGTGGAAAACTTGGATGCAATGAATGGTGGGGTGGTTGGGGTATTTATAGCCCCAACCACCAAACTAGCCGTTTGGTGGAGGCTGCTGTCGAATGGCGCACCGGACAGTCCGGTGCGCCACTAGACACTGTCCGGTGCGCCAGCCACGTCACCCGGCCATTAGGGTTCGACCGTTGGAGCTCTGACAGGTGGGGTCTTCTGGCTGTCCGGTGGTGCACCGGACAAGTACTGTAGACTATCCGGTGCGCCTTCTGACGCTGCTCTGACTCTGGCGCGCACTGTAGTGCATTGAATGCGGTTGCAGTCGACCGTTGGCGCTGAAGTAGTCGTTGCTCCGCTGGCACACCGGACAGTCCGGTGCGCCACCGGACACTGTCTGGTGCCTCACCGGACAGTCCGGCGAATTATAGCGGAGCGCCCTCTGATTTTCCCGAAGGTGATGAGTTTGGAGCTGAGTTCCCCGGTACACCGGACACTGTCCGGTGGTGCACCGGACACTGTCCGGTGGCACACCGGACAGTCCGGTGCGCCAGACCAGGGCACGCTTCGGTTGTCTTTGGCTCTCTTTGTTTGAACCCTTTCTTGGTCATTTTGTTTGAACCCTTTGGCACCTGTACAACTTATAATCTAGAACAAACTAGTTAGTCCAATTATTTGTGTTGGGCAATTCAACCACCAAAATCAATTAGGAAAAGGTGTAAGCCTATTTTCCTTTCAATCTCCCCCTTTTTGGTGATTGATGCCAACACAAATCAAAGCAAATATGGAAGTGCAGAATTGAACTAGTTTGCATAATGTAAGTGCAAAGGTTGCTTGGAATGAAACCAATAAATATTACTTACTAGATGCGCATGGATGGCTTTTCTTCTTATTAACATTTTGGACCACGCTTGCACCACATGTTTTGTTTTGCAAAATGTTTTGGAAATTCTTTTCAAAGTTCTTTTGCAAATAGTCAAAGGTAGATGAATAAGATTTTGAGAAGCATTTTCAAGTTTTGAAATTTTCTCCCCCTGTTTCAAATGCTTTTCCTTTGACTAAACAAAACTCCCCCTTAATGAAATCCTCCTCTTAGTGTTCAAGAGGGTTTTAGATGTTAATTTTGAAGAGGGTATACCAATTTGAAATTAGATCAAAATAAAATACTAATTGAAAAACTTCTTTTAATACCAATTAAAAGACTACATTTTTGAAATTGGTGGTGGTGCGGTCCTTTTGCTTTGGGCTAATACTCTCTCCCCCTTTGGCATGAATCGCCAAAAACGGATGCTTGAGTGAAATATAAGCCCTTTTAAACTACGCTCTCCCCCTTTGGATAGAAGTATAGAGGTGAAGATTATACCAAAGTTGGAGAGTTTTGCGGAGCGACGGCGAAGGATGAATGATTCGATGGAGTGGAGTGGAAGCCTTGTCTTCGCCGAAGACTCCTTTTCCCTTTCAATCTATGACTTAGCATGAAATGGACTTGAAAGAACACATTAGTCATAGCACATGAAAGAGATGATCAAAGGTATATATATAAGCTATGTGTGCAAAACATCAATAAAAATTCCTAGAATCAAGAATATTTAGCTCATGTCTAAGTTTGGTAAAAGTTTGTTCATCCAATGGCTTGGTAAAGATATCGGCTAATTGTTCTTTGGTGCCAACATATGCAATCTCGATATCCCCCTTTTGTTGGTGATCCCTTAGAAAATGATACCGATTAAATCAAATGTGGATCCCCTGGGGTACCAAAGGCCAAACTTAGGAGTATAAACTAAATATCCAAGATTCGTTTTACGCCCTAAGGTGAGCTTCCTTAGGATCGGCTTGGAATCTTGCACACATGCATACGGAAAGCATAATATCCGGTCGTGAAGCACATAAATAGAGTAAAGAACCTATCATCGACCAGTGTACATTTTGATCTACGGATTTACCTCCCGTGTCGAGGTCGAGATGCCCATTAGTTCCCATGGGTGTCTTGATGGGCTTGGCGTCCTTCATCCCAAACTTGGTTAGAATGTCTTGAATGTACTTTGTTTGGCTAATGAAGGTGCCCTCTTGAAGTTGCTTGACTTGGAATCCTAGAAAATACTTCGACTCCCCCATCATCGACATCTCGAATTTTTGTGTCATGATCCTACTAAACTCTTCACATGTAGATTCGTTAGTAGACCCAAATATGATATCATCAACATAAATTTGGCATACAAACAAATCATTTGCAAGTGTTTTGGTAAAGAGTGTAGGATCGGCTTTTCCGACTTTGAAGCCATTAGCAATAAGAAAATCTCTTAGGCATTCATACCATGCTCTTGGGGCTTGCTTGAGCCTATAAAGCGCCTTAGAGAGTCTATAAACATGATTAGGATACTCATTGTCTTCAAAGCTGGGAGGTTGCTCAACATAGACCTCTTCCTTGTAGGTCCGTTGAGGAAGGCACTTTTCACGTCCATTTGATAAAGCTTGAAGCCATGGTAAGTAGCATAGGCAAGTAAAATGTGAATTGACTCAAGCCTAGCTACGGGTGCATAGGTTTCACCGAAATCCAAACCTTCGACTTGTGAATACCCTTTGGCCACAAGTCGTGCCTTGTTCCTTGTCACCACACCATGCTCATCTTGTTTGTTGCGGAAGACCCACTTGGTTCCTACAACATTTTGGTTAGGACGTGGAACTAAATGCCATACCTCATTCCTTGTGAAGTTGTTGAGCTCCTCTTGCATCGCCATCACCCAATCCGAATCTTGAAGTGCTTCCTCTACCCTGTGTGGCTCAATAGAGGAAACAAAAGAGTAATGCTCACAAAAATGTGCAACACGAGATCTAGTGGTTACCCCCTTATGAATGTCGCCGAGGATGGTGTTCACGGGGTGATCTCATTGAATTGCTTGGTGGACTCTTGGGTGTGGCGGCCTTGTAGCTTGCTCATCCTTCTTGTCTTGATCAAATGCATCTCCCCCTTGATTGTTGTCGTCTTCTTGAGGTGGCTCATCTTCTTGATCTTCTTCTTCATCATCTTGAGCCTCATCCTCATCTTGAGTTGGTGGAGATGCTTGCATAGAGGAGGATGGTTGATCTTGTGCTTGAATGGGCTCTTCGGATTCCTTAGGACACACATCCCCAATGGACATGTTCCTTAGCGCGACGCACGGAGCCTCTTCATCATCTAATTCATCAAGATCAGCTTGCTCTACTTGAGAGCCGTTAGTCTCATCAAACACAATGTCACAAGAAACTTCAACTAGTCCAGTGGACTTGTTAAAGACTCTATATGCCCTTGTGTTTGAATCATATCCTAGTAAAAAGCCTTCTACAGCCTTAGGAGCAAATTTTGATTTTCTTCCTCTTTTAACAAGAATAAAACATTTGCTACCAAAGACTCTAAAATATGAAACATTGGGCTTTTTACCGGTGAGGAGTTCGTAGGATGTCTTCTTGAGGATTCGGTGTAGATACAACCGGTTGATGGCGTAGCAAGCGGTGTTGACCGCCTCGGCCCAAAATCGATCCGAAGTCTTGTACTCATCAAGCATGGTTCTTGCCATGTCCAATAGAGTTCTATTCTTCCTCTCCACTACACCATTTTGTTGTGGCGTGTAGGGAGAAGAGAACTCATGCTTGATGCCCTCCTCCTCAAGGAAGCCTTCTATTTGTGAATT
Organism: Zea mays; assembly: GCF_902167145.1. Classification (NCBI taxonomy): domain Eukaryota; kingdom Viridiplantae; phylum Streptophyta; class Magnoliopsida; order Poales; family Poaceae; genus Zea; species Zea mays. The sequence goes on along the minus strand of NC_050100.1, from coordinate 216,134,766 downwards.
CTTGAACTCCGTCCCATTATCGCTTCTAATTTTCTTGATCCTTAAGCCGAACTCATTTTGAGCTCGTCTCAAGAATCCCTTTAAGGTCTCTTGGGTTTGAGATTTTTCCTGTAAAAAGAATACCCAAGTGAAGCGAGAATAGTCATCCACAATAACAAGACAGTACTTACTCCCGCCGATGCTTATGTAAGCGATCGGGACGAATAGGTCCATGTGGAGGAGCTCGAGTGGCCTGTCAGTCGTCAAGATGTTCTTGTGTGGATGATGAACACCAACTTGCTTCCCTGTTTAGCATGCGCTACAGATCCTGTCTTTCTCAAAATGCACATTTGTTAGTCCCAAAATGTGCTCTCCCTTTAGAAGCTTGTGAAGATTCTTCATCCCAACATGGGCTAGTCGGCGATGCCAGAGCCAACCCATGTTAGTCTTAGCAATTAAGCAAGTGTCGAGTTCAGCTCTATTGAAATCAACTATGTATAGCTGACCCTCTAACACTCCCTTAAAAGCTACTGAATCATCACTTCTTCTAAAGACAGTAACACCTGTATCCGTGAAAAGACAGTTGTAACCCATTTTACATAATTGGGAAACAGAAAGCAAGTTGTAATCTAAAGAATCTACAAGAAAAACATTGGAAATAGAATGGTCAGGTGATATAGCAATTTTACCCAATCCTTTGACCAAACTTGATTTCCATCCTCGAATGTTATAGCTCGTTGGGGATCTTGGTTTTCTCGTAGGAGGAGAACATCCTTTTCTCCCCAGTCATATGGTTTGTGCACCCGCTGTCAATGATCCAACTTGAGCCCCCGGATGCATAAACCTACAAAACAAGTTTAGTTCTTGATTTTAGGTACCCAAACAGTTTTGGGTCCTTTAACATTAGATACAAGAACTTTGGTTACCCAAACACAAGTCTTTGATCCCTTGTGTTTGTCCCCAACATACTTGGCAACTACCTTGCCGGATTTGTTAGTCAAAACATAAGATGCATCAAAGGTTTTAAATGAAATACTAGGTTCATTTGATGCACTAGGAGTTCTCTTCTTAGGCAATTTAGCATGGGTTGATTGCCTAGAACTAGATGTCTCACTCTTATACATAAAAGCATGATTAGGACCAGAGTGAGACTTCCTGGAATGAATTCACCTAATCTTATGCTCGGGATAATCGGCAGGGTACAAAATGTAGCCCTCGTTATCCTGAGGCATGGGAGCCTTGCCCTTAACAAAGTTTGATAATCTTTTGGGAGGGGCATTAAGTTTGACATTGTCCCCCTTTTGGAAGCCAATGCCATCCTTTATGCCAGGGCGTCTCCCACTATAAAGCATACTACGAGCAAATTTAAATTTTTCATTATCTAGCTCATGCTCGGTAATTTTAGCATCTAATTTTGCTATATGATCATTTTGTTGTTTAATTAAAGCCATATGATCATGAATAGCATCAATGTCAATATCTCTACATCTAGTGCAAATAGAAACATGCTCAACGGTAGATGTAGAGGGTTTGCAAGTTTTTAGTTCAACAATCTTAGCATGTAAAATATCATTTTCACTTCTAAGATCGGAAATGGAAGCATTGCAAACATCTAAGTCTTTGGCCTTAGTAATCAATTTTTCATTTTCAATCCTAAGGCTAGCAAGAGAGGTATTCAATTTTTCAATCTTAGCAAGTAAACTAGCATTATCATTTCTAAGATTGGAAACTGAATCATCACAAACATTAGCATCAACCTTAGCAATTAATCTAGCATTCTCATTCCTAAGGTTGGCAATCAAATCATGGCAAGTGCTTAGCTCACTAGTTAATTTTTCACATTTTTCCATCTCTAGAGCATAAGCATTCTTAACCTTAACATGCTTCTTATTTTCCTTAATTAGGAAGTCCTCTTGGCTATCCAAGAGTTCATCCTTATCATGGATAGTGCTAATCAATCCATTTAACTTCTCCTTTTGTTGCATGTTAAGGTTGGCAAAAAGAGTAAATAAATCATCCTCATCATCACTAGAATTAGCCTCATCACTAGAGGTGGCATATTTAGTGGAGGATTTAGATTTAACCTTCTTCTTTTTGCCGTCCTTTGCCATGAGGCACTTGTGGCAATGTTGGGGAAGAGGAGTCCCTTGTTGACGGCGATGTTGGCGGCGGCCTCGTCGGAGGAGGAGTCGGTGGAGCTCTCGTCGGAGTCCCACTCCCGGCAAACATGGGCATCGCCGCCCTTCTTCTTGTAGTATCTCTTCTTCTCCTTTCTTCTCCCCTTCTTGTCGTCGCCCCTGTCACTGTCACTAGAAATAGGACATTTTGCTATAAAGTGACCAGGCTTACCACACTTGTAGCAAACCTTCTTGGAGCGGGGCTTGTAGTCCTTCCCTCTCCTTTGCTTGAGGATTTGTCGAAAGCTTTTGATGATTAAAGCCATCTCCTCATTGTCGAGCTTTGAGGCGTCGATGGGGAGCCTACTTGATGTAGACTCTTCCTTCTTCTCCTCTGTTGCCTTGAATGCGATGGGTTGTACCTCGGGCGTGGAGGAGGTGCCTTGCTCGATGATTTTCTTTGAGCCTTTTATCATTAGCTCAAAGCTCACAAACTTCCTTATAACCTCCTCGGGAGACATTAGCGTGTATCTAGGATCACCTCAAATTAATTGAACTTGCGTAGGGTTAAGAAAAACGAGAGATCTTAGAATAACCTTGACCATCTCATGGTCATCCCATTTGGTGCTCCTGAGGTTGCGCACTTGGTTCACCAAGGTCTTCAAGCGGTTGTACATGGCTTGCGGATCCTCTCCTTGGTGAAGCATGAAGCGACCGAGCTCCCCCTTGATCGTCTCCCGCTTGGTGATCTTGGTCACCTCGTCTCCTTCGTGCACGGTCTTGAGCACGTCCCAAATTTCCTTTGCGCTCTTCAACCCTTGCACCTTATTATACTCCTCTCGACTTAGAGAGGCGAGGAGTATAGTAGTGGCTTGGGAGTTGAAGTGTTGAATTTAGGCCACTTCGCCCGAATCGTAGTCCTCATCTCCTACGGATGGTACCTGTACACCAAACTCAACAACGTTCCAAATGCTAGTGTGGAGCGAGGTTAGATGATGCCTCATTTTGTCACTCCACATATTATAATCTTCACCATCAAAAACCGGTGGTTTGCCTAGTGGAACGGAAAGTAAAGGAGTACGCTTTGAAATACGAGGGTAGCGTAGGGGAATCTTACTATACTTCTTGCGCTCATGGCGCTTAGAAGTTATGGACAGCGCGTCAGAGCCGGAGGTGGATGGCGACGAAGAATCGGTCTCGTAGTAGACCACTTTCCTCATCTTCTTTTTCTTGTCGCCACTCCGATGCGACTTGAGGGAAGAGGATTCCTTCTCCTTCCCTTTATTGCGGGACTCTCCCGATGGAGCCTTCCCGTGGCTTGTAGCGGGCTTGTTGCCGGTCACCATCTCCTTCTTGGCATGATCTCCCGACATCACTTCGAGCGGTTAGGCTCTAATGAAGCACCGGGCTTTGATACCAATTGAAAGTCGCCTAGAGGGGGTGAATAGGGCGAAACTGAAATTTACAAAGTTAATCACAACTACAAGCCGTGTTAGCGTTAGAAATATAAGCGAGTCCAAGAGAGAGGGTGAAAAACAAATCGCAAGCAAATAAAGAGTGAGACATAAGGATTTGTTTTACCGAGGTTCGGTTCTTGCAAACCTACTCCCCATTGAGGTGGTCACAAAGACCGGGTCTCTTTCAACCCTTTCCCTCTCTCAAACGATCAATTAGACCGAGTGAGCTTCTCTTCTCAATCACACGGGACACTAAGTCCCCGCAAGGACCACCACACAATTGGTGTCTCTTGCCTCAGTTACAATTGAGTGAATCACAAGAAGAATGAGAAGGAAAAGAAGCAATCCAAGCGCAAGAGCTCAAATGAACACAAGTGTCACTCTCTCTAGTCACTATTTGATTTGGAGTGATTCCGGATTTGGGAGAGGATTTGATCTCTTTGGTTGTGTCTAGAATTGAATTCTATAGCTCTTGTAATGTGTTGGAAGGTGGAAAACTTGGATGCAATGAATGGTGGGGTGGTTGGGGGTATTTATAGCCCCAACCACCAAACTAGCTGTTTGGTGGAGGCTGCTGTCGAATGGCACACCGGACACTGTCCAGTGCGCCAGCCACGTCACCCGGCCGTTAGGGTTCGACCGTTGGAGCTCTGACAGGTGGGGTCTTCTGGCTGTCCGGTGGTGCACCGGACAAGTACTGTAGACTGTCCGGTGCGCCTTCTGACGTTGCTCTGACTGTGGCGCGCACTGTAGCGCATTGAATGCGGTTGCAGTCGACCGTTGGTGCTGAAGTAGTCGTTGCTCCGCTGGCACACCGGACAGTCCGGTGCACCACTGGACACTGTCCGGTGCCTCACCGGATAGTCCGGTGAATTATAGCGGAGCGCCCTCTGATTTTCTCGAAGGTGACGAGTTTGGAGCTGAGTTCCCTGGTACACCGGACACTGTCCGGTGGTGCACCGGACACTGTCCGGTGCGCCAGACCAAGGCACGCTTCGGTTGTCTTTGGCTCTCTTTGTTTTAACCCTTTCTTGGTCATTTTATTGGTCTATTGTGAACCTTTGGCACCTGTACAACTTATAATCTAGAACAAACTAGTTAGTCCAATTATTTGTGTTGGGCAATTCAACCACTAAAATCAATTAGGAAAAGGTGTAAGCCTATTTCCCTTTCAAAAACCTCAAGCATCTCATCTTTATTTGAAAGCAATTCTTGAAACTCTAGGTTTCTCTCCTTTTCAAGGATGAGCAAGTCTTCTTGAGCATCAAGAGTTGCTTTTCTTTTATCTAGCTTCTCCATTAGTTTAGTGATTACATTGTATCCATTTAAACCAAATTCTTTAATCATCTTATTTTTCATAGCAAGTTGTTCTTCATCATCATTGATAAGGTCATCATTAAACAAATGTACCTTGTCTCCTTTTGCCATGAGGCAAGTTGGAGTGTATGAGTCGTCGTGAAGGTTGGTGAAGAGTTGCGAGCTTGAGGTAGATTGGATGGCAATGTTTGCCACCTCTTCCTCTTCTTTGGAGCTAGAACTCTCTTCATCGGAGTTCCATTCTTCACCAATGTGGGCTTGGCCATATTTCTTCTTCTTGAAGTATCCTTTGTTTTTGCCCCCCTTTTTGAACTTATCCTTTTTGTACTCCTTGGCTTCTTGTTCCTTTTTGTTTGGACAATCCGCTATGAAATGACCGGTTTTGCCACATTCATAACATGCCCTCTTCTTCCCTTTTCGTTGATACTTATCATTTTTCCTTACACACTTCTTGAAGGTTTTGATGAACATAGTCGTGTCTTCATCACTTGAACTATCTTCATCACTTGATATTTTGACCACTTCCTTTGTCTTGTGATCTTTGTTCTTCTTGGAGGAATCTTGTTCATTTTAGATCAAGGCATGATTGTCTCTTGTCTTGATTGGGGCTTCTTCGAACTCATGTTGTTGAATCTTAGCAAATAGTTGGTGAGGTGTCATTTCCTCATAGTCATCACGGTCCCTTATCATTCTTGCTAGACTTTTATCCTTTTCTTAGTCTAGTAACCTTGGAGTCACTCCAATCTTCACTTCCAAGCACTCTTATTTTGTTGACCAACACCATTAGCCGATCAAAGAGTGATTGAAGTGACTCACCCTTAGTCCAATCATATCGGGCAAGCTCACTCTCCAAAGCTTCAATTCTATGTCTCTTAGCTTTGGGGTCTCCTTCATGTGACATTTTGAGATTGTTCCAAATATCACGTGCATCCTCTCTTCCTTGGACTTTCTGGTACTCTTCCGGACAAAGGCTTCCTTTTATTATGCTCACCGCTTGAGCATTGCGGTGCACTTCTTGCATCATTTCTGGAGTCATCTCTTCTCCTTAGGCGGGATTATGCATACCTATATTAACAATCTCCCAAAGACTAGGATGTACACTGATTAAATGCGACTTAATCTTATCGGCCCACTCGTCATAGTTCAACTCACTAAGAGTTGGTAACTTTCCAAGTGGGGCGAAAGAGAAGTTGGGAATAAAATTTCTAGAATAATCAAATTGAACTTTATTGAACTTGTTACCTTTACTTTTGGTGGATGATCCTTCGGTGGTGATACTTACCTTGCTCATCACCCTTGACACTAAAAGTTCTACCAAATCATCATTGTATTCAAATTTTCCCTTTCCTTTGTCTTCTTCGGCCTTTCTTCTTGATTCTTCTTCTTCGGCCCTTTTCTTAGCATCTTTCTCTTTCATTTTGAGGAACATCTTCTCAGCAATCTTCATGGCGAGGTCGAGGACCTTGGGGTCCACTTCCTCACCGGAAGATGTGACGGGGATTTCCTCGAGGAGAGGATCCACATGGTCCTTTTGAGTAGACATGATCGTTTCCTCACACGGTTAAGCGTAAAACGAGGTACGAAGCTTTGATACCAATTGAAAGTAGCCTAGAGGGGGGTGAATAGGCTAATCTGAAAATTTTCACAACAAACTTCGAAAGATTGTTAAATACACAGTTCAACTGGTGCAGGCCGGTTCAACAGCTACGTGCGCAAGTTGAACCACTCTGAACCAATCCAACTGTTTTATAAACTTTAGACTATAATCTACTCGAAAAAGTATTTCATGAGTCCTTTTGAGAAGTAAAGTATAACTAAGTTATAATGAGAAGATGAATATGTAAAGGCTATTTCACTTCTAGATCTACTCTATGGAAAAATCTATATGTCAATCTTGCAAGTAAAAATATCTTAAGTTAAAGACAAGCAAGAACACAAGACACAAGATTTAACCCGAGGTTCGGCCACACCACAAAGATGTCCTACTCCCCGTTGAGGAGCCCACAAAGGGCTGGGTCTTTTTCAACCCTAATCCTCCAAAAGCCGACCACAAAGGTCAAGACAATCTCTTCTTATCTTAGCTCAAAGAGCGGGTGATACAAACTTCTTGGGGTCGTCCACAATTTTGGAGACTCCCAAGCAACCTCAAACAGTCTTGAAACCTAGGGTTTCAAGAACACCAAGAACGCACAAGAGGTGTTTGCACAAGCTCAAGATTTTAAGAGAGATGGGAGAGGAAAACCAAATCGTGAGCACAAGCATAAACCTCACACCCATGAGCTCCTCCAACAAGGTTGAATCTTGAGGAAGATTTAAGTGTGAGAGAGAAGGGAGAGACGAGTGCTTTGTCTCAAGTTAGGTGAGCAATAAATGTGTAAGTGTACAGCAGCATTGAAGAGGGGGTGGAAGGTTGTATTTATAGCCACGGCTCAAAAACTAGCCGTTTGACCAGGAACCCGGCTGAAGACCGGTTGAACCGCCCCCTGGCAGGTCAACAGAGTGTCTGCCAGACTGACTGGCAGACTGACCTGCAGGCTGGTCAGGCATAACAGGACCGGTTGAACCGCCCCCTCCAGAGCGGTTGAACCGCCCCCTGACAACTCTAGTGATCTGACTACCAGTCTGACTGGCAGACTGCAGGTCAGAAGTCAGAGGGGTCAGAGACCAGTTGAACTGCCCCTTAGGACCAGTTCAGCTGGTCTAGACCAGAGAGTTTAGGAGAGAAAACCCTAGCTCAACTGCCCGGAGACAAGTTCAGCTGGTGTATGGTCAAAGAGGTCCACAGCTGAAGTTGAAGTTCGGCTGGAGTTGAGAAAGCTCAACTTAGCTGAAGTACAGCTCAGCTAAAAAACTCAGCTGCAGCTGAAGAAGCTCAACTCAGCTGAAGTCAAGTTCAGTTGGAAAGCTTAGCTGCAGTTGAAAAAGTTCAGCTGCTTTTCAGCAAGAACACTCTAGGTTTCTCAAACCTAACCACAGTCAACCATAGAATGTTAAAGTGATTTTTGGTTTTCAAAAATAGCTTTTGAATTTGGGAACTTGAGCTATAGCAAACACCATTACCTGTGCAAAAAATACTAAGGAAGAATTACATCATGCAACTCAAGATTTACATAAAATTTTATACGTCTGTTGCATGAAGTCCTTGTTGCTTCCTTGAGTTCCTGTTGCTTTCTAATCATACACTGGGAACAAAAACTGTTAGTACCCTTATTTGTTTTGTCATTAAATCACCAAAACCCTCACTAGGGGTTGATTGCACTTACAAGTCTTCAACAAATCCACTGGATTAGTTGAGGTTTCTTGTGACATTGTGTTTGATGAGACTAATGGCTCCTAAGTGGAGCAAGTTGATCTTGATGAATTAGATGATGAAGAGGCTCCATGCGTCACGCTAAGGAATATGTCCATTGAGGATGTGTGTCCTAAGGAATCCGAAGAGCCCACACAAGCACAAGATCAACCGTCGTCTTCCAATCAAGCATCTCCACCAACCCAAGATGAGGAACAAGCTCAAGGTGATGAATAAGAAGATCAAGACGATGAGCCACCTTAAGAGGAGGACAAGGATCAAGGGGGAGATGAAGTTGATCAAGACAAGGAAGATGAGCAAGAAGTCCAGGGACAAAGACCGCAACACCCAAGAGTCCACCAAGCGATTCAAAGAGACCACCCCATGAACTCCATCCTCGGTGACATTCATAAGGGGGTAACTACTCGATCTCGAGTCACACATTTTTTGTGAACATTACTCTTTTGTGTCCTCTATTGAGCCTTATAGGATAGAAGATGCATTAAGAGATTCGGATTGGGTGGTGGCAATGCAAGAGGAGCTCAACAACTTCACGAGAAATGAGGTATGGCATTTAGTTCCACGTCCTAATCAAAATGTTGTAGGTACCAAGTGGGTATTCCGCAATAAGGAAGACGGGCATGGTGTGGTGATAAGGAACAAAGCCCGACTTGTCGCCAAAGGTTATTCACAAGTCGAAGGTTTGGATTTTGATGAAACTTATGCACCCATAGCTAGGCTTGAGTCAATTCGTATACTACTTGCCTATGCTACTTACCATGGCTTCAAGCTTTATCAAATGGATGTGAAGAGTGCCTTCCTCAATGGACCAATCAAGGAAGAGGTCTATGTTGAGCAACCTCCCGGCTTTGAAGATAGTGAGTACCCTAACCATGTTTACAAACTCTCAAAGGCGCTTTATAGGCTCAAGCAAGCCCTAAGAGCATGGTATGAATGCCTGCGAGACTTTCTTATCACTAATGGCTTCAAAGTCGGCAAAGTCGATCCTACTCTCTTTACTAAAACTGTTGCAAATGATTTGTTTGTATGCTAAATTTATGTTGATGATATTATATTTAGGTCTACTAACAAATCTACTTGTGAAGAGTTTAGTAGGATCATGGTTCAAAAATTCGAGATGTCAATGATGGGGGAGTTGAGATATTTCTTAGGATTTCAAATCAAGCAACTCCAAGAAGGCACCTTCATCAGCCAAACAAAGTACATTCAAGACATACTTAACAAGTTTGGAATGAAGGATGCCAAACCCATCAAGACACCCATAGGAACTAATGGGCATCTTGACCTCGACACGGGAGGTAAATCCGTAGATCAAAAGGTATACCGGCCGATGATAGGATCTTTACTCTATTTATGTGCATCTCGACCGGATATTATGCTTTTTGTATGCATGTGTGCAAGATTTTAGGCCGATCCTAAGGAAGTTCACCTTAGGGCCGTGAAGAGAATCATGAGGTATTTAGTTTACACTCCTAAGGTTGGGCTTTGGTACCCCAGGGGATCCACCTTTGATGTAATAGGATATTCCGATGTTGATTGGGCAGGATGTAAAATTGATTGGAAGAGCACATCAGGGAATTGTCAGTTTCTGGGGAGATCCCTGGTGTCTTGGGCTTCAAAGAAACAAAACTCGGTAGCTCTTTCCACCGTCGAAGCCGAGTATATTGCCGTAGGCCATTGTTGTGCGCCATTACTTTAGATGAGGCAAACCCTCAGGGACTATGGCTACAAATTGAGCAAAGTCCCTCTCCAATGTGACAATGAGAGTGCTATCCGCATGGCGGAGAATCCTGTTGAACACAGCCACACTAAGCACATAGACATTCGGTATCACTTTTTGAGGGATCATCAACAAAGGGGGATATTGAGATAGCCTATATTAACACCAAGGATCAATTAGCTGATATCTTCACCAAGCCTTTAGATAAGAAAACCTTTAGGAAACTTAGGAATAAACTAAATATACTTGATTCTCGGAACTTTGATTGAAACATTGCACACATTGCTCATTTAAATATCTTTGATCATATCTCTTTCGTTTGCTACGACTAATGTGTTTCCAAGTGTCTTTTTAATGCTAAGTCGTAGATTGAAAGGGAAATGGAGTACTCAACGAAGATAAGGCTTCCACTCCACTCTACCGGTATCATTTACCCTTCGTCGTTGCTCCACCACACTCTCCGATTGGTATAATCTTTCACTCATATTTATTTTATCAATGGGGGAGAAAATATAAAAAGGGCTCTCAAAGTCTCCGTTTTTGGCGATTAATGCCAAAGGGGGAGAAAATATTAAGCCCAAAGCAAAAGGACCGCACCACCACCAATTTCAAAATTTTCAAGAATTTTTCGAACTGGTATCTAAATATATTTGATCGTGTTAAATTGATATTTACAAAAAATTGGTAAAACCCTCTTGACCACTAAGAGGAGAATTTCATTCAGGGGGAGTTTTGTTTAGTTAAAGGAAAAGCATTTGAAACAGGGGAGAAAATTTTAAAATCTTGAAAATGCTTCTTACAACCTTACTCATATGCCTTTGACTATTTGTAAAAAGACTTTAAAAAGAATTTCAAAAGAATTTGCAAAAACAAAACAAGTGGTGCAAACGTGGACCAAAATATTAAATAAAAGAAAGCAACCATGCATATCTAGTGAAATTATAAATTGGCTTAATTCTAAGTAACCTATGCACTTACATTATGCAAACTAGTTCAATTCTGCACTTACATATTTGCTTTGGTTTGTGTTGGCATCAATCACCAAAAAGGGGGAGATTGAAAGGGAAATAGGGTCAAACACTTTCCTATAAATATTTTGGTGGTTGAATTGCCCAACACAAATAATTGGACTAACTAGTTTGCTCTAGATTATATGTTCTACAGGTACAAAGAGGTTCAACACAAACCAATAGAAGATAAAAGATAGGGTTCAAATTCAAAGGAGCAAGAACCTTGAGAGTGCCCTGGTCTGGCGCACCGGACAGTGTCCGGTGCACCAGGACCGTACAAGTCCAAACTCGCCGCTCTCGGTTTTTTCCAGCACCGCTCCACTATAATTCACTGGACTGTCCGGTGTGACAGCAGAGCAACGGCTCTTCAGCGTAACGATCGACTGCACAGTGTCCCTAACAGCGCTATAGTTCGCGGCAGAAGTCAGAGCAGAGGTCAGAGGTGCACCGGACAGTAAACAGTGCCTGTCCAGTGCGGCACCGGACTGTCCGGTGCCACCAAAAGTCAGTGCTCCAATGGTCGACTGCGTCAGAACCCTAATGGTTGGGTGACATGGCTGGCACACTGGACAGTGTCCGGTGGTGCACCGGACTGTCCGATGCGCCCATCGACAGTAGCCTGTCCCAACAGTTGTTTTGGTGGGTGAGGGCTATAAATACCCCTCAACCACCACTATTCCAACCATCCAAGCATTCAACACTCTCCGTTCAATACAAGAGCAAAGTGCAACACTCCAAGACACAAATCAAAGCCTCCGATCCAATCAAAGTCCCCAATTCAATTCTAGTGTTTTAGGACTTGTGAGAGGATCGTTCTTGTGTTTCTTTGTTGCTCTTGTTGCTTGGTTGGCTTTCTTCCTTCCTCTTTCTTGTTTCAAAGTGACTTGTAAGCAAGGCAAGAGACACCAAGTGTGTGGTGGTCCTTGCGGGGTCTAAGTGACCCATGAGATTAAGGAGGAAGCTCACTCGGTCTAAGTGATCGTTTGAGAGAGGAAAAGGGTTGAAAGAGACCCGACCTTTGTGACCACCTCAACGGGGACTAGGTTCTTTAGAACCGAACCTCGATAAAACAAATCACCGTGTTCATCTGCATTATTTCTTGGTTGATTTGTTTTCCCCCTCTCTCCCGGACTTGGTTTTTATTCTAACGCTAACCCCGGCTTGTAGTTTGTTGTTTTAAGTTTTAAATTTCAGATTACGCCTATTCACCCCCCCCCCCTCTAGGTGACTTTCACCATGTCACATCTATCACCACACCATCATCTGAATCTGCTTTTTATTGCTTCATCCAAGGCTTCCTAGCAAAATAGTTAGTCCTGGTCCAAACCTTCTGCAGTGGTTTTAAGAGCTTCACAGAGTTCCTTCACATCCACTACATTCAGTGCCTTCCCCGCGTAGATCTCCTACTTGTAGATACCCAAGAGCTGCTTCAACCCCCCTACACGATGCTAACTTCCTTGCCGACGATTTCACCGATCTACACCATATGCAAAATGGCGCACCCGATTGTCCGGTGTGCAACCGGACAGTGTCCGGTGCACCAGGACCATACAACTTCAAAATAGCCACTCTCGAGAATTCCAGGGCGCACTCCGCTACAATTCACCGGACTGTCCGGTGAGCCAGCGAAGCAACGACTCTCTGCGCCAACGGTCGACTCTACCAACTGAACAGTGATGAATAGTACCGCAGCAGAAGTCAGAGCACCGAAGTCAGAGGGGCACCGGACTATCCGGTGCAGCTAGAAGACAAGGCGCTCCAACGGTCAACCGCTCTGAACCCTAACAGATACGCTAACGTGGCGTGCACCGGACGGTGCATAGTGCCTGTCCGGTGCACCCATCGCCAGCAGCCTTCACTAACGGCTATGGAAGTGGTTGGGGGCTATAAATACCCTCCAACCACTTCATTCATATCCATCCAAGCATTCTGAATATTTCATTCAATACAAGAGCAAAAAACTCCACTCCAAGACACATTCAATAGATCAAATCCTCTCCAAGCCACCAAATCAACTCAATTTTCATTAGGGACTTGAGAGAGGGTGTTTTGTGTACTATTGTTGCTCTTGACGCTTGGTTTGACCTTTTTATTTTCCCATTCTTATTCTTAAGTGCTTTGTAAGCGAAGCAAGAGACACCAAGTGTGTGGTGGTCCTTGCAGGGTCTTAGTGACCCGTGAGATTAAGGAAGAAGGCTCACTCGATCTAAGTGACCGTTTGAGAGAGGGAAAGGGTTGAAATAGACCCGGTCTTTGTGACCTCCTCAATGGGGACTAGGTTCTTTAGAACTGAATCTCGGTAAAACAAATCATCGTGTTCACTCGCCTTGATTCTTGTTTGATTTGTTTTCCCCTCTCTAATGTTTCTTTGCTAGCATCAATTTGAGTTCGCTCCCATACGTCATCCGCAATCCTTGAGCAACTCCTAGCAAGAGAAACACTCTTTGGAATTAAATTTAATTCTAACGCTAACCCCTGGCTTCTAGTGTGTGTTTAAAGTTATAAATTTCAGGTTTCGCCTATTCACCCCCCTCTAGGCGACTTTCAATTGGTATCAGAACTAGTGCTTCATTAAGAGCCTAACCAACTCGAAGTGATGTCTGGAGATCATGCCAAGAGGGAGACTATGACCGGCGAAAAGGCCGCAAGCTCGAGGAGGACTCTTTCAAGGGAGTTCGGCAACAAACACAAGGAGGAATCCTCTTCCTCCATCAAGTCGCATTGGAGAGGTGACAAGAAGAAGAAGATGAAAAAGGTGGTCTAGTACAAGACTGACTCTTCATCACCCTCCACATCAAGCTCTGAGTCGTCCACTACTTCTAAGCGCCATGAGTGCAAGAAGTATAATAAGATGCCCCTACGCTATCCTCGTATTTCAAAGCGCGCTCCATTACTTTCTGTACCCCTAGGCAAACCACCATATTTTGATGGTGGAGATTATTGCATGTGGAGTGATAAAATGAGGCTCCATCTAACCTCACTCCACGAAAGTATTTGGGATATTGTTGAGTTTGGAGCGCAGGCACCAAATGTGGGGGACAAGGACTACGACTCGGACGAGGCTGCCCAAATACAACACTTTAACTCCCAAGCAACTTCTATACTCCTTGCCTCTTTATGTTGAGAGGAGTATAATAAGGTGCAAGGGTTAAAGAGTGCCAAAGAAATTTGGGACGTCCTCAAAACCGCACACGAAGGGGACGAGGTGACCAAGATCACCAAGCGTGAAACGATCGAGGGAGAACTCGGTCGATTCGTCCTCAACAAAGGAGAAGAGCCGCAAGCAATGTACAACTGGCTAAAAACGATGGTGAATCAAGTGTGCAACCTCGGGAGCACCAAATGGGATGACCATGAAATGGTCAAGGTTATTCTAAGATCCCTTGTATTTCGCAATCCTACTCAAGTTCAATTAATACGTGGGGATCCTAGATACAAGCTAATGTCTCTCGAGGAGGTAATTGGCAAGTTTGTGAGCTTTGAACTTATGATCAAAGACTCCAAACATATTGTCAACTTGGAGCAAGGCGCCACCTCCACACCCGAGGTGCAACCTATTGCATTTAAAGCAACAGAAGAAGAGAAGAAGGAGTCTACACCAAGTAGGCTTCCAATCGACGCCTCCAAGCTCGACAACAAGGAGATGACACTCATCATCAAGAGCTTCCGCCAAATCCTCAAGCAAAGGAGGGGAAAGGACTACAAGTCCTACTCCAATAGGGTATACTACCGGTGTGGTAAGTCCAGTCACTTTATTGCTAAATGCCTAATCTCTAGTGAAAGTGACAGGGATGAAGACAAGAAGGGGAAGAAGAAAGAGAAGAAGAGGTACTACAAGAAGGGCGGCGATGCCCACATATGCTGGGAATGGGACTCCGATGAGAGCTCCACCGACTCCTCCTTCGACGAGGACGCCGCCAACATCGCCGTCAACAAGGCATCCTCTTCCCAAATGTTGGCCACAAATGTCTCATGGCTAAGGACGGTAAAAAGAAGAAGGTACATTCTAGAGCCACCCCCAAATATACAACATCTAGTGATGAGGGTAGCTCTAGCGATGATGAAGATAATTTACTTGCTCTTTTTGTCAACCTTAACATGGAACAAAAGAAAAAAATTGAATGAACTAATAGAGACCATTAACAAGAAGGATGATCTCTTGGAAAGCCAAGAGGACTTCCTCGTTAAAAAAACAAAAAATTTGTTAAATTGAAAATGCTTATGCTCTAGAAGTAGAGAAGAATGAAAATTTGTCTAAGGAGCTTAGCATTTTTTATGATTTAATTTCAAGTCTTAGAACTGAGAATGCTAGTTTAGTTTCTAAGATTGAAAAATTGAATGCTTGCAATGATTCTATTTCCTGTCTTAGAAATGAGAATGCCATGTTAAATGCTAAGATAGAGGAATTAAATGTTTGCAAACCATCTACATCTACTTTCGAGCATGTTTCCATTTGCACTAGATGTAGAGATATAAATGTTGAAGCTATTGATGATGTAGGAAACGGGTGACGCCTAAGAGGGGGGGTGAATTAGGACTTCTAAAATTTTTACTAAACTAGGCCACAATTAAATCCCTAGAGCAAAACCTATGCAAATAATCAAAACTAGAATGTGCAAACTAGGTTTTGTCTAAGTGTTGCTATCTCTACCGCAAAGGCTAAGTTTCAATCTACACTAAATAAGTATGACTACAAGATTGAAACTTAAATGCTTAATATAAATGCGGAATGTAAAGAGCTAAGTAGAGAAGCAAACTCTCGTGGATGACGCCGGTATTTTTACCGAGGTATCCGGAACCACGCAAGGTCCCGACTAATCCTCGTTGGTGCCCCTACGCAAAGGGAAGCCCACGCGAGGGCCAAGCACCACGGTCGAGTAACTCCGTAGAGAGCCACGGGCCTTCTCCACGCGCAAGTGGTGCTCTGCTTCCGGCTCCTCTCGGACGCTCCCCGCCGTCTCCACTATCAAGCTTCCGGCCGAAACGCCGCGGGCCTCGTTCCCTCCGGTACACGGTGGCGGCCGTGACACAAACACGGTTGTCACGGTCTCGCAAGACTCTCGCCCCACTCGGTACAATTACAACGGCCCGCGCAAGAGCCGAGGGGTTGTGTGGTTTGTCTAAACTCACTCAACTAACTAGGGTTCACCTAGAGCAAGCGCTAATGCGGTCTAACTAACCTAAGCACTTCGCAAAGCACCTACGCTAATCACCGAGTGATTCTATTAAGCACTTGGGTGTTTGAGCACTTGGAAATGTCTACAATATGCCTTGGTATGTTGCTTGGGCTCCCACACTCGAGAATGGCCGGTTGGGGTGGTATTTATAGCCTCCACACCCCCAACTAGCCGTTGGACAGAAAGCAGCAGCTTTCTGTCGTCGGGTGCACCGGACAGTCCGGTGCACCACCGGACACTGCACAGTAGATGTCCGGTGCATGCCACGTCAGCCGACCGTTGGCGCCTGTAGCAGTCGACCGTTGGATCCGACCGTTGCCTTCTGCCCGTTGGCACACCGGACAGTCCGGTGCACACCGGACAGTCCGGTGCTACAGCCAGAGAGCGCCTGTCTGCGGCCTCTCTGCGCAGACTGTCCGATGCACACCGGACACCAATGTCCGGTGCGCCACCAGGCGCTGGCTGACAGCCCTTGTCTTGGATTTCTTCGCTGATTTCTTCGGGCTTCTTTGTTCTTGAGTATTGGACTCCTATGCATCTTTTTATGTCTTCTTTTGAGGTGTTGCATCCTCATTGCCTTGGTCCAATTCTCTTCGCATCCTGTGAACTACAAACACAAACACTAGAAAACTTATTAGTTCACGGATTGTGTTGTTCATCAAACACCAAAACTCAATTAGCCAAAAGGCCCGGGGTCCATTTTCCTTACAATCTCCCCCTTTTTGGTGATTGATGACAACACAACCAAAGCAAGCAAATAATACAAATATTTGAGTGAAAATATGCATTCTACTTGCTAAGATGCATGAATGTCCCCACAATGTGATATTATGGACTTAAGCCTCCCCCTAACTCCATAATTCACTTACTTCCTATTTTTGGACCAAATAACCAAAACCACTTGAAAAGCCATTTGTAGATATAAAATTTTAAATTGGTGGTGTTTGGTGTTTGATAAAGTGTTTGGTGTTTGATAAAGTTTTCATTGCTTTGGTCCCTAAACTTCTCCCCCTTTGGCATCAACCACCGAAAAGGAAGACATTAAAAGCATGTAGGAAGTAAATAAAAGCTTGCCCTCAACAAGAATTGTATCAAACGATATCACTTGAAGGATATTAAAATAAACCATATGAATGATACCAATTGAAAGGAACTCCCCCTAAATGAGTGTTCTCTTTAGAAAGAAGTTTCTCCCCTTTTTTAGAGATGAAGAAATACTCCCCCTGACAGAGATCCTCTACTTAGGAAAAAGCATGAAAAAATTAGAGGTGCAAGACATGGTTTGAAAAGACTAACTTCCCTTATGCATAGGTAACCGAATATGAGTTAACTACTTATGCATTTTTAGCAACATGGAAGCATATGATATGAAATATAGTCTAATCAAATATTGGAGAAGACATGTAAATGATACTGAATGTAGTCTCAAAAGATACCAATTGAAGATCAATGGCGAGCTTGAGAGACATGAGAGTTCTTGGAGATTTTGCAGTGGAAGATTGTTGTCTTTCTCCGGGGACTTCATTTTCCTTACAATGAGACTATCACATGAAATAGACTTGAAAATGTGTTAGTCTCAAAGTGTTAGATTATAGAGTAACCTCCCCCTAAAGGTGTGCATACAAGTTTTGAATACTTGTAGGAGACATGCACTTTGATTTGATATCAAGAGGGGCAAATTATCCATAATCCAAACTTTGGCACATATAAGTTAAATGATACACTTTGTAGAAATCAAAATTTTCAATTGATGCATCATTTACTATGGAGTGATATAAAAGCTATGTGTCATGCTTTAACTAAACATTTTAAGCCATGTAGGTTTGCTTAAGTATATGAATTTAAAAACTAGCAATCCTACCATATGATTTACCTAGTATGCATGATTTTGAACAAAAGTACATAACAAATGTAATACTAGGCAAGAAAGATAAACTAGATAAAAGATAAATAGATACACATATCTAAAAACGAGAAATACAATAAAACTAGTTACCTTAGTCATGGGTGAGAAATTTGGGTCCAAAATTTTCACTAACCCACTTGGCAATAAACTTGATCCAATATGATGTATCCCATGATATACATCCCAATTTAGCCAAGTCTCCAAATTTCCCGATGACCTTCGGTCCACTCACTTCCCTTTTGGGATCCAAACCTTCTTGGTGCTCTTCATGGTTGAAATTATTTCCTTTGGCACCCAGATGCGTTTAGCCCCCTTTCCTTTGTTGGCTTGCTTGTTGGCCTTGATTGCTATCACCTTTCCATTCTTCTTCTTTTTGATTAAGTATGGTGTAGCAGTCTTTTTATCCACCTTTTTGATGTAGGTGTTGGAGATTTTGCTTGATGGCTTTTGCTTGAGCTTTTGCCTTTGTTTATCCCCGGTCATCGCCTTGCATTGGAAAGACTTGTGGCCTTCCTTGTGGCATAGCCTACAAATCACAGTTTCTCCCTCCATAGGCTTGTTCACTCCCGCAGTGGTGTTATCCTGTGGAGGTTGGATTTGTTTGGCTTTGCCTTTCTTGTCATACAAAGCCTTGCCAAGGCGAGCCACTTCTTGCTTTAATTGTTCATTTTCCTTTGCAACCTCATCCGAACATGTCTCTACAACAATATTCTCAACAACGACTTGGTTGCAGGGGTTAGAATCATCAATTAAATCAAAGCAGGAAGTAGAAGCATCTTTCTTAATTATTTCAGGTATTTCAACTAAAGATGCTGCTGGGGTGCTACCAATGTTTTCTAGCTTAGTAGTTAGCTCATTGTTGTGTATGCTAAGAATTTCCATTTTCTCTAGCAAATTTTCAATAGCTTCTTGGGAGCTAGCTAACTTAGCCTTAAGTTTTTCATTCTTTTTAATAAGGCTATCATCGGTAGCAGTGGATGGAGCACTAGATTCTAATAGCTCAATTTTAGTTGATAGCTCACTATTTAAGTTTGCAAAAGTTTCAAATTTTTCTAGCAAACCTTTGTAATCATTTTGAGAGCTAACCAACTTATTTTTCAAAGTTTTAAGTTGAGCTTTTTGCTTAGTGCAAACATCCTGGAAAAATTCTACGGCTTCCGCAAGCTCATCTAGAGAGGGCTTTCCCTCACCTTCATCATCACTACTACTTTCATCACTAGAGGATGGAATGCTTTTGTTACCTCTTGCCATAAGGCATTTGTGTGATGACCGTGATGATCGTGACGAGGACCGGTGGCTGCGCGTCCTTGGAGGTTCATCTTCACTTGAAGAATCATCCCAAGTTCTAACACTTGTTAGCGCCTTGCCTTTGCTCCTCTCCTTTTTGGGCTTGGCCATATTTGGACAGTTGTCCCTGAAGTGGCCCTTCTCCCCACATGCGAAGCATCCTCTCTTCCTTTGCTTTTTCCTGTCAATGTTAAAGAGAAGATCCTCGACCTGCAGGGGCACACCCATTAGATTAATCTTGCGGATCATCCTCATTACCTTTCCGACGCGTCGGATTGTTTCTTCGTCCTCGGAGGATGATGTGCATGGTTGATTATCTTCATCATCATCACTTTCTTCTTCTTCCCCTTCTTCACTTGAGGAACTTGGAGTGAGAGCCTTCTTTTTGCCCTTCCTTTCATCACATGCAAAAGCATATGGCCTTGAGGAAGTTGGCTCCTCTCCCCGACTCATTTTTCGCGACATCTCAAAGGCTGCAATTTTCCCAATCACAATGGTCGGGGTCATGTTGCTCAAATCCTCCATGTTGTGAAGGATGGTGATGATGCTCCCATATCTTTGTTGTGGTAGCAGGGAGATAATCTTCCTCACAATGTCCGCATCACCTAGCTTATTAATGCCAATAGAATTGAGCTCATTGATAATTAGATTCAAGCGAGAATACATGTCTCTAACAAGCTCATCATCTTTCATAGCAAAAGAATTATACTCATTTAAGACTAGGCAATGTTTTTGCTCACGGACATTGGATGTGCCGTCATGGAGCTCATGCAATTTTAGCCAAATCTCATTAGCAGTTTTCAGGGTAAATACTTGATTGAAAATATCCATGCTAAGAGATTCATACAAGCAATTTTTGGCTCTAGCATTTAAATGAATTTCTTTTTCTTCACTCGTGGTGGTTTCTCGGGATTCTTGAGGGGTTTCATCCCGTCACGAGTGACTCTCCAAACACCTAGATCAACGGCCTCTAGGTAACAAGCCATTCTAGCACTATAATATGGGAAGTTAGTGCCGTCGAAGTGTGGTGGCCTATGGGTATCCATCCCTTCCTCTAAAAAGCGTCGGCTCTTTTAGCGGTGAAGCTAAAGCGTTTCAAATGAGCCAAACCGGCCTCTGATACCACTTGTAGGAAACGGGTGACGCCTAAGAGGGGGGGTGAATTAGGACTTCTAAAATTTTTACTAAACTAGGCCACAATTAAATCCCTAGAGCAAAACCTATGCAAATAATCAAAACTAGAATGTGCAAACTAGGTTTTGTCTAAGTGTTGCTATCTCTACCGCAAAGGCTAAGTTTCAATCTACACTAAATAAGTATGACTACAAGATTGAAACTTAAATGCTTAATATAAATGCGGAATGTAAAGAGCTAAGTAGAGAAGCAAACTCTCGTGGATGACGCCGGTATTTTTACCGAGGTATCCGGAACCACGCAAGGTCCCGACTAATCCTCGTTGGTGCCCCTACGCAAAGGGAAGCCCACGCGAGGGCCAAGCACCACGGTCGAGTAACTCCGTAGAGAGCCACGGGCCTTCTCCACGCGCAAGTGGTGCTCCGCTTCCGGCTCCTCTCGGACGCTCCCCGCCGTCTCCACTATCAAGCTTCCGGCCGAAACGTCGCGGGCCTCGTTCCCTCCGGTACACGGTGGCGGCCGTGACACAAACACGGTTGTCACGGTCTCGCAAGACTCTCGCCCCACTCGGTACAATTACAACGGCCCGCGCAAGAGCCGAGGGGTTGTGTGGTTTGTCTAAACTCACTCAACTAACTAGGGTTCACCTAGAGCAAGCGCTAATGCGGTCTAACTAACCTAAGCACTTCGCAAAGCACCTACGCTAATCACCGAGTGATTCTATTAAGCACTTGGGTGTTTGAGCACTTGGAAATGTCTACAATATGCCTTGGTATGTTGCTTGGGCTCCCACACTCGAGAATGGCCGGTTGGGGTGGTATTTATAGCCTCCACACCCCCAACTAGCCGTTGGACAGAAAGCAGCAGCTTTCTGTCGTCGGGTGCACCGGACAGTCCGGTGCACCACCGGACACTGCACAGTAGATGTCCGGTGCATGCCACGTCAGCCGACCGTTGGCGCCTGTAGCAGTCGACCGTTGGATCCGACCGTTGCCTTCTGCCCGTTGGCACACCGGACAGTCCGGTGCACACCGGACAGTCCGGTGCTACAGCCAGAGAGCGCCTGTCTGCGGCCTCTCTGCGCAGACTGTCCGGTGCCTCACCGGACAGTCCGGTGCACACCGGACAGTCCGGTGCACACCGGACACCAATGTCCGATGCGCCACCAGGCGCTGGCTGACAGTCCTTGTCTTGGATTTCTTCGCTGATTTCTTCGGACTTCTTTGTTCTTGAGTATTGGACTCCTATGCATCTTTTTATGTCTTCTTTTGAGGTGTTGCATCCTCATTGCCTTGGTCCAATTCTCTTCGCATCCTGTGAACTACAAACACAAACACTAGAAAACTTATTAGTTCACGGATTATGTTGTTCATCAAACACCAAAACTCAATTAGCCAAAAGGCCCGGGGTCCATTTTCCTTACAGATGATCAACTTGCCATGATTAAAAATCACTATGATCACATAGCTAAGTTAAATGCTAAAATTGTCGAGCATGAGCTCGAAAATGAAAAATTTAAATTTGCTTGTAGCATGCTTTATAATGGGAGACACCCTAGCATTAAGGATGGCATTGGGTTCCAACATGGGAACCAATCCAATGTCAAGCTTAATGCCCCTAAAAGATTGTCTAATTTTGTTAAGGGTAAGGCTTCCATGGTTCAGGATAGTGAGGGTTACATTTTATATCCTGCAAACTATCCCGAATATAAAATTAGGAAGATTCATGCTAGAAAGCCTCACAATGTTTCTCATCATGCTTTTATGTATAAAAATGAGGCTTCTAGCTCTAAGAATACAACTCATGTTAAAATGCCTAAAAAGAAAATTCCTACTGCATCAAGTGAACATAATGTTTCATTTAAGACTTTTGATGCATTATATGTTTTAACTAACAAATCTGGCAAAATAGTTGCCAAATATGTTGGGGGCAAACACAAGAACCCAAAGACTTGTGTTTGGGGTATTCAAGGTGCTTGTTTATAATGTGAAAGGACCCAAGACCGTTTGGGTACCTAAGAACAAGGCCTAAAATTGTTTTATAGGTTTATGCATCCGGTGGTTCAAGTTGGATAATCGATAGCGGGTGCACAAACCACATGACAGGGGAGAAAAGGATGTTCTTCTCCTATGAGAAAAATGAAGATCCCCAACGAGCTATCACATTCAGGGATGGAAATCAAGGTTTGGTCAAAGGTTTGGGTAAAATTGCTATATCACCTGACCATTCTATTTCCAATGTTTTTCTTGTAGATTCTTTAGATTACAATTTGCTTTCTGTTTCTCAATTATGCAAAATGGGCTACAACTGTCTTTTTACTGATATAGGTGTTACTGTCTTTAGAATAAGTGATGATTCAATAGCATTTAAGGGAGTGTTAGAGGGTCAGCTATATTTAGTTGATTTTCATGATAATCAAGCTGAACTAGACACTTGTTTAATTGCTAAGACTAATATGGGC